>NC_136604.1:17025323-17407823 GCF_910589615.1 Taurulus bubalis
AGCACTTCTTAAACCAGACTTAGTCTGACCTAATTAGCTCCAGCCAGGTTTCTACTGTAATAGTCCTTACGTTCCTTTAGCAGTAGTCAGCAAATCATTTAACTAGCTGATTAATGATCCGTCAACCACACATCAAGTAGCACACTGAAGAGCAGTACTGTGCAAACTTTCAAGTCTGTGACGAAACATTTCATGACAGTTCAGAACCATATGCTTTCAAACGGGAAATAAAGATGATTAACAGTAGGGAAGCAAATAAATTACTTAAAAAAAAAAAAAACGAACAACACCAACACCGTTTAGCTAGAAAATTCGCAAAATGAATTTGAATGTCCCGCTGCTTTAAGAAAGAGTGGCTGAGCGAGGGGAACAATCACAGTGTCAAGATCAGGATTACACGCAAAGATAAGCAACTGACATTGAAAAACATGAAGACAGTTTGTGCCGTCTGTCCCAGTCACCCACAGAGCAACTTTTCAAATGATGGACCTGCCTGTAATTGGTCAAAACCATTAGGTGCGGCTACATCAGGCACAGACAGGGGATGGTCCTCACAGCAGTATCGGGCTGCACTTTGGAATGTCAAAAGTCTCTTGAAAGCAAACTGGTAAAAACCAGCCTGTGTGACAGAATAGGCTGCACAATGTGTACACGGCAGCATAAAAGGGGAGAGTGTAGCCTGGCAAGCAAGTTTCACCTTTTACCTTCCTACCAGCTGGACCAGGCCAAGTTCTTTTGGATTGATAAAGCACTGCTTTCTGTGAATTCAGCTGTAAAAATGAAGTTGTGATGAAATAAAAGTGCAATAAGACATTATTAGTTCAGATGTCTTGTTACACCAACTTACTTCTGCTGAAGATCATTGATTGTCAATAAAATCTTGCCCATAAAGGCGATCCGTGAAATTTGGCTGTGATTTCTGGCTCCAGCAGGTAAACCGCAAAGTGATTACGACACACCTGTGAAATATAAAAACAAGAACATTTGACAGAAGGACACATAAGTCAACTTCCTTCATTCTGCTGAGCTTTTTTTAAATTATTTATAAAAATAAATAAAACTATGCTGACCTCATTAGATAACGTTTTATTGGACGGCATTTTCTTGGATTGTAGCACAGATCCTTGTCTCACAATTGGCAAAATCCTAAAATACGAGTTAATTAACTCAAATGGAAATTAAGGAGGAAAGAAACTGTGGTTTGAAACTTTTAAATCAGCTAGTTTCAGGTTTCTCAAGAGCAGACAACCCTCTGCCTGGTCAGCATTGGTTCAGTCCAACTGGTTTGACAAGTCTTGGTGTACAGTGTTCACAAAACACATGCTCAACAGCTGCAAGCAAATACTGTACACCACTTCAAATGGTGTTTAAAAAAGGCAAGTATACACTATTCGTGTGTGTATGGTACTGTTACATATTACTCTCAGGTTTTTTCCTGAATGTCCACAGGAATAATCATCTACAGTGCAGATGATTAAGACTAAACATACACACATAGTCAACAGGGCACATGCCAGAGAAAAACTGTTGAAACTGCAGTTGCATGCTGAACACAATTACTGCTGGATTATTTTGTCTGGATTTATATGGCTTAACTAATACACAACATCCGAGCCAATTAACAATGGCAGCACTGTTATATTTAGTTTAGTACCATTCAAAATAAAAAACATTATCCATTTATTATTGATTGCTAGCGACCTGCCCGTAAAGAGTGAGAAGTTGATACCTACTTAAACTCACAAATAATTCACTAGATAAAATTCAGCACCACTGCAACCCAATTCTGTTCTCAAGTATCCTCCTGCTGCACTGGGCCCAGACGACAACTAGCTGGTGCAGGCTGGCAGCAAAGCAAACACCGAGGTGAGTTAATGTGCACCGCTTCGTGTGCATACAAAGCCAGTAGTTAGAGCAGCTGAGCTCGGAGACTCAATCTCCGCATTGTAATGCTGAAGCCCTCAGAATACCGTGTGAACATGTACAAACCCACACAGGTTCACGACCTATTCTTGTCATTAATTTACACAGCATCCAAAGGTTGAGGAGGAGATAGCCTGTTATCTTATGTCCCGTTTTTCTTTATGAATTGGACAACATTCAGTACAATGTAACTTAATGCAAAATGGGTTCCAGATTATCATGTTTGGTAACAGGATCAGGAACAGCGGATATTTCAGTATTTTCACTTCAGTGCAAGCGTGCAACCTTTTCAAGGATGAATAAAGAGAACTGGATTCAGCGTTGAAACGGACTCCTGTTCATAAGAAAGTTGTTTGCATGAAGCAAAAAGGGTTCGACTTCAGAGAAGAAAGTATCTGGATCTTCTGAAACAATGCGCCCAAAGATCAAGCGCACTAGTGTTTGCTTTTAAAATGTCAATACAATGTAATATCAAATAACAAAACAGACACACAGACTACTGCATGATACTGAGCAAGGGGCTGGCAATTATGTTGTGCATGATGTTTGCATCATAATGCTAACAGGCCAATAAGTAATATATTGTTGAAGATTTTGAAACACTGTTCTATATAAAATTGCATATTTGGTAATAATGCAAGAAGCAAGACAATTAAAATCAGAACAAATACTGTGTTTTCTGCCTCAGATGTAATCCTCAAAATAAAATGTGACCTCTTGTTTCCTGTCCATACCTCATACATATATATACATATATATATATATATATATATATATATATATATATATATATATATATATATATACACATACATACATACATACATACACACATGTTGCCTTAGCAAAGAAACAATAACTTGATTGCTCAATGATACACTTTAGAAGTATTTCATACTCTAGCTGACATGCTAAATAGATATGATGCTTTTGAAAAGTCAGTGTTTAAAAATCAGATGTGCTCTGTGTGCACTGCACATTCATAAATGTTCCACACTCCCGTTTGTTCCCTGTACAAATAGCTCATTAAGAACTCACAGTTCATTGAATAAAATAATGGAGCGCTGCATAGCGGAGTACAATCAGCCATTAGTCCAAGTTCATTCTGCTGACTTGGCAATCACTGAATGAAGAACCAAGCTGGCGTTTGTTTGGAAGAGAGCTGCTTGGACGTCACTGTCGACCGCTAGCTGATAATGGCCTGTGATTATACAAGACTACACAGATTCACAAGATTCAAATGCTCAAAACAAATTAACAACATCTGAGCATATCCATTATCTATTGTTTCCTACTGTGCCCACCAGCTTGTTTTACCAAACTCAGAAACTTTTAGAGTTTGTTCCTCATCTCCAAATGTCCTCGAAAACAGAGTGTTCTTCTTCAGAGACTGCACAATACTATCCAACAGGTTGGATAGCTGCCATAAACGTGTTATTGCGAACAAGATTACACTTGTGAGCCATGCTAGGTGTCCATTTCCCACCATCTGATTCCTCTGAACCCCCTTCTCTCCCCTCTAGCTGCAATCTGCCCCATTAACATCAGTTTCTCAACCGCATTCCAAATAATCGTTACCCACCTTTTTGCATTTTCAGTTTGACGAAATTTTACAAACACCTATTCTGCTTGATTAAGCGAGGGGTTAGCCCTTCTCGGATGAAACAATCCACTATCTGTATACAAAGCACAATAACATGGCTGACCCGAATACAATGCTGGCTATCTAGAACAAATACAAAAAGCTGCAGCTTCCTTTGTCTTGCCTCTTTTCTTTTTTTAAAGAGTCTGTGGTGTCCTATAGGGCGTATTGCCGCTTTCAGCCAGTACTAAAAGCACTTGGTGCTTGTAGGAACAAGTAGACGGGCCTGTGAATGGAATGTAGAGGAATGCATTCACATGGAGGAAAGCTGCTTCCCTTGCAGCCAAAAAAGTTTTCACCTGAAGCCAATTGCAATTGAATATAATGTTATAGCCGCCATTCAAAAAGGTGTGAGGACTCAGTGACGCCTCAAATGCAAAAGTACTAAGTTAGAGTACTTAAATTAGAAAATGACAAATAAATAAATAAAATAAAGTGTAAAGTTCACTATGATAAGTGATTAATAATAATAATATTAATAATAACAGTTATTTGTATTGCACATTAAAATAAAAAGTACTCAAGACACCGCAGAAGTAATAACAACGTAAACAAGAGAGATTACATAACAATAAGAAACAAAAACAATATATTTGAGGTATTCACAATTATTCAGACTGACGTAACGTGTTCGTCAACACGCTAACAGACAGGTAACGTTACAGGTAGCAGATAACATGCTAACTGGTGAAGAGTTACACAGTGTGAATACGGTCTTTTACATAGATGTTCAGTGTCCCCATCTCTTCTAACCGACCAACCCCACTTAGCTTTGCAAGCTAAAGATAGAGATGCTTTACAACGAGCGCTGACTTGATGCTAATCCTTGGCTGCTAGAGTAAGTCAGAGCAACAGGTAGTTAGCTCCCTGTTAGCTCACGTTAATTAGCTCACACTTGTCCTTCTGGCTCAAAAAGACGATGTATTACGGCGCACAGAGGCCACTCACCTTTTATTTTGTCACCGCTTAACTTGTGTGGAAGTGTGTCCAGAAGGCAGGAGACGTTTTGTGTGTCCCTGTGTCTCGTCCTTGATTACTTTTGACACTTGTCTCTGCCGTCCATCACAGGGAGAAAGGCGGAACTAGCTTCACTAACTACCTTTTGACCCAAATAAGTCGCGAAAGTAACTTTATGTAGCGGGCGAAAACGTAAAACGTGCGAGCATCGCCTGGATTTAACGCTAAAATGCCGAGAGAGCCGCCTAATGGTGTACTTAAATATGTGTTAATACTTCGCTGTCAAAAGGTGTTGTACGTTAAATCTGTAGGAAGATTAAATAATGTTACGCATGCGCACTTCACAGCACAATAGCCGCTGCTCCCCCACCGAGAGAGGAAACCCAGAGCCGTTTATTGAGAGTCGCGTAATATCCGTGTAATCCACCGGACCATTTCATTTTTGAAGCATACACAGGAAGTCGTCACAGAAACAGCTACTTCCTGTTAGTTCCGATCTGTAGGCTACTTGTAGTTTACAGACCACGATCGGATTTATTTATATGTGTTTGTAAATATATATGTATGTAGAAATGTGCGTGTACTTACATTGTATGCTATCCTTTGTTCTTTTTATTTGTATGTCTGCCTATGAAATACATTATTACTCGTTTTGATATGTGGTATATAAATAAGCTTTATTGTTATCAACCACACACTATATGTGTTTAGATTAAACCTGAGACTAATATCGAACAATCAAACGTTAAGTATTACAACTGCACATAAAATAAGAATGTTCTACAACACATAGGTTCAATCGCCATTCAATATTTGTCACTGTCCATTGAAGTGAGGTTCTGAATAAATGTTTGCATATCGTGAAGGGCCTCCAAAACGTCTGTAGCCTCTGGGCCGCAAGTAATACTAATGCGCTTCTGGCTGCTGTGTGTCTAAATGGAGGATTTTATCCCTGAAAAAAACAAGCCAATTTGGATGAACTAAAGAACTGTGTTAAAAACAGGCAGTTTGACATCCTGTGAGGGGTGAGTCCTCTTTTTTTTGGTGTAATATACATATATATATATATATATATATATATATATATATATATATATATATATATATATATATATATATATATATATATATACATATATTAATTAAACTCAAACGAGACAATACTAGTTTCCAGAAGTTAGTTGTGTATAATAGCAGCGAGACTTGCAGCGAAATGGACCGTTCGTGATGGACTTTTAAAAGATAAGACGTTTAAAGAAATATTATATTAATTATAATTAATAATTATATTATTATATTCATTTAAATGTTGTTATATTAAAAGTGTGTGCATTAAAGCATGTTAGTGGATTTTCCACCATTACATTAGTATATTAAGAGCATTTTACCAGATTACAGAACCATACTGGATACGGTAAACATGGCACGAACAGCCTATTGAATATTTATATGCAAGTCAATTCAGTTTATTTTGTATAGCCCAAAATCACACAAACAAATTTTCATCAGAGGGCTTTACAATCTGTACAATCTGTAAACATAAGACATCCCTGTCCCGGGACCTCACATCGGATGATATTAAATATCATATATTATTAGCTAAATATGAGATTAAAGTGTGTTCATGTAGAGTTCTGATTGTAGTTGGAATGGATGCAATGAGATTGAAAACACAAGGTAAATTTAAAAGGCCACCGATTTGCAAAAATGTATCATACTAGATTAACTGGAGAATAATAATGAATACGGAAAGTATTATACGACTGTATCACATAAACAACACTATTATACATGTTTAACATTATGTCTAGTGTTCAAATGCACTGCTATCTGCATTTTGAGTTGCATTCAACTGAAATAGGTCTGATTGAACTCTCTTTCAAACTTGAGTAGGCATACATATTTTGCTCTGCAGAAGCTACAGCAATCAAAAGTATGAATACTGAGATATCCTCCGGCCATTTGTCGAACTACAGGGCGTGAGAGCAATTTCTGCTTTTAAAGACCACAGATCAGAAGCAGAGATGTGTCTGCCATCTACTGGGCTGGCAAAGACTCTGCTACTGAGTAGACATTCAGTTAATGAACGAGTCTGGAAACAATTAATCCACGGATCATCTTTACAAAGCCATTTATAATCCCAGGACTAAATACAACCCAAGATGTTCAATATGATTTGTTAAATTGACATGTTTTAATTAAAGTCCAACAAAGAAGAAAAAAAGGACATTTTCAGATCCTCTAATGTTCTCCAATGTCCTCTAAGATCCTCTATCCTCTAACTCCTCTAATGTTTGCAGTAATCCAAGAACAAGGCATCGATGCCAGAGATGATACTGAAGCAGTTCAATTCATGTAATTCCGCAAAAATGTATGTGCCCTTTGTTTGCCTGGTATTATGAAGTAAACACACAGCAGCGCTACATGCTGTGAGAAAAGCTGTCGTCGGCATTCCCAGTCTGGAATTGTTATTTTCGTCTGAATACTCTGCTGACCAACTCGCCGTAGGAACTGTTGCGTATGAAAGAAAAGTCACACAAAAGCAAACCAGTGACCTTTAGATGGACTCAGTATAGTCTTACTGCCCCAGACAGGGCTCCCCGCCCTCTGACTGTATGTATTTATAGGAACTCTTGTGTTAATCAAAAGGGTTTTGGCTGGGTCACTGGCTGAGGCTGCATGTTTATGACAATGGGACAGATCTTTTATTGTTAAAATGCTGAGATAATAGCATTCAAGTGAATGAGGAGGTGATGGTTCTGAACATTTATTGACCTATATTATTAGGTTTATCCATTAAAATTGGTAATTACAAATCAAATGTAATGAACTTGTTCCACCCCACCAATGCATTTTCTATCAAATATCACATATTCTCCATGTTTCCAAAAGAGTTCAGAACTCATTTTAAAATGCTACTCGTCACTTACACATAATTACATTTTCTGGCTGAACTGTTAAGCCTTCATATGCCAGACAGAGGGCACCCTCGAATCTGTCTTTTAAAAGGTTTAAATTAATTTTGATATTATCAACTCGCTGCTCTGCATAGAGATATATTATATTCATTCTCTGAACACAGTTGAGCCTGAAATAAGAACTGACTGAGTCATTATTAGAAGTTATTATGGATACAGTACTTGTACTCGTTGTACTTAATCTTTGTACCTTTAAGATATACCTGTGTTGTTTTTGTTTCTAATGTGATCGTAGTACTTGGAACTGCCTCCCTTTGGTGAATTATCTGATCGATTTGAAATCCTGCTCAACTAATTATCCAATGACAAGTGTACTTCTGTTCAGATAAAGACAGCGTGGTGTTGAAATGTTGGTCTGTTTGCATTATTAAAGGCTGCAACTCAATCACTGTGCTCTGGTCATGTCCCCCACCTCAGCAAAACTGTACTTACAATTAACACACACTCTTGACTAAAATTACAAGGAATTCCTCACCGCACATTTAAAAACTGGCCTATCAGGACCCAAGCTGTGAAAATATGATTTAAACAAAACAAGATTTCCAGTATTGATAAACATTTAAATAATTAGGATCATGGCCCAAAACCTGCTACGGGCTGACCATACAATATAATTCCCTGTGGATATGTTAGTAGTCACAGAAACATTATGTTCTTGTACAAGTTGCGCATGTCCTCCTTTTTCTTGTGATTTTCCACGAGGCAGATTCATCCCATCATGGGTATGTTTACTCTTAAAGTAATTATCTGCCAATCAGATGGAGATCTTGCATGGAACGAGCTCATAATAAACTTAGAAACAGTAAACAAACAGAGGAAACCTGCCCCACTGAACCCAGAAAAGCCAAACTATAAATATGCTGGATAGTCTGACCATTTCATGTTGAATGGAGTCTGCACAATAGATGTGCTGTCTGATTAGCTACACCCACGTCTTCACGGATTTATAGTACAGCTCTCGCCATGTCTCTTTTTTAGCTGCATTTCCTGCGTGAAAAATGTGGTCTGACCATATAACTTATGGATGAATAAGACGGGAAAGGTGCTGATTAATATCTGCTAAATTCACTCACTAACTACTTGATGCAAATTAATAGATATATCTTATAGGAGCTAATGCTGCTCTCCACAAAAAGTCATGAACCACATCCATCATTCCTAAATGTAACGTTCGCAATAAAAGTAAAGTCTGTGTTTTTTTCCCTTGTTACAAGCAGGCCCGGAAAAAAATAGCTGTGCCAATTAGGCTTCATGGTCTGCAGTCTGGACACTGGTAATCGCAAGTAGGAGCCAGAGCTAAACATCTTATTTCCTCACTTGGCAAACATACATTTTATATATTAACTTGTGATGATTTTCATTCACAATTGGTGTGCCTTATATTGGATAGAGAGCAGGCAGGCTACAGTAACTAGTTTACCTAAATAGCTGTGTGGCTGACTATCAGCTGTTTTGAAGGTCAGCTAAGAAGCTAACAGCTAACCTTCAATTTATAGCATATTTTGTCTAGCCTGCATTTTATTTGCTCTTGCTCTTTCTTTCTTTGTACATCTTTGTATGACTAAAATAAAGTAAATCAAGCATGGCAGTTTTTCACAGCATTGAGCTCAATACATTGATCTAAAATCTTAATCTGCAAACCTAAATCAATCAATGGTAAAAAAAATTACAATATTTCCTCTTAGCTAAAGTAGCAGAAAAAGATAATACTCAAGTAAAGTGCAAGTACCTCAAAGTTGTACTAAAGCTCAATACTTAGGTAAATGTACTTGTAAATGTGTTTATTAGTATCTAAATTAAGATTTTGTTTGTGGTTTTGTTTTAGTCATGCCCAGCTGTCTCCAACAATATTTGTTCTATCTCGTATACCGTAGTAGTACTATAGTTGCAGCCTACGCAATACTTTGTAAAGAAATGTTTTGCACCCTCTGTTGGCAACACCTTTAAATTCTGAACAAAATGATTTTACATGTGTTTCCATCCTTCCTGCAGATTGGTAACAGGTGCAAATTCTTAACACTAATGTATCATCATGTAACAGATGCATACCTGCCATTACAGTGCATACTAAAAATACATTTGATTGGAGTTAATTACAGCCCAAATGTTGGTGATGTGTTGTTTAGATTATGGTATATAATAGACCAAGGCTATACATCCTTTCAGTGGTATTCCTGTTGTCAGAGACTCTCTCTCAAGAATAACAACAACTCATAACCCTGATTTGAAGGTGGAAAAAGTGACAGCAAAAACACAAATGTGGGTTATATTTGGTATCAAGGGTGAAACACTGTCCTGATAATAGAGCCGCCTACACTTTCCTTCTGTCACCCTGCAGGAAACGGACAGGAAAACAATACGCTCATCGCTGTGGACACAGAGGCTGATTATACGCTGCTGTATCATGGTTTCACTCAAACATTAGATAAGCCAATGCCAAGCAATCCTGAAAAACAGATTGTGTGTGGCATGATTATAATCCCCATTGCTGGCCTTTAGAAACTTGCACAACAACATCAATCTGTGACACGAAACACCGTTATCAATCACCACACAGGTTCATTCCATGTTCCACCAAATTAACTAATAATGCTACTATCCAATATAGCAAATTTCACATCAGTCCTCTGCAAATTAGGCCATGAAATCCTCCAAATGTTACTGCCGGAATGGGATGTTTGGTCAAAGCCATAACATGAGCAAGAGAAGTGGAAACTAATAAGATAAGACAAAGCTTGAATAATTGTGTTGTTGCAGCAGAAATACATATAATCCTCTTATTAAATATAATGTATTTCTACATAAAGTTAGCTCCAATTGATCTGTTAGACGAGTGGGAGTGGGTAATTTTCAATGCAAGACTTCATGTTTTTAGAATAGGAAATTATCCTCAAGTAAATGGTTTGAATACTTCCTCCAATATAATATGGTGAAGATTTCAGTAATTCTAATCAAACACGTGCTAAGTGGGGCTAAATTGTATTTATTGGAAAGTATTATGATTGGTTTCAACATGACACTTGTAACTCTTGCTCACATTCCCTTATGTGTGGAATGAGTATATTATTTTGCAGTGGTGGGCCGTCAGGGCCTGCTCAGCCTTCTCTGCTGGCCTAAACAGAATCACAAAGTTTAAATTTAAATTTTGTATTATTTTCTTTTATAATTAAAAGTTATATCTATTTTATAATGTAATTGTTTTTCACAAATAAACTACATGTATTAGAATTATTTTTTCCTATTAGCTTATTTTCTCGTTGCACAGCGCCACAATCAGCTGTTATATGGCATGCATAGGTACACAATCCACAGGCCCGCCACTGTTATTTTGACTTAAAAACTGAGGTGGTGTCTGGAGGATGAAACATTCCTTCACAAGACTTGGAATCATGTGAATGCTGTTGTTGGATCGGGCCGCTGCAGTTGTCTTAGCTTCCTTCTACTGAAACTGTATTGTTCTAAATTAGGCCCCTGAAAAAGAAATAGGAACCAGATAAAATATGAACAATACTAAACCACCCTAAATAATTAGGGAATACATTGGGACTTTTTTTTTTTATTGACAGCGGATTAAAGAACTGTGATACTTTGGGAGCTTGAAGGTTGGTATTACAATGTTTTAGGGATAAAAAAAAAAGGATGCAAATCTCACATGATGCAATCTCACCCAAACTGTAACTTCTCACACTTTTCTTGTCAGTTGTATCTATTGTCTTCTTCGCAGACTGTCTGCAGATCCATTATAATGTTGCTTTACAAAGTCTTAGTGTGAACGTATTGTTGATTGCTGTATTTTCCCTCTTCAATAGCTCTTTACAGAACTAAATGGTGCACAAAGGTGAACAAAGTGCTAGTAAACAAGAACAGTGGAGAGAATCTGCAGGAGACTAGTGCAAGCAAGTTATCTATGACTAGTGCAAGCAAGTTACCGCAGAAGAAACCAAATATTTTGCACAGATTCATTTTGCTGTACCACTTTCTGCTGTGACCTGGCTTTAACGCTGTAGAATATTGTGTGGCAGAGTGATTGCGATCACAGCTGGATCCAGTGCTCCTCTCCTGTCATCAGGAACAAAAAAGCCAGCCCCCCTGGGCGTCTTCGCTCGATGCAGCTGAGGATGGGTGTGTATACCTAGAGGAGCTGCAGCATCACGGAAACTTGATAAAATTGTTGCTCGGGGAAAAAAGGGTCTTTGTTTTGAAGGGAGATTCCTCAGACTATAATTAGTTACCCAAAGATCTGCAGAGTGTCAGATATATTTAGGCTAGAAAATTAAACAAAGGGGTCTGAAGTTATGGAATTTGTGAGAGCACAGATTGATAAGATGGAGGTTTGAGCTTGTGTCTGTGGTGTTTATAAGAGGATAAACATTCCCAGTAGGGCTTTAGATTGGTTTTCCCCCACATGTACAGTAATGACATGTTAGTAGTGTCTAGGACGGAGATGGAATTTATCCATTGGAATTAACATTCCTTTGTGAACAAGGTAATTGTAATGGTTTTACCCCCCACATTTTTGGATCAAGTACATGTTAAAAATGAAAAAAAGGGAGGCTGAGTTTTTTATTTAAGGATACTGGACACATTAAAACAAGATTAGATAGTATTGTGCTGACGATCCTAGTACAAATAAGGCTGCGTTAATAATTGAAGATTAGCGGCCTTATTGTGTTTCCTGTTGTGTTGAGTGTTACTCTTTTTCAGCAGAAACTTAAGTGCCGCAGGGATGAAATATTTGTCTCGGCCAAACCCAGAAGTTAACATTGCATTGGTTCACTTGACAAAAAGCCAAAGGGATTCGTCCATTGGATTTAGGATTATTGCAGAAAATAAACTCTCTGGGAAACACAAGTTTATGATATCTATCTATTTTATTCAGCAAGAATATCTTCACAAATAAACACCACTTTCATCATTTTTGAAGTAAACGCATTCGGCAGTATGACTTCATGTCACCACCACTAAGCGAAAGACAAATTTGACAGTCTTCTACGTTTTGTAGTCTCGTTTAGCCACTCCAAATTCACTATTGACAGATTTTGTATAGTAGAACAAAATGTTAAGATATCTTAAGCCTGACTTTATTTCAGACATCTAACCAAATATTCATTTATAGAAACCCTTTGATTTTGAGAGAGAACTAGAGGTGCAAACATGCTGACTTATTTCTCATTTTTAGGACTAATGCCTGCAGGACAATGCTAAACTATAACTCCATCACGTATCTCACCCTTAAATTACAATGCACTGATTAAACAAAGTTGATTTAGAGTCAGGTTTACTGTTTCCCTCTACATCTAGTATCCATAATGGCTCAAGCTTCATATTAAAGTACGTACAGACACGATTCAGATTGATCTCCCAGTCTCAGTCTAGGAAAGAAATGATATAATTCAATATTTCAGAAATGTTCTATAATTCAATATGTCATTTTTTTTAAAGGGATACCGCTTCAATTACCCCTTCTATTTTTTTGTCTTCCTACATTATTTAAGTTTTTTGATTTAGGTTGTAAAAAATGGCCACAGATGTGTTGCCTTGAGCAGTTTGAAGCTGAAAGTAAAACTGAAAACCAGAAATGTAGTCATGCCGTTTTGTTTTGTCTTGGCTCTTGTCAGCTTCCAAGAAAAGTACTTAAGAATGAAACAAATGCGGTTGTGATCGTTAACCAATAGAAAATATGAGTCAAATCACACTGGATCTTTGAGTGACTACAATACCATTTTTGGTGCAGACATTTTGACATATTTTGACAATTTGTCATACATGGGAAAGCACAGGTGTAAATGATACCACTAGTGATGGCTGCATTCCATTCAGGTGAACAAGTTCCACAGAGCAGCTATTGTGCGTAATGGCTCACTGTAATGCTTTACTGGGATGCCTGCTGAAACATCATTAATAACCCTGTTAATTAAAACACAAAATCTGTGCCGGGAAGGTGCATAATCCTCATACACATTCAAATATGCCTTTATTGGAGTCATTACAGTCAGACATCAATTCTGGTGTTTATCTGTGTTATCAATTGTTATTTATTAAACCACATCATCAATGAGCAGTACGGTTGTTCTGGTTGACAGAGTTCCTTCATCACCATGAACATACACACTGTAGTTTATTTCCCCACATGTATCGTCCTGCTGCCCAAAAAAATACTCAATAAAGCACTAAATGTGAATTCATCTGCAGTTGAAATACTTTCTCACCTGTTTAATTTCTGTTCTGCTAAAAACTACAGTGACCAGCTGTTTTAGGAGATTACTCTTAAAAATGGAAATATATCTCTGAACTATTTTTAGAGATTCATGACTGGAGCTCTGGGAGTGTGATGACATAGCATAAAGGCTGAAATAAGGACTCTGGACTTTCAACCTGGAGGCTGGTGTTTTGTGTCCCAAAGGTAAGTTACTGATGTTTGTAAAGTGTTTTCTGTACTCATGTTAAGTGTTTAGAGTTGGAATGAGAATGGGTTGGGTTTTATTGCTAGCTCACTTTTACCTACATATCCTAATGAGTTAATTCTCCAGTTTCTTATTATAATTTGAGTATTAGTATATTTCAGGAATGACTTCACCCTGACATCCTGGTTAATCGCCTTTTAGACAGAATTTCTCACTAATATTGGTGATAACTTGGTTAAAAGCAGGTATGGCATACACAAAACATCCTGGTTACTCAAGTGGAGCTGCCAGGATGATAAGAATCAATACGCAAAACAGTTTACTTGAAGTCAAAATAATTCCCGTAAAACCATCTATGACCACCGCTGCTATTTTTGAAGGTCACTGAGAAGGTGCGGTTCTCTTCTTTTAGTATCAGATGACAAAGAGCATGTCTTCTGGGGAATGTGAAGAAGGTTAATCTCGTGCACTGGGAAAACAAACACTGCTTTGTTGGATGAGGTGCGAGCCGAAGTCTGCGGAGGTCTGCAGGAGCGTGAGCGTCTCCAGAAGAGCAAACAAGCGCCGCACGCCTGTTGCCCCGTTTCAGGAAGATTAATGGACAGATCCACTGCATCACATTGATCCACTGCTCACTCGCTCACCCGCAGTCCCTCTGGCTGATTTATGGCCCTCTAATGTTAAATAGGTGAGGAAGCACTTAATAAACAACTGAGTGGATTCCCCTCACGTGGAGAGGAATGGGGGAAGGAATTCTTATCGCATGACTTCCGCGTGTTTGTCGGCAGGTGGAGATGAAAAAACTGCTTCCATTTTTGGAGATTGTCTGTGTCGATGACTAATTCATGAGTCAAGCGTTGTCCTGTTGTTTTGATTAAAGAATATATAAGTAGATAACCCCACGTGAGAGGAATGGGGGTAAAAATTCCTATCGCATGATTTCCATGTTTTTGTCTGCAGGTGGAAATGCAAAATTCCTTTTATTTGTTGTATTTCTTGGAGATTGTCTGTGTTGATGACATTATTAATCCATGAGTCAACCCATGTCCTGTTGTTTTGAATACAGAACACAAATGCATGACGTCGCTGGTGTGGAGTATTAAATATTAATCCACCCTCTGCACTTGTTAGAGCAGCCTCTCCCGATCCTGCCCTGCATTCAGAGAGGAGTTTGGTCCCTTGTGAACAGGAAGACAGTGTGTCAGCTCACCTTTGGTCTCTCTATTAGTGTGTAAGTGTAAAACTAAACAGACAGCCGTGTCTGACTGTGAAGAGTGTTCTCGGTGAGAATGTCAATCCTCTGTGAAGTCTTTCAAAGAAAGCAGTCGCTGTTTTACAAATTGCTCCCAACTGACTTCATCACTAAGGCCGAGGAAGCTGCAAATCAGTGTGAGCTGTCATAGCTTTCCAAAAACTCAGATGCATTCAGTCATGCATGGAATGGGTGTTGAGCTGAGGCCATTGATCGTCATTATACTCCTTCTATTCCACCATGACTGACATGTATATTGCTGCCAGTCACTTTCTACTGTCAACTATTCCAGAACAGCATCATTAAAGTTGTACAACTTTTGTCTTACAACTCTGACTGTACTTCCCCTCAATTGTGCAGCATATATTGTCTTTGAACATCTGACTCACAAATGGCACATTTTTCCATTATGAATGTATAATAGTTATCATGAAGCCTTTCAAGGACAGATACAGGAGACCATTCCTGCCCAGTGCAATACGACTTTATAATAAATCATCAACTTATAACCAACTATATAACCAAAATAAACCAACTTATGCTATATTTAATTGTCTAGAGTTTTCTGTTTGTCTTCTTTATGTTTAAAAGCATTCATGTTATTAGTATTTGTCTGTCGTATCCCAGCATCTGGTCCCAGTGGACGTGCATAACACTGTCCCTGCGTCCTCTTTGACTGCGACCTGCCACCATTCATCACGTATTCACCTGCTACATATTTACAATCTCTGACAGCAGATGAACATCGTCAGGTGTCTGAATGGCAAATTAAGATTTTGATCTGCCGTGTCGCACAGAGGACAGTGGCTGTTTACAGAGACACTACATCTGGCGTACGTGTGCCCGCACACAGATGCAGATCACAATCTAGGCTATAATGTGAAGAATGCCGTCCAGTACAGGCATGCCAGGGAGTTGTATTAAGCAATGCAGATGTCTTGTTTAAAGCAAGTGAAGGAATGTCTGGCGGCTTGGGGCCATTTCTGCAAAGAAAAATTACAGACAGGATATGTCCCCTGACTGCATATACGATAAACACTTTTGTCTTTGAATGATCTGAGTGCTGCTCCTTAATGAGGCTCACCTTTGAGCTCGGCGAGGAAGCATCCAGGAATGCCAGCTATTCAAAACATCGATGTCACTGTTTATTCTCTAGGCTGTGAGCAAGTTCTTTGAAGTCGTGACACTTGACACTTGAAACGACTGAAAGTTGCCCATTTATGCAGTGAAGCAACGTCTCCTTCTCTCCCTGGCCGAGCCGGCTTCCTTCCTGCTCGGTCCTGGCTGTTTGGTTTTGACTAGACTTCATGTTTTGGTATCAGCGGGCATGTTCGGACCGGCGGTGCTGATAGGCCAGTCTGTCCCCAGTCTGTCCCCGAGCCGCTCTGGTCGCAGCAAACAAAACCAGGAAGAGCAGGAATGTACCGACGGCGGCTTTTACTGTAATCGCAAGACTGCAAGTGAAAACACAAAAACAGTTGATGTGTCACAAAGGTCCATAGTGTGCAGAAAAATGTCCAAACATATTTCAAAATATATGTATTTTTAATTATCTGCAGTACCGCAACTTCACACACAATGATGATGATGTGATCTGACCTCCGCTTAAGGATGATGAGTCTGTTTTGGGAATGGAGAGAAAGCTCTTTTCTTACTTTTTAATACCTCAAATTCAGATTTCAACATTCTCTTGCAGGATTTAATTAAACAAAAAATAATTTGAATGGTAGCACATTCTGGTTCTGATGCGCTCAGTGGATTGTAAAGGTGTTCTTTGATACATGCAGAGGAAAACAATCCTGTCACAGTTTCAGGAATGTGTTTTTCCCCATCACCTTAGATGTTATCTCTATTTCTAGCCTGCATCACAACCAAAGTTAATTGTCATTTAAAGTTGGCCTTTAATATGATGAACGTGCAGCCTTTTCCTATGTTTGCCATAAATTGGGAGATATTTAATGTATTTCTTGTGTTTGGTCATTTTGGTGATGATATATATAACACACTGAGTGGATGCACCCACGTGAGAGGAATGGGCGTAATCAAATCCCATTTTTGTTTGTCTGCATGTGGAAATGCAAAATTCCTTTTTTTTCTCCTTTTTTGGTGATTTTCTGTGTTGACGGCTTTACCAATTGAGGAGTCAACCAATGTCCTGTTGATTTGGATACCAAACACAGATGCATTATGTCGCTGGTGCAGAGTATTAAATATTTATCCACCTTCTGAACTTGTTAAAGCAGCTTCTCCAGATTCTGCATTCACAGAGGAGTTTGGTGCCTTGTGAACAGGAAGACAGAGTGTAACGCTAAACTCAGCTCACCTTTGGTCTCTCTATAAGTGTGTCTGTGAAGAGTGTTCTTGGTGAGAATGTCAATGTCCTCTGCAGTCTTTTAAAGAAAGCAGTCGTTTATTTACAAATTGTTCCAAACTGGCTTCATCATTAAGGCCGCAAATCACTGTGAGCTTCCCAAAAGCTTTCCAAAACTCGCATGCATTCAGTCATGCATGGAGTGGTGCTCAGCTGGTAATGTCAGTTGGTAATGTGTTCTGTTATACCACCATAACTGATGTGTACCTCCATATCTACTTCCATGTCACCTTCAACTGTCAGCCACTCAAGAAAAGTAGAATAATAGTTAACTTTTTCTGACATGCTCTCACTACAGATCACCTTGGTTGTACAGTATATGGACACTGTCCATCGACACCACACTCGTGCACATTGGCATTCATTATTTTATTATACTATGCATGTATTAGGATAGTTTCTTGCAGACGAAATATTTGCCTCAGCAGAATATTAGCCTCAGCTTATCACAACTAAAGAAAGCTTATAGATGTAATACCGCTCTCCACCAGTCCCTAAATTAAGTTATTTGATTGCTAAATGCACATTAAGCACAATTCCCAAACCCCAAATGTGTGGATGCAAAAGAAAGCAACAGGCTGGGAGCACAGCAGACTTTCACAAACAATTATAATCACACGATCATGATTAACTATCAACCAGCATGCCAGGGAGAAAAATGGGGGCAACAACATGGAATAAGGACCTAAACAATCCAAAACAATGCAACTAGTGTTATGACAACAGTGTGATTAAGGATGCAATCTCAACCCCCCATCCAGCCCATATCAGTTCCCTTCGCAAACAGCAGACATGCTCCTGTTATTCCTTTGTTTCTTTTCCGCTCCCGGTTCTCTCCTGCGCTGAAGGAATTCGGGAGGAATGCAGAAAAAGCATCCTGTTTTCATTCTTAGTCAGCTTTTTCACACTCCGTAGTGGCCGCTGGGGTGTCTGAGTTCTTTCTGACGTCAGGGTAAATAACTAGGATGTCAGTAATGGAGACACAGTTGCATGATATCACTACTTTTTGCATCCTACAACACATCCACTCCTGGTCTTACGAAAACACAAGCCAGTTGCACTGCACATAAAATAGAAGCAAAAAACATCACATTAACCTGTGATCGACATTGAATAGTTTATTGTTGTTATCTGTCATTCCTTAAACACTTGACCTGTCACCTGGGACGTCCTGAAGATAAATGGAAGTCTCCGACATCCTCCACAATAAACTCTCTCTGCGCTCACGTCCCTCTTGCAGAACAGCCTATCTAAAGTAAACATCAGTGTATGGAGCAACAAGGGGACAGACTCAACACCATGAAGAAATAGCCACTGTGTACAAAGAAAAGGCTCTGTGTAGTAACCACACACTTCAGCATGTCAACTGTGTGCCTTTTCAAAGGTGGATGCATGAGGTGACCTTGGCCCTTAAATCTTTTTTTAAAGTAATCCTCATTCGTGTATCCATCAATTTAATTCTGTATGGAACAATATTGAAATTAGACTTTTGTTGAGCAAAATGTTTTTTATGTTCTAAAGTTCACCTCTTTCAACCCATTTTATACTATAGTCCTTTAAGATGCAACATTTATTGAGCAATGACCAACTACACCATGTCACCATTCTTCTTTTTTTCTGTGGCAATATTACAAACTTTGAGCAATAACAAAGAAAGTGGAGAAAAAACAGAAGAATAGCCTAACGCTGTGTTCACACCATGAGCGACACAGCAACAGAGTTCAAGTCAGTTTCAATTGAGGCCGGTGATGCGAAGCTACAAACTCACGGCCAACAGTTGCCGCTGTGTGATGCACGTGACGCGCTACAAATCAGAGTTGAGCTGCTCTCAACCAATCATATGTTTTTGTTTCACCCAGTTCCATTCCATCTACAAAACATGCCCGTAGCCAGTTCCCAGTGCTATTTGATGACAACACTGTCGGATAGGGTGCTTTTTTTTGAGTTTGTACCCATGGTGGAATTGCATTTATTGTAAGTAGCTTTGGATAAAAGCGTCAGCTAAATGAAATGTAATGTAATCATGTCGGTGACATGCTTAAAAAGTGCTTTCACACAGATAGAGAAGCGCATCCTTCCAGGTCTTGTCCACTTCCAGGACACTGAAGCGGGCAAGAAAGATCGCAGCTGACCCCTCTCACCCTGGACACAACCTGTTCGTGTCCCTCCCCTCTGGCAGGAGGTTGAGGTCCATCAGGACCAAGACCTCACGCCACACTAACAGTTTCTTCCCGTCGGCAGTCGGGCTCATCAACAGAGCCCGGGTTCCCCACTGACTGACTCTACCATCACAGGACTATTCTCGGACAATTCTTTCGGACCATTTATTTTTATTTTTATTCCTTTCTCTCCTCTTACCGGTCACTCCACTGCACACTTCATATAAAAACACTCATGCCACATACACTTAACTTTAACTTAAACACACATGTCACTTTAACATACACTTATATTAATGTTATCTGTTGTCTGAGCACTTTATCCTTATCTGATTTAGACATCATTGCACTGTTGCTGTCGTTGATTGTTGTTTGTCTCGTCTAAATGTCTAATGCATGCACCTTCCGCCTAATTAAATTCCTCGTTTGTGCAAACATTCCTGGCAATAAATGGTTTCTGTTTCTGATTCTGATCTTCATCTCTGGTCATTTGGGAGGATTTGACAACTGGACCATTTGTGTTAATTCATCCCAAAACTCCAGTTATTTCTGTTATTTTTCCTCCATTATCTCCTTTTCCCTTTCATATCTGTATGTTTATGCAACTCCCTGATGCGTGCAAAAGGTTTGCTCAAGTTGAAACATTGTCAATCACACTGACATGTCATTGCAACAATTTGGGTTTCCTTTTATTTCTTTAACAATAAATAACTGCATAAGTGTTATTAATAGGCTGCAGGTCCATTATGGTATAATGTAAAACAAGTAGAGTCAAGAGGGAAAAGAGCCGCATTATACAGCAGTGCTGCAAAGAGGTTTTATTGCAGGATCACAATGACATGCTCTTTTTAATATGGACCTAAAGTATTCTGTACTTTTTAACATATGTTGGTGTCTAAGTGACTAATGGGGGATAAAAAAAATTGAAATTGGTTTATTATTGAGCAAGAACGCTTTAGCCGACAGCAGCTAAACGGCCCGAAGCTCTCAAATGAGCTGCAGTGTAATCGATTGGGGAGATTCTGTTGAGTTAATGTACGTCCATAATGTTGCCAACGACCGCATTATGGAAAGGATCTACAGAGAAATAAAAGGCTTTTACCTTTCGCTTGATCCGGTCCACTTATAGAGGAAGTCAATTGATGGTGTGGAATTGCTCGATTACTTTGCAACCCATTTGGCGGCTGGCGGCAGCATCATTTCCCCTCAATGCGGGATTAGTTTCAAAAATTGGTAAAATGGGTTTACGGTTTAAATGTACTGCAAAAGTAGGATACAGCACATTGCGCTTTAATTTGATGTTCACTTTCTGATTGGTCAGGGGCAATCCCAGCATTAAAGGATTTAATACTTTCAGACCACAAATGCTTCGCACCAAAGCTGAGGCTAGTTTTCAAGAGGTTTTTTTTTGCGGTTGTGTAGCTAAAGAGTGTGTTTACGTGAACCAAACACATTAGATGTGAATTGTTTTTAAAGTGTGGGGCTTTTTGGTGTCCTTCGGGACTCCTGTTCACGATTATATTTCCACAATAACATATAAAACACATTATAATCATACATCATTTGATTTAAACCTCAACCAACATCAAATAAAGTTAGACAGCTATTAACCATCTTTTGAGGAGATTTTTTTACATTAAAGATTATAGGTATTTACTGGCCCATAACAACTAGTCTTCAAGGAATTGCAAAGCTTATTTTCTTCATTTTCAATTTCTTACTAGATGAAAGAAGAAGAAAAGATTTGGATATCATTTTTAAACGAGGTCAAGACAATATTAGACCTTAGTTATTTCAATCTGTTTCCTTTTGAACTACACCCTTAATGTTTAATGGTGTTCCACCCAGAGATAAGTCCAACCAGATTTAAGTTCTTAACAGTTAGGGTTGATGTTCATCGAACAGATATGAATACATTGATATAATATGTTGTGTACAGTGTCAGTATCTATTTTCCTAGAAGAAGTTCAGTATTTCTTTCGAGAATAAAATAAAAGTGAACATGAACCTGTGGTAAACTCTCTGACAAGATTGACAAGATCTGACAAGATCTGACAAGATTGTAAGTGCAAACTGCCATTGTAGTATCCCATAAGTTTAAACAAAAGTGTTTGCTGAAACATGCAATTTGTAGCTGAAGATGGAGTGAATGACACAGCAGTTAATTATCAAAGTCAAATAATAAAATCACCATTCTGCGACAGAATCGTTTCTTGAGTTTTTATTTTCTCATACAAAGTCCAGTGCATCAGTCATACAAATATAAATACATCTCTGAATAAGTTAGAGAATAAATAAATTATATATACAATTCAACATTTAGCGGTAAATAACCTAAGGTGGTAATGTGTTCATCATATACAGCATTGAGATATTTGAGGATGGATATTTTCAGGGACAAAGAAGCTTTATATTTCCATGTGTCTGTGAGTTGACTACAATCAAAATCGGCGGATGGAGTAAATGGTTTATGGCAAAGAAAAAAGTGCAGGCCACAGACAAATAGCTTTTGATGTGCAAAACACAAGTCAAGAGTCATTGTTTCCCAGTGGCTAATTACAGAGGAATTAAGTGAACATTTGTCAGGGGAGAAAAACTATTGTTGCATTTTTTGGCAAGCTGCAAGCCATTGAAACCTTCTGGCTTATCTTAAATCATAACATTGAACTGAAGCTATGCAATAAACACTAGACAACACAATAGACCTAATGTTGTTATTATGCTACCATAAAGTGAGTGACTATGTGTGTGTGTGTGTGTGTGAGAGCTGACAATACCTTGACCTTGTATAAAGCTAATTGTTTGTGAGATAAATCCCAAAGAGATGACCTTTATTTCACTGAGGCCATCTGAGCCAAGAGTGAACTAGCTGCCCCTTTCAAGTACTGCCTGATCATTAAAAAGCAATTTGCTTATTTGCCCTAAAGACTAGAGCAGCAGATTCCAGCTCTGATACAGAGGAATACAAAATATGAATATCAAGGACACTGGAGTAAACATTGACAAACAATTCCCAACTAAGTACAGAGCTGATATGACTCTGGGATATATAACGATTCTATAATCTTCAGTGGAGGTGAGTTGGGGATTTAAAACTGTCCAATCAGACGAGTCTCAGGTGTGCTCATAAAAACCAAAGAACCCTGGATCAGCGACTGGTTAGTCATTGTAAACTTTCTTGATGTGGTTCCCCAAAAGGACTGACACCAGCTTCCATGTCCTTGGCTTTAATGGATATTTTCTTGGCATCTGTTGTTAAGTTCAAAAAAGTTCAAAGAGAGTTCAAGAAATAGCTCTCCACGTCTCCACCCAGCATTGTTCCTGCTGTCGGGCTTTTGTCTCTTGGAGCTGCCAGTCCTCCGGAGCTCTGTTTTGTTGATCAAATGATTGATCCGCTGCCTCTTTTTCCTTCCATCTTTCCACCTCCACATCCCCGGAGCTGGTAAGTCTCTTGACACATTTCAAAACCCCGATGCAGGCATTGAAGGTAGCTGGAGGAGTCTCCGGCCCATGGAGGTTGAATCCATGGAGGTTTAACCGCTTCTGGTGTTTGCTCCGTCCTCTACCTCCTTGTTTTGCTACTCAGTCTGTTTACTCCTCCTGGGTTCTTGTTTGATGACAGGACCTCTTTTGCCATCGCAAAGTTGGACTTGACCACAGATCTGCAAAAAAGAACAAGAGAAGAACCGGTAAGCTTCATATGTTCTATACATGACCATCAAACACAGCACAATATGGATCTAAACTTGATCCTAAAATCCCTCTTCACGTACCTGAAAGATTCCAGCAATTTGTTGCTGTTGGTGCTTGCAGACTCCACCAATGGGCCCACGACATTCGTCCTTGGATTCTTTGATCTGTTAAAGGATGCAACAACATTAAAACAAGGCCTCAAAGCCAACAAAGCCTCCCAATGCCTCAGGGAATTAAACCTCTACAAACTGAAGATTTTGTCTGGCATTATTAGGTTAATTGAAGCAAAAGAAGTTCAAGGTCCAGTAAGCAATTTCCTTGGAATTCCAAACTAATATATCTCAAGATGCCTTATGGGCGGGAATGCAGGGCGCGCCATCCAAAACACCACCTAGGATAACATCTAGAGACGGTGACTAATCCATACTTGTGGTTTTCACGAACGCAAAAACTCAAGGATGCAACAAACATTTCCTTGAGCAAAATCAGTAATCTAAACTTTCTAAAAATAGCAGCAAGTCTAATAAACCTTTGTGATTTCGTTCAAGGCCTCAAAGGAAATGCGGGCCATTCTTTGCTCTATGACGACTACCCTTATACTGTGGTAACATTATCACGCACACAATCATTTAGCCTTCACTCTGACTCATTTTCGACATCAACATGCTTTGATACTATCGAGCATCCAAAGAAGCGCGTACGGGATCGGACAGTCTTGCTTTGCTGTAGTTCTGGGTGGATTAAGGGAAAAGGCGGTTACCTTGCATTGCAGAAGCCGGAGCAGGTTTTATCGGCTTGGTTGAGGCATTCGCATCGCTCTGCTGAACGGCGGCGCCGACGAGACAGGGGACTTCCAAGGCCATAAGGAAGGAGCTTACTGTTAAGGAAAACGAAACATATTAGGACAAGGTTGGAGAAAGAAGCCTGTGGGATCTGGAATTAGTTTCAACTACAAATCCCATTATAGTAGCAAAAACATCTCCCTCAGTGCATGTCTGAAGTCCTCTGATGCCTCACCTTGGTGTGTTGACCCAGATAATATCCAGGTGGCAGAAGTAGATGCATTCTTTATCATCCCAGCTGTTACAGGAGCAGCGTTTGGTCCTGACTCGGTGTTTGTGTGGAGCCTGAGCTGGCAGCTCTGCCCGGTCTGATAACGGGAGTCCACAACCTAGAAAAACACAAAGGATCCCGAGATTAAAAAGTGCCAACTAATCCTTTGCAGTATTGCAGTTGGTGACTATCACATGTACATTAAACACAAAGAAATCGCAACCTCATCTATGGGTGTTAACCCACAGATGAGGTGTGAAATCAAGGAACTTAATCCAAGTCCAACATCCCTGCAATAAGTGGTTGTATCAATAATGTGATTACTTTTTAATGATCGGTGAGTTATCAAAGGTAAATACATATACCATGGAAGGTTATCGACAACACAGTTATTGTATTGCACTTTCTGGAGTTACCGGGTGAGTCAGAGGCAGTTGTTTGTGATACCAGCAACTTCTTCTTTTGCTCAAACTAATTTGTGCTGTTTTTACCATTTTTATCACATTGCTTATTTTGGAAATCTTCAAACCCTCCTACCTTTATCTAAACCAGTCAAGAAAGAACTGATAATGCATTGCATGTGGCCCAAAATTAATTTATAACGAAAATGTATACATTGCAATCTACAATCTAAAAAAGTATTTTACAAAAAAAGGACTCTAGAATTCTAAGAAACCAAATAAAAGTTACTCACTCTCTTGCAGAGCCATGCAGATGAAGAATAAAGTCAGCGTCTTGCACATGAAAGAAGCCATGGTCCTCAATCTGTGTCTGATGTTCTGATGTGTAAAAGCAGCAGCAGTCAGTTGACGCGCTCCAAGAGGTGCAGACAAGTCTTTACACTGGACTGTGTTGAGGCTTAGGAGCTGCAACAGGTGCTTTGTGTTTCTTTCTTTCCAAGCCATCTACTTATACACCCCCGGCGAGTGATATCATGATGGCCCTCCTACCTCGGTGTTACACAACACACACTCTACCTGCCCTGCTCACATTCCAGCAGTGACCTAAACAAACAGTCCCGTCAGCGCCCCCAAAAGGCCAAGAAGGGCAATGGGAACATGTTGGATTTACAGGTGGTGGATCGTGGACTAAAGAGCCAGAAGTTCAGCATGTGGAATTGAATTGGAGTATTGAGTGTTTTGCTTTAGAGTAGTGCATTAATAATGTGTAAGCATCTATAATGTTGTCTCTGGTAAAGGTGGAGCTAATTTCAACTACTCATGAATACTGAGTCATCATCAATGATAATACAGAATATCTTACATTATTCGTTGATTTAAATCAAATACGTATTGAGTGAAAAAATACAATATTGGCTTGCAAAATGTGATGAATTAGAAGTACAAATGAGCAAAACAAATAAAATATTCAAGATAAAGTACCTCAACATTGGATTTAAGTACAGTACTTATTGCACTGCACCACTATTTTGTACATAGAGGATAAGATGAACAAACCAAAGCGAAAATCCAAGACAATTAATGTATATATATATATATAAACCGTTAAACTGTTTATACACATGTTCAAATCAATCATAGGCAGATTTAAAACTGTTTATAAATGTGTTCAAAGCATGTTTGGTTCTTTAGCTTTCAGTTGCATCTTATGGGCTTCATCAGACATGATGTTTTCTCAGTTGCCATGGAAAGTGTTCATCACTACTACTTTTTTATTTCATATTCATAGAAAATATGAAGGCATTTTTCATATATTTACAACTGTGCTTTACTGAATTATCTATCCACCATATACGGAAGCTTTAACAAAATGACTACTGACATTAATGAACATTTCATTAAAAAAAATATACAAACTATCCTTAAAGTTGCTGCTTGCAACTCCATGATACTGTAATAAAAACAGGTTGTGAATTCTAATTGGGAAATCAAGAAATCTGAAAACTGCCTCTCTTGATTAATACTATTATCTGTTGAAGCAGCAAGCTGGATGGAGCCTGTCATGCAGAATAATACAAATACTTTTATAAAAAAAAAGTCAGGCAGCAGACGACTGTCATAGAGACAGGAGGCTATGCGAGGCCGTGACCTGCCTTGTGTTTTTCTTTCCTTTTTCTTTTTCCAGAGGCGTCGGGCATGAATCGGATGAAGCTGGAGGCGGCAGAGGAAGAGATGAGCAGCGGCAGTTGAAACAGACGGAGGGCCTTGCGTGTGCCACACCGGCTGATACGAGGACGATGAAGTCAAGGAGAGCTGTTGGCACCCCCCGCAGGAAATGAAGATGAGGTCATGGCACAATCATCCCACTCGCCCCGACACTGTCACAGAAACCATATCTAAGCGTGTAACATGCTTTGACCTTCGTAAAGAGATACGCAGCCGGCTGCCACATCAGCTTTCTGTAACCCCCCCCCCCCCCCCCCACACACACACACACACCACAATGGATATAGTGCGCACACACACACACACACACACACACACACACACACACACACACACACACACACTCTGTCAGTTTACACTGCCTATCTCTTGACAGTGACAAAAACAGATATTATGAATTTGACCAAAGCTTGGCCACCCATACTGTCTAAACAGTTACAGTAAGCCATGCAAACACTCTTAGGGATGCTTTATTCTTATCAGCTATAGAATAGGTTATATAATTCAAATCCACAGGTCATAAGGAACTAATGAAGTGTGTCCATCTGTTTACAGGATATCACAGAGAAGAATGCATGAGTTGATGAACTTGGAATGAGACTCTATGCAAAGAACATGCATATGTATTTAAAAAAAAAACTAATAATGAATTGTTATTATTCTTCTGCCTTTAAAGGCTTCATATCACAACAATCAGCCAAGAAATGACAGTAATCACAATTTAAAAATTAAAAAAAGAATGTTGATACTCTATGCTGCAGATTGTATATTGTATACACGTTTATACCTATTACCCACAATTATCTAATCATTTAAACATCCTCATCTTAATGTCATCCGTTATCTTTATGTATTGTTAAAATTAACTATTTGACAAATTTGATTTTAGTCACACAAATGCATCTTTCTTAAATATTTTTATATGAAATGTATCTTTCTAGAAATATGTTAAACCATGGCTTCTATAAGGATCTATTTTTTAAGCTTCTATTTTTTATGAAACTGTTGCAACCTTTGTGTTCTATTATAAATAAAAATAAAACATGCACAGCTCGAGACAAATTCCTTGAATACATGTTTTTTTTCATTGAAGTTGAAGTACTTCCATCACCTAAATATTTTGTGTAAACTTAACCTCTTATTAGTGTTTCCTGTATACATATTATATGACAACAATAAGTATTGTAAAATCAAAGAACAAAGACCAATCAGTTCCATGCAGACACAGTCAATATACTATACTGTACTATATTTCCGTACTTTTGGGAGCTTTCTATAGGTAATTTTTCAGGTATATAATATAAATATTCCACACACTCTTTACCATACATGGTTTGAAGTACAACCAAAGTAGAAGCCAGACCCCCCAAAAAAGCAATAAAAAACAGGAAGGATTACTATTGTTCAGGTCATTCAAGTCAAAGATGGAAAATCTTGCAAATGTTGACGTATTTTACATCACGGCTCCAGCAGGAATGCGGAAGATAGAAAGAGACACCGATAGAAACAGGAAAAAACACATGCTGAAACCTAGAAATGTGTGTGGTCATAGTTTATAGGGGTTAAGTGGTGGGGGGAAATGGCAAAAGGATGTGACAACGCAGAGGGACTGGCGTCTGACCAACTATTTGGTACAGTGAGGACGAACAATACTCATCAAAGAGCAAATATTTGTCCAGCGGTACAGACTGGATGAATAGGCTCAATCTCAAGGAACCCCCTGGTCCCCTTCCCCTGCTGCTTTCACCAGACAAGGCAGCAAAGGAAAATGTCGCCACTGCAGTCGCGGTGTAAAAAAATTTGCCCTTATCTAATGCCAATTTCCGGCTGCTGCTGAGGAATGTGAGGCGGCGCGATGATAAACAAATAGCGGAACCGTGATTGCTGAATCCTTCGAAATTCCTCTAGTATGAGGTTAAACGTATGGGCTGCGACACAATAACACACAAACAAGTCCTCTCATTCAGGACACAGTGAACAAGTTCCCAAAAATGTGTGATCTGAGGCCATTGAGCAGAAACGATGGCAGGAAGCAGCATAATATCAGCTCTCCGTGCCAGTAAAGAGCAACGTGTTTATGTGCTCTTAAGTTAGCTTAGCATGTTTAGCTAACCAGTCTACTCCCATCAGAGGTAAACTAACCCAGCGTTACTTCAAAGACTCGGAGTTAACACACCATTAGATAGCTCGGCTACATGTTGTGTGTTATCTTACATTTAGAACATTTAGCTTACTTAGCTAGACACAGATGATAATATCTGCGAGCTGCATTCATCATTTCGGCCTCTGAAGCCAGTGGTCGCAGAAGAGAATGAGAAGCCTGCGGTTGTCCACCTCTGTCTAAAAATTGGAGCCCATTGTGTCAAAAACTACTACAAATTTCTAGAAAATGTGACACCATGTGCATTGCAAGAAAGAAAAGCTTCAAAGGTTTACTGACACAAACTAATACCATGTGCATGTAAATTAACCAGAAAAAGAAACTCAATTAATCAAAATAACCGACAATAAATGACAAGTCTATGGACACCATAGCAGGTGCACACCATGCCATTGCTATTAAAAATATCCATCCACAACATCTACCGCCCATCAGAGAGCCTGCACAGCTTTGACACACCACCTTGGGTGAAGTCAAAGCTACGTTGCGAGGCAACGCACGGGTTGTTGACGTCCACACACCAGCATTTTCTTCTCTGCAGCTGCTGATTAAATCCCTTATCAGGGCTTTATAGCGGATGCAACTTGAAATACGAAGTGCAATACTTGTAATAAAAGGTAAGCCTACTTCCATAAAAGTAAAATTATTAATTTTTAAAAACGCTTAAAAAAGTCATACCCGCTAGCCTGCTAGGTTTTTCTGTTGTTTCCATTAAGCTGGCAGACGATTTAACTTCAACACACTTTCTGTATGAGATCATCAGAAATCCCTCTTATTTAAATCTTTACCACCATCAGGAATGTGACACCACATGAGAGAAAAATGCAGACATGTCATCTCAAATAAATGTGTAAAAAGGACAGGAAGCTATTAGGCAACTGTTGATGACATCTGAGGTAAAAGAAGAGCGTGTAGCTGTGACACACACACACACGCACACACACACACACACACACACACACACACACACACACACACACACACACACACACACAGCCATAATCCTGATATGAGTGAGGTGTAGAATATGTACCCATGTATGAGTAGATGGAGGCTTTGATAGCGGTATCCTTTACAAAGACCGAAACTACTAAACTAAACTAAACCAGTGAGGCGGTTTCAGTGTGACATGAGTGATGCGGGTGTCTGCAGCAACCAGTCACCTGTAGGTTGACCAATTAAAAGATGAGCATCGCTCTGAGTAATGTGACTAAGAGCTGCCTAAGAATTGCACCATTTAATCCTATAACAAGCCTTTAGTTGTATTCCATGGCCTTCTTCGATGAACGGAGTATACAACTCATACTGTGTATACATTGTTGTATCATCAAGATGAACAACAAAAAATTAAAATACTTGTTTGTTGATCCTTGTCGTCATATTGAGCACATTCTCTAATAAAGTATATAAAATGAAATAAAGATGACACTATGGTTCAAGGATCCTTTATTTTCATAGGTTAAACAGCAAAATGCAGCTGTAGTCCCTACACAACACAAATACAACATTTTAAAGTTAGTACCACTTTTTAAATTTGCATTGGAGGAATGTTAACAGCTGTAAAACTCAGTTTTGCTGCTGTGCAGAAGTCTTGGTCATCCTGCTGATCCAGATCTCTCGTTTGGTTTCCATTTGAAAGGTTGATGTCTTTTTAAATAATCCCTTTGAAATGCTTCCCATCGTGATAGGAATTTTATTTGTATGGCCTCTTCTCGTGAATCTTATCACAGCAGTCCGCCTCTGGAAACGCGTCATAGGGTTCAATTAATTGTGTGTATCACATTGTGCATATGACACACAATTTCAAGGGAGTCAATGGCCGCTGTTGTTCCAGTTGTTGTTTTGCAGAGAGCTGTAGCAGGAAGGACGTATCTTAAAACAGTAAGTAAATCATTAAAAAATAATCACTATGGACTTTAAGGCGACACACAGTAGGTCAATAAAGTAAAAACTATTTTCAGAAAAGTTATGTTTAAATATGGAAATGAGGCTATCTGTTAAAATGTGGGCTTAGATTTGTGGAACAAGCCAGGTTCACAATTCTTGTTTAATTATGTGGACATAATACTGACATGACAGCCATACAAATATATTTTGGTTGCGTTTAAAAAAATCAAATGTTCTATTAATCAGGATCTCAATGATATGAACAGACCCTTCTGTATAGATACATATAGATAAGAGTGAAACTATAAGGTTTGGATTTCTGTGTCAGTCTGAGAAGAAAACTATTCGCGAAAATGGCTTTAAAAGATATGTTTTGTAAAATTCCATACATTTTGCATGACACTAGAATATGATAAAACATTAACTAATGAATATCACCATGAAACGTCCCCAGCTGATTACTAAGACGAACATATGTTGTATAACAAGTTAACTGAAATGTTATGTTCAAATGACGCATTTTGGTAAGTTTTGGTGACTTTAGATTTTAGGATCAAGTCTACAGACGCAACCACACAAAGTAGTAATGAAAGCCTTAATGTGTTTTCTTTCCACTCGTCTGAATGAAGACATGTTTTGGATGCAAAAAAGCCCAGAATCTCAAAATTGACAAGATCATAAGATCCTAGTGTCTCTCCTTAGAAATACATATGTGAAAGTAGCTTCTATCTGATTATTCCTGCTGCATATGATTGATAACAGTATCCGGTCTGATACCTTCAGTGTGTGACGTCATTCCTTTCAGCACACAGGCAGCATGAGCCAAGATGGACCTAAAGTTGTTTTCTACTGCCACCTAGTGGTCATATGTGACACCTTCAGCTCCGGGAAACAAAGACGAGCTGCCTTCGCGGCCAAATCAGCACAGGAGAGAAAACAATGATACAGTAAAGCGCCACACAATTAAAATAAATAACAGATTAAATCAAGGCAGGCACTAAAACTTTGTCAAATTGTTTCCATTCTAAGAGGTGGAGTTTCAACATCAAGTACAATCTTACCACAGCCACAGGGTGGTGCCACTTCAGTCTCTACAGGTTTCAAGAAAACAACAATAAGGCTTTCTGTCTATTTATTTTTAAGCTCTTATTAAAGGGTCAGTTCAACCCAAAAAAGAGTTGTTGATGTTATTTGCCAAACAACTGTAGTTCTGTGGTGCTCACATCGAAGATTACATTTGAAAAATTCAACGGCAACATCTCTTCTCCTAATTAAGCATCCTAAAACCTCTGGATAATGCACACAGCAGGCAGTGAAGAGCTTTTTTCGGGACTTTCTCTTGAATAGAAATTGCCAACGTTCCAAGTGTTCACAGCAAGTCAACACATTTTATCAATAATTATAATTATCAATAATTTTTAGAAACTTCAATCAGTTGGATTATGATACTGCTTGGTTTGCACGTGTAGCTTCATTTTAATTGCAGTGCATTTAAAAGTTGAGTGGAATACTGTGCAGAAAGTTTGCTTCCTGTGTCAATAAGGGACATAAATTGCGTTGCAAACTCTGATGTTTTTGCAGAGGAAAGTTTGGAGAAAACATTGTGTATTAGTCTGATTGATTGCAGGAGGTGTTTGGTGATATAGGGCAGCTGACCTTTAAACTACAAATCAAATACTCTAAATTCACAATAATTCTCCTTCGCATACAGTTAAGTTTCACATTTCTTTATGTGCTTTTCCTAACTTCCAAGCAGCAATCAAATTCCATTCATTTCTATGCATGAATTAGAATTGGAAAAAGAAGAGGAATAACTTATTGAGAAAAAAACAGACACGTGTAACACCGTTTTAATATAAATCTGTAAAAATGAGAAGTTTAATGGTAAACATGAAGATGACAGAGTGATTGTATCATTTATAAAAGCAACAACACAAAAATACATGTATCTGTTTTATGAAAAAAACTGCACCGTAGCTACCATGTACGTGAAACAGGTTTCCTCTGGATATCAAATTATTTGTCAGTGCACTCCAAATGTCTTCATCTGAAACGTTTCTTTTCCTGAAGACATTAGAAAAGGAGGTGATCGTAAACCCTGCTTCCTGGAACTCAAACAAAGACGACAACAACAACAAAAACTGACAAATAATAATAATAATCACAGCCTTTTAAGAATGACATTTCAAACCACAATCTCGACATAAAATTGCACTTCAAAATACTGGTCGGGGGTGAATAAATATTTGTGGTACCTTTCTATATCCATTTTGGTAATACAGTACATTAACACAGCAATAGTATGTCAGAGCTGTCAAATGGGTTAATAGGGAAACTGATTAAAACTTTGTCTATTTTCATTCCAGCTGCTTTTGCATATAGTACAGAATTTGCATAATAGCACATAAATAAATTAACACCGATGACATCAAACAAGAGGGTAAAAAAAGATTTACAAAACATACTGCATATCTAACATAGTGTCTATATATTATTCATATAATTACATAACAGCGTCATTCAGAAGCGGTGCTGAAGTGCTCTTGCCTTTTGCCCTCGGTCTCCAAACCCGTGCCGTGTTTTGACAACAGGCTCTGGTTCTCAGTCTTTTGCACTGTCCCTTCAGACTCTCCCTCCTATCAGAGTTGTGTCTGGGAGGAAGGAGCCTTTTTTTGGCCTTGGGTGGACTCTGGGTAAACACAAATCTCTGTAACATGTGCGTGCGTGACGACCTCCGGATGCCTCGTCTCCGTCCCGGCACTGGATGGCTGCCGGACGCCGAAGCATCCCCGACTGTCTCTGTGTAGTAAAGCGTCCGATCGGCTGATTCCGGACATTCCCCCCGATGCCTCGGGGTCCTGCGGGCTGCTGGGCGACGACGTCTCTCTGAGAGTACCCTGACGCTGCAGCAGAGGAAACCTCCCCTTCGGAGCGTCACTTAGTTCCCAGGATCTCCCGGCGGGGCCTGCCGTGGCTGCGATGGAGCTGCTCACCAGGCTGTACAGAGGGAGGGTGGACCGGGGCTGAATCATGTGAATCCCCCCGATGGGAATCAGGACGCTCGGGACCCTACTCGGCTGCTGGGAGTGCAGAGGGAGGTGACTCAGCAGGGTGTGGGCTCCGCGAGGCCGCGTGGGATGTGGGGTGGTGTGGGTCAGACCAACGTCATCCACGAACTACAACGAAACAAGGTGAAGTGAAACTTGAAGGATTCGGTCAGCACACCAACAAAATGAATGGGATACAGTTAAGAAAGAATAAAACAATGACCATAACTGTTAATGTCGTCGATCAATAATGGCGGATGAGCTGTAAATTAGCACCCAGCAGTGAGAGGCATTTTACCCCTGCAGGTTAAACAGGTTCATTCTTCAGCAATGCAAGCACATGCTAATCAATTTAGTAATTATATCAGAAAAGCATGCTGATGTGTTAAATTGACTTGATATGTCTTTTGGAAGTTAGTCTAATTAGTTTGAAGCTGCCTCTGTGAGTGTGGCATTGTATTAGCAGCTGAAGCTAACAGAGCAGTGGGGTTCACCTCAGGTCACCTACACCAGACAGTTCATACATTATCCCCATTTCCAAGCCAGACATTCCCACTGCATGCCTGCAAGCCTTTGTGCTCAATTTGTATTTATTGCTCAGATATGATTTTTTTTGTTTCACTAATAGATATGAGTTTGGATATCAAGAGTCCAGTAAGTTTATGTACAGTGGAAGGCAGCGAATTTGGGAACAGAATATAACGAGCTACGTTTTTAATGGCTGCTACTTGTGTGGAGGAGTGTGTGTGTGTGTGTGTGTGTGTGTGTGTGTGTGTGTGTGTGTGTGTGTGTGTGTGTGTGTGTGTGTGTGTGTGTGTGTGTGTGTGTGTGTAAAGTCGGAGCCAGGAGTGATCGAGACGTGATCGGCTTTACGGCGCAGAATTGTGACGAATGTCGGTACAGAGTGACATAAAGTAGTCGCATAAATACTGTTCAGACTGAGGTGCCATTGCAAAAAATTATAATTATTATTTTTTTTTTTAAATCAGACCTGTGTCTGATTCAGGACCACATATGAAAGTGACCCCGATCTGAATTGAAAAGATCAGATTCCATGATGTTCACACAGCTGCTTTAACTAATCACTGTTGGGTGTGTTTAAAGGTGCAACAAAGCACACTTCAATATGTACAGTATATGGACATTAGGAGTCAGCTGTGGGTTTATTTATTGATTTAGCTTTATGGTTAAACCGTTATTATGTATTATGTATGTATGTATATGCAGTGGGCGGGACATTTTACCTCGTCAGTGCTCTCGGGTGGAGAAATCTCTAATAGTGTCACTGTGTCTAAATTACCCCAAACAAATCTTTGGTGTTTTTGTACTGTAATACCTTGTTACAAACCAGAGTATATATGGTCTGGTGAAGCTAATGTGGGCCTGATGTCACTATAGTGTACATTACAGTATCAGAATGGTGTCCAAAATAATATATTATAATCAAAATACTAAAACCAGGGTAAAAAAAGTATGTGCGGTAAGAAAATCTATATAAGAAAGTCAACTGTGGTTCTTATTTGAGCATATATTCACATATATGTACCCATCAAATATTTAGGTATTTAAAAATGGCTCCCCATACTAGACACACCCAGTGTACAGGTGTAGCTCAAATGTAAACAGGTATGTATTTGTGTGCAGATGTGAAGAAAAAAAAGAAAAAATGAGGAGAATGTGAATTAGTATCTCCTCCTGTGAGGCCTATATTAGTGTCAGGAGGAAGTGGTGAGGTTACACCATAACATAACCACAAGTTTTTATTTTTTATTTATTTAATTTGGGTGAACTGATTATATTCACCCACGTTGTTTTCGTCGTCAACATGTGGTTCTAATCTCTGGTGCTTAACGATCGGCCTGCGTCTCGTTTTATCGCCGGCTGCCCAGGGAAAACATGCGGCGTCTATTTGGGAGCTCTCCTGCATTATTTTAAGGTTCGGCGCTGCAGGCTCAGTTTGAGTGATATAAAGCAAGAGAGTTGCCTTTACTTCCCTTTCCAATAAATGTGCGACTTTTAAAAATAACCTCATATGTACCAGCCTATCTATATTTGTTCTAGCTGTTGACTCACTGGGATTCAACTGAGCCGCACAAGATTAGCTTTGTGAGCCCAAAGCTGGTGTATTTAAAACTGTCGGCTGAACTAACAGAGATGGAAGTCACAGGTGAGTGAAGACAGCGGTTTGAACAAAAGCCACGGCTTGACCAGCGTTAATTATACACGCGACAAAAACAGAGCATCGTGACGGATTCAGAATAAGACCAACACAATGGCTTGGGTTAGATTACGGTATATGTAGAAAACTAATGAACATGCTGCAGGAGATCTTATGTCACCGTGTGTTTTGAAGCAAAAGCTGAAGCGACTCACCACTCTTGAGTTAGACGACCGGTCCCTTGGGTGAAGACGAGCTTGAGACAGAGCAAAGGAGTCTGCGAGGGAGCCTGGAGGCCCAGAGGACTGGACTATTACAGGAGACAGACCTCTAACTGGGGAGACTGGTCTCAGAGTGGAGGTGGAGACATGACAACCGGGTGAGGAGGGTGAGGAAGTGGGAGCAGGGGACTGGCGAAGAAGTCTGGGTGACGGGCTACGAGGTGGAGACGGCTCCCTCCGCGGGATCAGGGGTTGAGTGCTGGGAGAGCGGGAGCCTCCGGAGGACGCCGATGCCGACGTGTCGAAGCGCCTGCGGGCGAACAAGGCCCTCCTGGCGCTGGCCGAGCTCTTCGGGGTCGAACCCTCGGGGGAAAGCGGGGCGGACCGGCTGGGTTCGGGCACCATCGGCTGGCCTCCTGGATGAGACTTCTCACTATCAGAGGAGGCAGTGTGAGAGCTTTCAGCCACCGTGGACCTGCTGTCTTCCTCAGGTCGGCCATCTTTGTCCCTTGCATTGTCATCCTCCTCATGTCGACTTTCCCTCCGATCGTAGTGCTGAGGACCTTTTTGTTCATCTGGGTGACGGGAACGTTCTTCACAGACTCCTAGGACAGAAAAAAAAGTATATTTTTAAGCTTGTGTTCTTACGCTAACAACCAACTCCATTCTGTAGTTAAATTAATTCAGTATCAAGTGCTTGGCAGATATTGATCAATCATCTAATGCACATAAATACAGAGATTTCCTTCTAATTTGGGCTATTTTCTTTAGATCTTGTCAAGCCAGCTGGGACTAAAACAATATTTTTTCAACCTGTAAAGGTGTATGTGTGCCTCGTTGTGGCAGGTTAGTACCAGCCTAGCACATTTTTTCCCTGGGTGTAACGCTTAAGAGCCTCTCCCATGTTTCTTTTCCCACATATCTTACATCTTGGACGCCCAAGATTTTGACATGCACAGAACCAATGTTTACATTTCTCTTCAAATAAATGTGAAATGTAGACGCTCAATCAAAGTGACAAAGTGTGTAAGTCAACAGAATTAGAGCGCTGCTATTTATTCATCAATGCAGAGACAATCGCGTGTGTGGCTCAGGTTACAGCAGTGGATACACTTGTGGGTAGTCACCTATAAAAGCACTTTCTGAAGCGACATGGACCGGTGGTGCTAATGGGAAACATTACCACCTTTGTCCACAGGGGGCGCACACGTTGACGCAAAATAAAAGTTCCTTTTAGTTACTTTAACATTCACAGCACATTTAAAGTCCAACTGAAATCACAAAAGATACCTATTTTGGTGAATTGAATTTCTGAATTACTGTTTTTTTATTAAAAAGAGGAGGAAAATAATGCTTGTGTTTGACAGCTGAGCCATCAAAGGTATCGCATTAGCAGACGTTTTAAGCGGCCACACTAAAGACAACTTCTGTTATGACATCATCATGTTATTAACACATAATAAAACATAATAAAAAGCAATCTCTCTGACCGGCCTCCATGATCATAACAGTTACATGACGGCTGTAAGCCGATCCTGGTGCTGTGCGGGTAGAGGACTGATCTAGGTAGCGATGCTATGGAAATAGTGGTGAATGTTTTTCAGACCATGTTCCTATGACTCCGTCAGACCCACGCGCTTTTGTTATTACAAAACTGCTCAGATATTTTATCTAATGGAGGTGCAAGATGATGACAACGTGACACATTGCCGTCTCCAGTGTATTCAGGAAGTAAAAAGAGAAAAACAACTGTGTCAAAGCACATCCTTGTTGCTTTGGTGTGCTAAAGCTGAAACATTTTCCCCTGTCGGATATTTGTTTGGTTGCTTCCTCGGCTTACCGAGGTGCTACACATGCTAGTCCATGTGCATAGATAAAGAGATAACACCCAGAAAGCTAACGTGGATGCTAATGCTAAGCTAAGATGGAAAAGTCAGTACAAGAAAAAGAGAGCACAGGACATGTCATTTACAAAGCATCTTTGAATTATAAACAAACGCATGCAGTGTAATTTCAGTTGGATTTAAACATTCAGTTTTTAGCATTTAAAAGAACAGCGGCACTTATCACTGATATTTGATAGTACATCAAATACAACAGCATAGCATACCTTCATCTTTGCCATCTGGGTAACAACAGATTTCTTCTCCACGGGACTCAGATCTCAAGTGTTCAATGAGGCTTCCTGAGAAACACAACCGACAGGCTGAGCTCATGACGGATGCATGATGGATGCACAGTGAGCGCAGACGTCACTCGTAATTTCCTTACCTTTGGCTTCGAGAGAAAGGTTGCAGTGTTTGCAGTTATATGGTGGAGATTCTGTGATGCGATGGGGGCACTTTTGCAGCACACTGGTGGTATTCTTAAGGTGGGATCCACAGTCCTCACATTGGCACTTCCCTCCACCTCCACCGGGCACGAGAGCGCACTTCTCATTTGATCTGTGGGTGTGAAGAGAGCAGGAGGTTTCAGTTTCGTCCTCAGAGCTTTCCCCTGTCAGTTGTCCATTGATGCCGCTTCTCTCGGGATGACAGTCACAATCAATATGAGTGTAACTGGAGTCGACAGACTGTCTGCAGGCCCTTTAGCACCTGTAAGCAGCTCTTTAGTGCCTGTATTTATCCAGTGTAAGTACACTATCTGCCTTTTCTACACAGTGAGCTCACACTGTGGCAGCTGGGCCCGGGGTCCACCCCTCCATGTACACTGAGGGTCCCTCAGCGAGGCACCCACTTCAGCTTCAACAGAGCAGCTTTCATAAGCCAAAACCAGACACCCCCACCCTCCCACTGCCGTATAACCCCATCACAGCTCACACCACCACCATGTCCAAACAAGGGGGGAGCCTACGATGTGGCCAAAGGTCCGGGGGTTTGCTGCAGCCAGCCAATAAAAACAGGCCAGAGAGGGAGGGAAACCCTGGCCCAGACCAGCTGCTGCTCCAAATAAGTATGAAAAAACACAGAAAAATGAAAACACATCCCTATGAGAAACAATCTTTCTGATTATAAGCGGCTGTTTTTTTTCTTCTTCTATTTTCACTACAGGCTTTCATGACTGGATAAACTCGACAGGTATCATAAACGGTGGCTTTTACAGTCTTGAAAAAGTGAATGAAAGCGAAACACTTAATAATCATGCCGGGACACTTTACTCACTATAAAACAGCTATATTCATCATTAAAGCTTTTCATGCAGCACCTACTCACGCCCAAGACTGAAGTCTCGGTGCCTCTGCCTTCACTAACAACAGAAAATGTTCAACTTCCTCTCGGCCTCAGTTTGGTCTTTCTGTCCCTCAGACGGACTGAACAGACAGTGAAGAAGAGAGCGAGCAGGCGCGAGGATGACTCACTCTTTTAGGAAGGCTGTGAGGAGCGTCAACATGAGTCACAACAGGGATTTGTTCACACACACACACACACAAACCAAAAAGAGACACACAGATGGCACCTCTCTGCACTCGGCCGCATCGCAGCAGCGTTTATTTCTGATGGGTATCAGAAGTACTGAGCGTGTCTGGTTTAACCTCGCTGCAGATTTAAATTGAGAAGTGTGTGTGCTTCAATTAAGACAAATAAATAACAGAATCGTGTCAAAATAAATCCACACCGTACATATTTGCGTACTGCATTTAACTTTACCTCAGGATCAGTCATTGCTGTTCATGTTATCTTTTTACACAGATTAAATTACCTTTATGACCCGTGACTACTACCATTTAAATTCAATAACACAAATCACACTGTACACAGCAAAGCGTCCTGAATAACAACACAGAGAGTCCATTATTTTCTATGTCTGCTGATATAGAAACACACCTCAGGGTGTGTTGCTTAACTCATTGTTGATCCAGTTCAGTGAGAGTTATTATCTGGTAATATAGCATTAAGCAGAAGTAACTATGGTTGCTATTGTGACACACATTTTAATTTGATTATACCATTTAATATGCTGTATCTCAAACTGATTTAGAACAGTGGTTAAACTGTTGGATGTGAGTTGGTGCATTAAAGCCTACTGTATTTTTTTGAATATAATTCTGTCCGTCTTAAAACGTCTTTAACTGATATGACTTCCTCAGATTGCTGCAGCCTTTGAGTGAACAGGGTGAATGACTACAGCAAGAGTAACTGTCCATATTGGTACCTGACTACTGTTTTAAGGACTGCGTTCCCTTTTGTGTTCTCTGATCACATCCTAAGACTTTTGTGCTTTTTTGTTGTATACAGTTTGTCTGTTTTTCTGCCTATACACATTTAGTATGGCAGGCTCCCTTTCACGACTTATGCTATGTGAGTACATGTACTGAGTATATTTTCTACTCATTCCGTTGGTGTCAGTGGAAGAGAATGAAACGTGCTGCTTCTCCACGTGAATGGCTGGTGATGGTTGTTGTAAATTAATCTCTGCAGGCTTCAAAAGTAACGAGGTCGTTTCCTGGCTTCAGCCCCTCAACAGACGGGCTCTGTTGGTGCAGACAGCCAACCCTTGGCCTCTCCAACATGGTGGACAGACACCGGTTTCCACAACATTCCACAATATATGACGCAAGCAGTAATGAGGGATGTACCGCTGTAAACACAGACACTATATCACGGGGAAACTGGATGTTCTTAGCTAATGTTCTTCTACTGAAATGCTGAGCTGTCATAAGTTCAGACTCACCCTCTCTCAGGGATCCAAACTTCGGGAGGTTGTTTATTTCTGGAGCATGACTGTACTTCCTCCTCCACGTTCTTCTTCTCATCCTCCCTCTCTTCTTTTCTGTCTGACAGCGGTCCCTTCGTCGTTCCCTCGCGGTCTCTGCAGTACGACCGGCTGTTGTAAACCTACACCCGAAAGAGACATGGGCAAATTCACCAACTCTGCTCCAGCATGCCCAGGGAGACAAAAATTGGGAAGTCTCATTGAACGTTGTGTTTAATAGCATTTGTTAAAGCACATATATTTCCATTGGGTGTCATCATTGGTAAGATTTTTGATATATATATATATATATATATATATATATATATATATATATATATATATATATATATATATATATATATATATACACTATTTATAATGTTGCACACGATGGTGCACTTTCTATGCACCTGGAGAATAACCCAAGAGGCTCTCTATGCTGACCTAGCAATGATGTAAAGCATGCCAGGGACATCCCTGGATCCTGAATTTAGGGTCGGCAACCATCTAAACCTGGTATCTTGGTTTCAAATGTGTTTAACATCTTTTATTGCACGTCAACAAACTTCTCTCACACCCTCTAATTTTGGATCGGGCAAATAAACGTGAAATTCCCAGATGTTCTCTCTAGTGATGGGCAATATCTTTTACAAACGTCGCTATTTAAATACAGATTTACAATTGTAATCATTTTGTAATTACCTCAGAGGAGCACGGTCTTCTGTTGTCCTCTTGCTCCATTGACTCAGTCGTCCTGACTGACATGGGGGATACAGTGTAGATGGAGGGACTGAGCCTCTGCTTGCAGTGCAGCAGAGAGAGAGCCGTCTTGCTCGAGAGGCCAGGTGGGTTGGGGTCATAGCCGCTGGTGGACCACGATGAATACACTGAGGGCTTCTGTTCGTCCAGAGTAGATGGGTTTGGTTTAATGTAGTTCAAATAGCACCAGCTATTACAGGTGCTGGACAGCAGACTGGGGTACGATGGGCCAAGATGTGTAATGGGAGAGCAAACACTGGGTAGACATGTCTGATTTTCCCTTTTGAGTTCCTGATTGCATGTGTCCACTGATGCCTCGTTGACGCATCCCAACTCCCCTTCCTCTTCCTCCTTTACTCGTTTCTGCTGCTGCTGTGACCCAGGGAGGAGCTCTACACTGTTTGAAGGGGAAAGCATGCGCTTGTTGCCCCCTGAGCCTGATATCTTGAGGCCATCGTCAGACCACAATTGATGGTCTGGACTTGTGTTCCTATGGTTTCTGTATTCGGCTGTCGGGATGCCCATATTGTGTGATACAGCATCAACCGCCTCCTGGGGCCTGGGTGAGGTGGACTGAGAAAATGTAGTGTATATGGCACATGCTAGGGTGAGTGTGTCTGTTTGGAGACGCACCGCTACTGCTGGAGATGGAACTGGCCTCAGGAGTTCCAGACTGGAAGTGATGTGAGGCACAGAGTGCTGCACGTGAGAGGGATTTACTCGAACCTCAGAGTAATCATCGTGTAGCAAGGGAATCTCCAGCTTCAGCCCCGTAGACATGGGGAGATAGTGAGCTCTAGCTGCCCCTGATGGTCCATGTGTAGGGTAGGGTTGCGGTGCTTGAGGAGGCGGCTGCTCTGTATGGATGTGTGAGGCCTCTTTTACGTGATCTATACATGTGAGTTCTGTGCTGCCTGTCAACTGAATATTTTGACTGAGTTTCCACTGAGAGAAGCGCTCTTTGCCTTGTGATCTTACTGGATTACGCAAGACCGTGTCACCTGATAAAGGGGAGGTCGGAGACCTGCTGCAGTGCACAGAAGTTGGGCTCGCTTTAGAAGATGTGGTGGAGCTGACATGTTCGGGACTACGGCTCGGTTTGGCACACTGCTGCTCCTCCTCCTCTTCATCTGGATCTCTAATAGCAGTGTGCCTCATAAGGAGACACTTTCTTCGTTCCCTCCAGCCAATTGCAGAGCGCTCAGGGGACAGACAACTGTAGTCAAAAGACTTACTGCGGGTCTCGGCCATGAGAACACTCGGTTGTGGGTCATGAGGCGCCTGCTCAGATGCCGAGCGCCTCATCTCTCGGTGCGGATGCACCCCAGGCACCGCCAACATGTGAGGAGCCCTTGATCTCCTCAGGGGTGTCGACCCTGCGATCTCCATGTCTGGTCTATTTGTCTCTTCAAAGGATGTGGAACGGCTAGACGCATAAGATGCACTACTGTCCTGACTCGGGCTGCGAGGGAGGGATATAGAGTCAAAACTGGATTCCCCCGAGGATTGGGCAGCCTCGGCTAGACGTAAGCGCTTCTTCTTTGGAGGAAGCTTTTCAATGGGGAGCTGGGCCAGAGAGGGGCTTCTCTGTGGCCACTGAAACTCATCAGGTTTCTCTGAATGCTTTATTGTGGATGTCGGCTCTATTGAGCTGGATGCCCTTGAGTTGGAATCCTCTGTAACCAGTATTTCCGGGACCTGCACACTGTGTTGGAGGACCAGCTTTCGAGGTGTTAGTTTCGTCGATTGCTGGGGTTGTTTCTGAGGCACCAGTTGATATTCTTCGTGAGGTGGAGAGTTTTTTGTTGCCTCGGTGCCTTGACTATCATTGCAAAATGAGTCCTGTTTTTCAAACGAACGAGTATGTTGGATTACCGAACAGGTTTGTAGTGCGGGTCTTCGGGGCCCCTCATGAGCCACATTGCTTTCGTCTTTACACTGTCCTGACAAGAGGGCAGGAGACGGTAATGAAGGAGAAGAGGGATCGTCAAATTCTAAACTCTCTTCTTTCCGTCTCTTGCGCATTGCTGAAGCTCCTGCTCGGACTGCGTGGTTAATTAGCTGCGAACACCCCGTTTGACTAATTACCACCTCATTTTTGGGATGATGTATCAAGCACAGGCTTTTCTTGTGTTTCTTATAACCCTCCCAATCTTTACATCCCGTGCCACAGGCCTCACACTCATATGGCTGCGGTTGGCTTTGCTTGTGGTCAGGCACAGTGGTAACGACGTCTGGGTAAAGCGAACGAGAACCCTCTTGTTCTTCTTTTGTAAATTCGGCACCAAGTGGGATTTCAATAGCCGGCTGCCGTTTTAGCATCCGGTAACGACGGGACGCCTGCGTTTCAGAGGACTGTCGTTCATCAAAGGACTGAGTTAAGCGGAACTTACTGAGGCCACCACTGGAGGCGTCAAATGAACTTGCTGCAGATGGCATCGAGTGACTTCTCACCAAAGGGGCGGTGGATGTTTGGCCAGCTGGCTGCTTCACATTTAGGGATGGATGATGAAATTTCTCACATGGAACTCCCATGGTGATGGAGCCACTGTTTTTATAGCCCAGATCTCCAGCTTTAGGGCTGTGAATTAATGCATCTTTCACAGATGAACTCTTTTGTGACTCTGAACTATTCTTCCTGGAGAGTGAGAATCTCCTTGGCTTTACACTGTCAATTTTACTGGTGTCAACCACAGCCTCGTTGATAGTGATGAGTTTGGTGATGTGATCAATGACCTGCTTCTTCGGGACTGTGAATGCGATGCTTTTGTCCTCCTGACCAGAGGGCTGCTGGTTATGTTGCCGGGACATCCTCTGCAGGTGTCCGAGACGCCCATATTTGCCGAGGATGATCTCTGCGTAGCTTTTGGCACTTGTGTTTGGGGGGCTGTCCTGTGATTGCTCAGTACTTTCAGAGCGAGAGAAATAGCCCGATTCTGTACTGCCTTTACTCCCTAAAATAAGAGATGAAGTCTTTTCATCAGATAAGTCTTGAGGACCTTGTTTTCCTCGACTCAGACGCAAGGCCAGTCTCTTTTTCACTGCATTCGAGTCATCGTTTCCTCCGGTGCAATCTTTGACCCTGTGTGTTTCATGACTTTTTATTGAGGCTACACTGCTTTGCCTGTCTGCAAGGGAAGAGGATGATACCAGCTGTCTGGTTTCATCTTCTGACTCAGTGACTTGCTCTTCTAAAGTTCTCGGCTCCCCAAGCGCCAGACCTGCCTTCACCCTGTGGGTGTGCGATTTGCGGTGTTTGTACAAGTTACTCTTGGTCTTAAAAGAGAAGCCGCATGGGGCACATGGATATGGTCTTTCACCTGTGTGGGAGCGAATATGTTTCTGGAGGACACTCGGCTTCGCACATGCACGGCCGCAGTAAGTGCAGACGTATTTGCCTGGTCTCTGAGGCTTGCGCTCACGTTTTTGTTTTGTGGTGCCTTCCTGGGTTTCTGGTTTGGACCCGGTGGGCCCACCTGCTGAGGAAGGTGAGCCTGGTGACAAACCAGAAACTGCGGTGGCTTTTGTTGCCTCATGATTGTGTTCAAGCGCTGCGTCCGAGTCAATGCTCTGCCGCTGGTGCCGGAGACGTTTACGTTCAGGATGCTGTCTTCTGGACTGTTTGGGCTGCTGCAGTGTGCCGTGGGGTTTTGGGGAGCCAGTTTGCTGTTGCCGCCGGGGCTGGGAGGGAGACTTGGGCTGCGGCCCTCGCTCAGGAGACTCTGGTTGACAATGCTCTTGACCTCCGGACTGCTCCCCAGTCGTCAGGCGACTATGCAAGGGCTCCATAAAATGGAAGGACAGCCTCAGGTAGACACGTGGGATGCGTCTGCCTGTGTCAGGCTACGGAGTTCAATCCAAATCATGAACTGGAGAATGGGTTGAATATGAGTGAATTCTTTCGAATGATATCCACTTTAGTTTACTTCATAGTTTTCACTTGTTTTGCTGAGACTGTATGGCTTTGACAGCAGAATGATGCCATCAAATGTAGAACGGCGGCGTCAAAGAATGCAGCCGCGATGTGTCGTGTGCTGTGGAGGAAGTCCTCTGCCATGCAAACTTAAAGTGTCCCATCGTGATGCACTCGGCCAGTCTTGCTGCCACACCGTCTGATGCTCAGTTAACTCAGTTGATTTTATGGTTCTTCCCTCTTCTCAACATGAAGATCTGTGAAGACAAACAACTCTTTATATACAAAACATGCATACAATTCAAAACACAGACCACACTCTGACCCTCCGGCTTGCCAAATATAGATATTTATGTTTTATGTTACATAATCACTGTATGTGTCATAACATTCAGCTCTCACTTTCCCGCGCCTGCTGCTGAATACTGTTAAATTAGAATGCATTATGTAACAATTTTGTATAAAAATATATCAGGATGTAGCAGATTCTGCTAACATTCCAAGAGAGAGAGGCATTATGTCCACTGGAAGCAACAGGAACATTTCAATACAGCATCATCTGAAATTGTCACGGTCTTCAATGATTTTTAATCAACCATGCATTACCTATTTCAAAAACGTGGACCACAGTATTTTTCTGTCGGACAGTCTTACAAATCCTACCCACTCCCTTAAAATGAGTCAATTTTGCAAGAGAAAAAAAAAAGATACCCAATGAAGGATGATATTATTTTGATGCTTTGGCAAAATTTAATTTCTGAATCTTTCAAGCCAATAAAACCATATATTAATACAAATGCTTCTGGTTGACAAAGGAGTTCACTCATATTAGAATGTCATAAAAGCACATTTTTTTGTCTTAATGGAATTGCCTTGCATGAAGATTTCCTTTGCATAATGAATTACACTGGGATTAACAAAGGAGCTGTGGCATGTGAACCTGTCACAGTGTCTCAGCATGCTCAAATTAATACTGCATGTTTATTCAAAATGATGAGCATCAGACAGTGCTATGTACAGAACTGCCACATTAGAGGACATTGATGTCTGTTTCATTGCCTAATAGTGCCTGGATCATTATATCTTTGATTTTGAATACTTGCAAAAGCCAAGCCAAATGAAGGTAAGGGGTGTGTGAGTGCATACACAAGGTGGCATCAGTGGAGATGCTGAAGAGAACTCCCAATGTTATTTTGTGCCAGCATACTGAAACAGTAAACAAGGCATCCCACGCATTGACCAGCTGGTTTCTACACCCACGTTCTGGTGGAAGACGGCAAAGCTGCTGGATTATATCCAAATTACTGATAACAGGTGGATAACCGTCTTTGGTTTAACTTGTGGAAAGAGTATACGTGCGAGCATTGGATGAATATTAAACCAACATCCCTTTTATCCATCTTAACATCTCCTGCAGTGAGTCTAAGAGTGTTCAAATGTATGTCAGACAGGTAATGTAACTGGACTAAGAGCTTTTGGACAGACTCAAGTCGCCATAGTGAAAATAATGCCTCACAGAGTTTAGACCGTGAGACGCTCAGAGGCTCTGCACACTCTGCACGAGGAAGGCAATAACTGGAGTGAAAAGCATTTCAGATTGAGCACAAAACAGGGAACTAAAACCAAGTGCCACTTTTTAAATCATGCAATGCATCTGCTCATTTACACTTCCATGTGTCACACTCATTCCAGACTTAACTCAAATTAATTTGCACCTCTTGTGGTGCAAATTAATTTAGCAAACAGTTTTTTTTCTTCTTCAACCCTTCTCTCCACAAGGATCCTGTTTTCCTCCCGTCCTTGGCTCTCAGCCGCAATAATTCTCTCTAGGTGAACTGTTGGAGGCTCTCCTAATCTGGGTGTAATGTACTCTGTGGTAATTAAAGACACACAAATTTACTAAAAGAATACCAACGTCCATCTATAGCTGCAATCCAAATACTAATAAATCTCCTCTTAAAAAGGGAAGTCCACTGATTTTACACAAAGTGTGTTTACAGGAAGTAAACCACTGCATACGTGAAACAAGTTGTATTGGGCATTTTGAGGCTATATAATCTGATACCTAGCCTCAAGTGACATCACATGAGTCAGCGTCGGTTGAGGATTGGAACTCCAAGTTTGAGGCTACATTAGCCAAGTCAAGCATAAAATAATGAACTCATTGACCTCCCGGTCAGCAGTAAAGTTGCATTGTGGGTAATGGCAAGATTTTGGCAAGAAAAACATGACATAACAGACTACATTTCTCTTTTTTTTAACTGTCCATCGAGAATCCGACAATGTTATAGGAGTGCAAAGCTAAATGGGTGGAATGCTTTAAATAACTTTCGGACATCTTTTCCAAAAAACAATAGGCCATTTTCTCAGCAGATTTTGTGAGAAATCTTATACAATTCAGGGATTTGTTCCTTTTATGGCGTTCCAGTGAGCCATACCAGTGAGTCATTGTGAACAATACTAGATTCATGCAACCGCCACTCCTTAATGTAATGCAGCCATCATTAATATTACTAATTACACATAGGCTTTTCCTGCCAACGTCTTCCATGAACATTAGCCTAGAGAGAGAGAAAAAAGTTGACTGTTCTCATAAAAGCATTTGGTGGTGGGTGATATGAGCAATGTGCACAATATTAATATATATTGCATTTGGTGCACATCCCAAAAATATTTGTGGGCTACTTTATATAATGAGACAGTATAAAATGCATGTATGTGCAGAGTGGGTATACAGTTACAGTTACAATCTGCAGAGTTAGCTGCCAATCTGCAGGTACATAACCGATGAGGTCATCACCTCAAGTTGAGTAAAAATAAATAAATAATAAAACCCTGAAATGCTGCATCCACTCACACACACAGAAAAGAGAATATTGTATAAATGGCTTTTTAAAAATCTTGTCAATTTCCTCCTCTCACACTAATGGGCACCCAGCGGTGGTTCCTATGGTAACGGCCCTAAACCATGTGGTAGCAGATGGAAGGAGGGCTGGAGGGCTAAATTTATCTTCCAGCATCCTCACCGACTACAGAGAGAAGGAGAGAGCGAGGCAGGCGAAGGTGCCTCCCTCCTCGAAGCTATACGGCTTTTTGGAGAAAAAATAAATCAATACTTTGGGAGTCTTGAATCCGTAGTAGTACACCAATACTCCTCCATTCTTTCAGGGGGAACCAGGGAGGAAAAGGCACGCACGGGGATGACAAAGAACGCTGGACCGGTTGCCATGAAAAACTAAACGATATTGATCAATCATATAAACTATTTTAAAACCTTCTTTTGTTATTTCCTATAAAATAAATATGTAAATTGGCTTGAATATAAAATGAAGGTCCAAATAAAACAACGAGATGATTAAAATCATTCTGGTCTCGAGGCAAAAAGTAGTAATTTCATTGACAAAACAGCGCGCTGATGTGAACTCGTTCCGCCGTCATCCTAAATTTTCATCTCGCACACTCGTCTGAAGGAAGCAACAAATGCCGTCATCTGCGGTTGCGTTGCCACCACAATGTCAGCCGAGCATCAGCAACGCTGTCGAGTCCAAAAAAGCGCAGCTTCATCAACAGCCTGATAGCGGCGCTCTGCGAGGACAGAGGAGAGAGCCCACGGGGAGTCAGTGCATACACAACCATTCATTCCTCCGGGTGTGTGTGCGTGTGTGTGTGCGTGTGTGTGTGTGAGCACCTCGGGAGTGCTCCCCGGTCCACAGGGGGAAGTGCCAAGCAAGGGAGGTTGGATGCACAACACAGGGAGCTCATTCACTGCCAGTCTGAGCTGTGAGCGTTAATACATACACAGTCCACGGACTGCTCGCTATACGCACTCTCCCTCTCCTTCATTCACACACACTCACACACACACACACACAAGCGCAAACAGCCTCCCGGCAGAAGCTGCACTGTCTGCATAGGTTTAAAACGGCAAAATGATATTAAAAGGTCTCCGTTTGCTCCGGAGTATGATTCCACGAGCGCGTCTTGTTTTGGGTTGTCTCCGCACCACACTGGCTCATTGATGTAGCAGCCTTTTGCAAATAACAAAGAACCTGAATGGAGAAAATCCCCCAGCCCTCACATCATGACACTCACATCACCTCACACACATCAAAATCACTGCAGATGACAGAGAGGATATCAATGTTTTTTTGTTTTGTTTTTTTACCTGGTAGCAGGTGGTGTTGTCCTCCGGTTGTGAATGACTGGAAACGGGGAGAGCAGAGAGAGCCAGAGGGAGGTGAAGTGAAGGGGAGAGAGAGAGAGAGAAAGGATGAATGAGAGTGACGGAGAAGAGAGAGGGGTAATCGAGTCTCCGCTCTACGTGCACTGGGCTGACAAACAGGTAGCCGAGTATATTATGCGTATGAATGAGGAGGAGGGGACACTCTGTATCTATCTCCACCTCCTTCATACACCCCCCCCCCCCCCCTTTTAGTGACTCTCTTTCAGGTCAAAGTGAAGTAGCAGCTCCTTATTTGGAAGTTGACGTAAGCTTGTGTTTCTTTTGGCAACGGTCTCGAGCTGCACAGCTGGCAAAGCGGTGAGAGGTAGAGGGGCCGGGTGAGCGGTTGGTGTTTTAATTTGATCGGAAAAAGGGGGTGGAGAGGGGTTACTTCATATTTTTTGTAAAACACAGTTTCCCCATTCAGGTCTCTCTTTCCAGCATAGGTGGAGCGCTATAGCTGCTGCATTCTGAGAAAACCCTGGAAAATGTAAAAACATTTAAAAGGACCCGCATGGAGAGAGAAAAAATAATAAAATAGAAAGAAAAAAAAGGGCACAGGGATCCAGCTTTTAAGAGCAGCTCTGGAGAACGTCCACACACCACAGCACAGCATCCACGCTCCTGCCAGGGGTCCGGCTGAAATGAGTCCAGGCAGCTCTGACATCACTCTCTGCTCATTCGTGCCACGGGTCTCCCCCCCCCCCCCCCCCCCCCCCCTCTCTGCGCTCCTCCGCCAACTGACTTGTTTTCAGCAGGCTAAAAAGCTTGCAGACATGTGGAGCATTGAGGGAATACCAGCCGGTGGGATGAAGGCAGGCGGTCAGGAAGAGGAGAAGCTGAGAGGGGAATGGAAGAGAGCCCAGGGAGTCCGTCCTGCACCGGGCAACAGAGAGTCCTTGTGAGTAGGGCTCCGAATTCAAAAGACCTGTGGTAGTGACATTTCTGGATTAAGGCTGCCGGTAGACAATTTTATTTCATTATTATATAGACTGCAACCTGACCCTAAAAGTCACCTCTAAAGCCGCTCCTTTAAATACTGCCAACATCAGATTGGATATAATTTCAATCTACTGTAAGATTCTACCTGTGTTTTTCCAAATGAACATGGTTTTACACACAACAAAGACAAGGTGCTGGTGTGTGTGCTGTAAGGTGGAAGGGGACGGTCAGGTGATGGGACAAGTCTGACGGCTTCTGGTGGACAGGTAGAGAAAATGTCAATGAATGAACCTGGGGAGGAGACGTGACTGTACGAATGTTTAATGTCAATGAACCAGCTTCTAATATGTACATAGCAGTCGTGGATGGAAACGCATATTCACTTACATTTTATTTTGCAAATTTTCTGGAACGTCATACTCGCTTTTTTTCCGCAATCACAGCAAATATTGAACAAAAAGACAATCTGTTTTTTTCAGGCACTCGGGTGCATATCAGCAGCTCTTGCTGGATTATCACTGAAGAAATTACCCCAGAAATTACTCCATCGACAATCACAACTGCACAGTTTGTTGGCAACACCTGTACCACATTGGATTTGACCGAAATTGTCACACAGTATGTAATGAAGTATGTTTCACTGTGTGGAAGGGTTTATGATCATTCTTTTACCGGCAAGGCAACATCCAGCTTGACTGAAACATTGCTTTCCTAACATTGCAAAACAAAACGTAACCAATAAATATATAGAAATAAATGTACTGAATTGTTATTTAAAATCATGACATCCAATACCAAAATCGTCCCGTTGTCACCGATAGCAAATCCAGCTATTAGTATTTAGTGCCAAACCGATATCCAATATCAATATCAGTGCATCTCTAGTTCTAAAAACTGCCAAGAAACATTTTAACAAAACGCTGAAAAATTACTGTTCACAGTTAAATGTGCGACTAACTTCACATCTGCCTATCATTGGAAATGTATCCATCATAGAAAGGGAATATTTGCATTATTGTTTTACAAATAACATCCTAAATACTTTGCAATTTATGATAAATGACTGTTTATAGAGGCACAAACCTGCTGAAAATAAAGGTGGTTTTTGCTTTCAACATATTTTGGTTTGGTGTCACCTTATTTGAGCACGACACGAAGACTAATATTGGCTCAGTAAATCGGTCTTACTCCACTTGTCAGCCTGTTCAGGAGGTGACAAAGCTGCCAGTGTTGAGCCCTCTCACAGCGAAAGGCTTGCCTCGCTGCAGCTGGGGCTCGTCTGGATGGCCTTGTCACGGTGTGAACATCATGCTACCAAACACATTTCCTCAACAGGAATATTTCCTTTTGTTCGGAATGTAGGACAAGGAAGGGAGGGAAACAAAAAGATAAGGTCTCGCAATACTGTCCTCTTTTTGCTGAACAGAACGCACAGTGAATTCATTTTATACCTCAAGCTACACAATACATTAACATTTAGCACTGGCTGCATGAGGCTATTTTTAAAAGATGCAGATGTAGAGGATAAACCTTCCCTAATTTATGTTCAGCCACCATTTTATTTGCAGAAAAGCGTTCGCCTTGCTTTCTAAAGCTGACATACACCAGTGGTGGAGAAGAAAGGGTCTTTCAATGGGAAAAGAGCACACACTTATGCTTTGCTGAAATTGAAAAGGTTGTGTACAACTGCCAAATTGCGACATGACAAAAGCATGTGCGTATGCGAGAAATCGCCATTTATGGATGGTCACACTAAAAGCAGCTTAAGCAGTTCGACCCCTTCGACACAAGGCTTTAAAAGTAAAAACGTGTGTTTTTCCATTTTGTATCGCCCATGTGATCAATCGCATAATCTTTAACAGTGATCTAATATTGGAACCGACTTCAGCAGGATGAAGTAACCTTCGGCGTAGGAGAAGGCAGGATTCAAGTGAAAGCCTGGGGGGGAAATCAGGCGGTTGATGCCTCCGGCTGGATGAAGAAACTAAATACATGCTCATGTGCGATTTGTTTTACTACTCATACATGGCTGCTACATGCTCAAGACGGGCATCGCGGATATCACACGGTTGAATGGTTTGTGTGTCCGAGTAAATAACTGGGGTGACTTCACCCGAGCGTCTCTTCAATACGACAAATATAAAACAGAAAGCCTGAGTTGCAAACTGGAATTTTCTAAATCTGACACCCCCGCAAATCAAGACAATTTTCACATTTTGACCAAGGCGCCGAACAGCATCCCGTCACGTGCGTATTTATGTATACGATATCAGACAGCAGGCCTAGGTAGACAATGCACGGCCCGCCACTGCAAAACAGTGAAGCTGCAGGACATGAAACCAAAACAATGTGCAGGGATATACTTTCCTAACTGCACTCCGAAGTGATAATTTGTTCTCATGACAACTTTCACATTACTTGTAGTCATTTTATCCATTGTTGACATAAAAATAAAAACTGCTTTGCATGTTGCATCCCTCTGCTAACCAGTCGTTGACATCCATGTCTGTTCGAAATGTCCTCACTTTAAATAGTCATAGTTAGAATTATTGAGTTATGGCCCAAAACGTGTTTTGAGAGGTCGCAGAGACTTTTGATCACCCAAATGTTTTAGTGCAAGTGGACATTTGTGCTAAAATTGGAAGAATTTTGCTCAAGGCCTTCCTGAGATATCACATCTCACGAAAATGTGACGAACAAGAAGTCACAGTCAACTTGACCTTCAACCACCAAAATCTATTCAGTTGATCCTTGAGTCCAGGTGGATGTTTGGTGCCATTTTGAGAAAGGAATCCTGAGATATTACAAGAATGGACAGGACGGAACGGCAACCCAAACACACATGATGCCTCTAGCCACGGCTGAAGCCTACAGAGGCATAGCAATATCAATTAGAGTAGCTTTAAAGTAGGTTAGAAGATTATTTTGAAAGAAGTTTCGCTGCAGCTTTGAAAGATTACGTCTCTGCTTAAACGTCTGATTGACGTCAGGGGCGAACGTCAAATTGGAGGAGGAGCACAGCGGCGGGTCAATATTAATCTAAAAAGGCCAAACATGGCGAACATATATAATCGGCCCGACCCCGGTTGGTTTGCGGTGGAGCGTCAGCAGCAGCAGCAGCAGCATCCGAGCTTCGGCTCCATCCTGCAGTGCCTCAGAGGGAGTTTCTGGGCACACTGCCACCTGTCAGAGGGGAGAAAACACAGCCAGTGTTCCTCCTCAGCATCCCAGTTTTCCAGGACTTCATGACCGAGACGGCAGAATCTGTCACTGCCGCGGCTTCCTACGGGACAGGGTGCTCTTTACCGAGTAGACCTGTAGTGCTCAGTGGCCACTGAAATGCTTAATTTAGATGAGGGACTGCATCATGTCGGTTCAGAGTATAGGTAGAAGAAGAAGAAGAAGAAGAAGGCTATACAAATAATGTGTGTCTGGATCTAGAAGGTTGGCGTGTACCTTTTAGTGTGTACGTGTGTGTAAACCCTCCTGATACCTCCCAACAAATAACCAGAACCACTGGTCCCCTGGCCTCCCTCCAGACGCCACAGACAGACCAGATACCTCGTTCCCCTCCTCCATACAACCACCAATCAGAAAACAACAGATGCCCTCTCCCAACCTCAACCTGCCGTGATCGCGACAGAAAACAACGCTGTGACCACAGCCGAGTCCATGGAGAGAAATAACCATCTATGAAAAAAATGAAATAGTCTCCGCCTGCAGGATGACCTGGACTTCCCAACAGAAGACCATGTTGACAGATGTTGTGCAGAGCTCAGCTGTGGTGGGTGGTGCTGGTTCAAACCCTACTACCAAATGTTCCAAACACATACTTAATCCACGTATGTACAAATGTACCTTTATGGACCAAAGAGGCCTGTATGTGTACTCAAGGAGCAATAATAAAGATTTTTACTGTACACCGTAGCACTGTGACCATAATACACCTACCAGCCCCGCTGCCTTTTTCACGGCGCTCCCAACTCTACACACCCTGCTTCAAAAATACAGTTGCATGTGTTGAGTACTTTGTTATGTTTTTAATTTTCTTGTTAACGATTGTGACTTGAGGACAGGAAAGCTAATTGTGAGTTTTTTTTTCTGACTGCTAAACCAATCATTAACCAATTACCAATGCAAGAGTATTGCCTTGCATGCAGGGGTGCTGTGGCTGAAATGCTAACAAGCCGCCCAGGTTCAATCCATCAAGCCGCCCAGGTTCAATCCATCATGCATCCCCAGCTGCAGAGTATGCACAAAGCCGGCTACTGAGATTCCCCAATTCACCCGTCTGGGAGAGTGAGCAGCCACTTGTTCCCAGTAAGTCTCCACCGCTGCGAGGTCGTCAGTGAAGGAGACATAAAGCTTGCAATTTGTCACAACTGCAAGTCCGAAAGAACATTTTGGAAACGCTAACTTAATCAGACACTTATTATGTGTAATTAATTCCCATGCATGCTGCTCAGAGTAATGGCAGTGACCCGAGCGCAGCTTATAACGGAGCCCACAGCTTTTGAGAGGGAGATCGCATTGACTTGCCATACGAAGCTCTACTCACTAAAACATTAATATTGAGCGAAGCTAAATTATAGCGCTGCCATAATATGTTCAAATGTAATCTGTAAAAGTTAGTTTTTGGCGAGAAATGTATTAGTTGTTTGAAGGAGATGTTTTCAAAGCAATATATAATCGATATTAGACAGGGAATTATGACCGGTTTAACTTCCTAACACTAGCTGGTTTGCAGTAAGCAGAGTGTAATGTATAATTGAAACTACTTATGTCTAGAATTTTGTTTTTATAAAAGCCAATTATTAAATATTAAAAAAATCAATCATGTATTACTTCCTAATCATTTAAATTGTGTGTTTTATGCAAACAACTATAACTATAGATGCCAATAGAATTCCTTTTATTTATTTTTTGCAATCGATGCATTAGAGCAATGCAATACTGAAAAAACTCTTCAAGTAAGGAACCTAGCAAACTACTTTTAAGCCCATCACGTCACCCACTTGTGTCCATATTACATTATGAATTTCACTTATATTGATGCTTTTAACGAAGATTTATGTTATTGTATGCATTTAATATAACTAAGCATCACAAAATAAATACTGATAACTGCTCCATTATCCTTGTCAACATGTACAGGAAGCTGATGTGCAGCATGGACCACCAAAGCGTGAAGGGATCCCATCACAGTTTCGGTCAGTCATGCCCCGCAGACTGATCTGCACGGGTGGTCCACCACCAAAGCGCTATTTTGAGCGAGAAAAAAACCCTTACAAGCCGCTGGAAGCTGTGCCAGACACTGACCGATGTTTCTGAAGTTCCATGGTCAGAATCGCAGGCTGATAAAAGTTCATACTTCACTTAAATATATAAAAACAGCAGCTGTACCGTACATGTGACTTCCAAGTAGTGACAGTTTACAATAATCATTGTGATCATTGTACAATTTCTTTGAAAGCCAGAGCATCTCGATACTAGATATTCATTGTTCAGCTCTTTGAACTTCCCTAAACCCAATGTCTACTCTAAAAGGGTAAACCAAGGGTAATTCCTCTATAAATAAAATAGTGTTATTTTGATATACAGACAGAGGCTCACCGACAACAGGTTCATATTTACTGAAAAGGTGTGGAACGCATTTATATTTAGAGCAGCAGCCGACCAAATCAGGAACAAGGAGCGAGGCACAAAGAAGCATAGAATGGCAGGCATTGTGCAAGCTAGAGAAAACAAGTTGGGAATATTTAGAGGAAATGCTAAATATAGGACAGATGACCAGCCACTTGCTATATTTGTCCCCACATCTAAGTTAGGCTGTTCCTGCGAGTGTTTGTGGTTTCGTGGGAGTGAGTGTTGGTTTCGGTAAGGGCGCCGACTGAAACTGTGACACTGTTTGCATACACTCATCACCGTCATGATGACAAAGGCAGACTGCTAAAGGCTACCACCCCTGCAGCCAAATGAAAAGCCAGCATCTCAGAAGACTGTGTGAATCAACATGTATGGACTTGAACAACAATTCTAATTAAGCCAAATAAGATTGTCATACCTGCTGGCATAAGGAATGGCATCTACTTAGCGTACAGATAAATAATTCATGTTTTAGGGACATTTCTACAGCAGGAAACAGAGGCTCTCCCCACGAACCTGATGATGTCAGAGCAGGTTTTCTAGATCCTGGATCGGTCAACAGGAACAGCAATCAAACAGTCATGATAGAGCTGCAACGATTATTTGATTAGCCAAAGAGTCTATTATAGAAAAATCATCTGCAGCTATTTTGCTAATTGCTTTAGTGAAAATTGCCAAACATGTATTCGTTCCAGCTATTCAAATGGGACAAATTGCTGCTTTTCTTTGTCACATATTATAGTCAACTGTTCGGTTTTGGAGTGTTGGTCAAACAAAACAAGCAGTTTGAACACTCTGGGAAAGTACAACAAAAAAGCCCCAAAAGCAGTCGTTCATATCCACAAGAACTGAGCCAACTCCATCTGCTGATGAGTGAGCTCCAGAAGAAGCTGATAAGTCCACTCTGGGGTGGGCTTGTCATGTTTGAGATTTTGGGACTTGGCCATTCGGTTCTACAATTCAGAGGAAACAAAGTACAGTGGTTTGGCCGCAGTACGACGAGACACTGGCTGAGGTTTAAATCCAAATCACTACCAGTGAGAGTCCATCAGTGCATGAAAACCAGGGAGAAAAGTTCAATCAGGAAGCTAATGGAAGCCAGTGAATAGCTGAAAATGACCACATGCAAAGTCTTAAACGCGTGCAGCGGGCAATAACTCTGCATGGTGTTATATAACTCAGATGGATCAATACTAACACTGTTGAGCCTGATGCATCTGGCCGGGCTGTGCGCTGGGTTAAGCAGGATACAGAGTTAAAAAAAATAAAGTACATCCCAACCTGCTTTTATTTCAAGCAACCAAAATAAAGCATGCCAATTTCTGTGGAAAACACGTCTCGGATACAAACCGTCCAAATACAATGAGCCCCCCCCCAACCCCCCCTTGAGCTGTAAATGCGAACCAATCTGCTTGGATATTAAGGTGATGTAATGCAGGGAGAGAGCAGCCATATGTTCTCTTATTTCACCAACAGTGAATCAACAGACAAGGACCAGGCCGCGTGCCAAAGAGGCTACGTGTCCGACAAGCTACTCTCAAACACGGAGAGACATGGAGAAGCTGGTGTGACAGTTCATATCTTGACACGATGCAAAGCGATGATACTCATTTCTACCTGTAGGTACCAGCTGAGTCGGCAGTAGCGATCTACTGCCGCTGCAGTCTCTCTATCACTGGAGGATAATGGACATCGGACCTACTGTGGGACACATCCAAAAAAATAGACACAATTGCTGTTACATAACAAAAGGGCCTGCGGTGTAGCACCACATAGTCGTCTCTGCTCGGAGAGAACCCGTCCTTGATCAACAATGACAATGTCAACAGGGGTAAGCAGAGGATAGGACAGAGGACATTAGTGGATAGGACAGATGTTTGGACAGAGGATAGGACGGAGGGCAGGACAGAGGACATTAGTGGATAGGACAGAGGATAGGACAGAGGATAGGACAGAGAGCATGACAGAGGATAGGACAGAGGATAGGACAGAGGACAGGACAGATGATAGGACAGAGGATAGGACAGAGGATAGGACAGAGGATAGGACAGAGAGCAGGACAGAGGACAGGACAGAGAGCAGGACAGAGAGCAGGACAGAGGATAGGACAGAGGATAGGACAGAGGATAGGACAGAGGATAGGACAGAGAGCAGGACAGAGGACAGGACAGAGAGCAGGACAGAGAGCAGGACAGAGGATAGGACAGAGGATAGGATAGAGAGCAGGACAGAGAGCAGGACAGAGAGCAGGACAGAGGATAGGACAGAGGACAGGACAGATGATAGGACAGAGGATAGGACAGAGGATAGGACAGAGGATAGGACAGAGAGCAGGACAGATGATAGGACAGAGGCAGGACAGATGATAGGACAGAAGATAGGACAGAGGATAGGACAGAGGATAGGACAGAGGAGAGGTGGGGAAATGAGAGTGTGGTGTTGAGGTCAGTGTGAGTCACTCCGGTCTGTTTCCTTGCATTTAAAAACTACTTTGCACCTCAGAGAGTGCTCTATAAACGCAATGTTACGCGTGTCCACACTACATTAAAGCCGCAAGAATCAATATTTAATGGATGAGAATTGTTTTGTGAAACAAGTCACTGGAGAGACGAACCCACATAGAATCATCACCTGACTATGCCGTTCCCCTCGGGAGTTTTTCCACGAGTATCTGTCAGTGTGCAGAACCAATTCTTTATTGCCGCGGCTCCACTGGGGACAAATGTGAGGATTCCCTTCCTTTCTGTGCCTCATATAGCTATAAGAATCATATACTTGGGTTTTGGACTGCTTGCCAGGCTTAATGGAAACATGTGATGGGTATGTTATTTATATATAAAAAAAAATAAAATAATAGACTATATAAACAATCCAAAAAATAATCAACAAGTCGGTTGTTAATAGAAATAGCTAAATACCAGTGTGCCATAAGAAAAATCCTATCGTGAATAAATTTGCCAATTAGATCGTGGAATTTTCATGTAAAATTAAGTAACAGGTTAAAAACTGTTGAGACATCATATTTTGTACCGCAGACATTTTTCACAGTAAAAGCACAAGTGTCACTACTAATAATACCTATTGGTCAGCAAGTCAAGTTACAAGTCTTTCCAGTGAGCCGTTACACACACACAATACCAGGAGATGTATAGAATGCAGCCATTATTGATGCCAGTCATCTCAATTAAACCTGTGATACTTCTATCTATAATCAGAATATGTAGGATAATACCATAATAATGGATCAAATACTACTCTCGAAACACTGAATGAATTACATGTTTCGAGAAAGCAGGGGGCATCTTTGGACATGAATGTGGGCACATCTTGTGGCTCATACGTGTGTGTGTGTGTGTGTGTGTGTGTGTGTGTGTCCACTGGGTGATTTGTGAATGAGAACTGCAGGTGACAGGCCTTCTGCCCAACAGGCTGCTTTCTCCACGGGGGTCCCAGAAACCAGAGGCCCTTCCACCTTTCAGAGAAACCCAAGCTGGGTCCATACGCTCGCCTCCAGGGTCACTGACGGCGTCCAACCCCTTTCAGCAGAGGGCTGCAGCTCGGCCAAAGGCCCAACAACACATGCTCTGATTCCCATACACCTCTACACACACACACACAGCATGTAAACACGACACTTAACACCCGAGCATACGGTGTCCACAAAGCGCACGTGCATGCTTTTCTGCCAACACGTTTCCCCGTGCACAAGCGCATGGGCAAGCAACTGCGTGGGCGAGGATGTAAACACACACACACACACACATGCACACACACACACACACACACACACACACACACACAAGCCAGTGTATCCTTTCATTAACAAGGATGAGAGTCAATTTCCGCTCCTGTCGTCTTAGGCCGGGTTGCCGGCGGGGAGGAAATCTGTTCGCTCACGGCAGTTTTGACATTAAAGCTTGTGTCTCTGCTGCCGGGGGAAGTCCCGATGATTGATGACCGGGGCCACCCGAGGGTCCCCCTGCTGCATGACTCGCTGGAATGTTGTGGCCCTTATCTACGCCAGGATGTATGCGCGTGTGCACTACACGTCCTCACTCGCATGGGAGTGCCGGTTACATGACACATCTTAAATCATAAGCGTGAGGTTCTGCGCAAGTACTCAATGATTTATTACTGCTGTAGTCGCTTACAGTTAAAAAAAAAATTCTATTTTCCAGGTTTTTCGAAGGCAAGAGCGTGGAGTTTGATGATATATTGCACTCGGAGGAGATTTGTTCCAATGCGAGTAATGCAAGCTCAGCGTTATGTACAGTAACCACTGTAGGTCGTTTCCTACTTGCTATTTAAACTCCAGTGGAAGGTCAGAAATCATGTGGCGATGTCGTGAACTGGCTTCTTCTTAAAAAAGGGAAACGTTGCTGTGTTCCCATGTTTTTGTGTCTACATGACAAATGGGGACAACCATGTTTTTAATTGATCCAGTATGGAGGGAGAACGCTGTAAAGATTGTGACTATTAGTGTTTGAAAGGCCGCTACGGTGAAATTACGCTCTGATAAAAAGTAAAGTGAAATATGTCCCGGGCCAGACTCCTATTCTTCGACTCCCCCCCCGCATTATTCCAACGTCCAAAAACTGCAGATGGTATTCAACCAGCTGACAAGCACTTCATTTTAAGCACATTGACACCTTAACGTATCCTTAACAAAAATCACGCAAGAGTCACATTGTACATATTGGCTCAAGTAACACAAAAGATTGACCGTAGGACACCCAGCCGTAATATACAAGCGTTTAATAATAAACTAAATGATGTGTCTTCTGCAATTCCTGCCATCAAGACATTCACTCCGTCCTCAGAGGGGTCAGACTGTCACGGTTATAAAGGACCACTTTTTCTCCTGGGTAAATATATACTTCTACTCTCCCACTGAGAAGACCGTTGCCTTTATGTTTCAATAAGGTTCAGATTGTACGTCTCTCGTATGGACAACATCCGTGAAGCTCCAGAAGTGCCCTTACACTTCACCTGCAACCAAGGTCACTGTAATGACAGACATGTGAGGGATGAGGCACCTCCATACCGACGGGCTGCATGAATATCAATGTTGTCCTCTCCGGCTCCGCTGCCGTTGGCTGAACAGAGGGACCTTTGACAGGACCGATTTTAAAACACACAAGTGTATGCCATTTCATAATGCAACGGCACGGCATGGGACCTCAGGACGCACTCTGAGACCCCGCACACCGCACACATGTTTACCATACCACCGCTGTGTATGTGTGTGTGTGTGTGTGTGTGTGTGTTATGAGCCGGTGCAAGGTCAACTCCTGAGACTCTTGGTTGCCTTTTGGGCCGGGCTGCTCATGTCCAGTGTCAAGAAACCTTTTGCAAATTTCCTTTAGGAAAACTTTTTCATCACTTATTGATATAGCAAATTAATGATTGAACCTATATCCAATCAACAAGTTTGTATAAACAATTTCATTGTAAAGAGAGAAAAACATATCCTAAATTCTAGTCTCTGGGTCAAGCAACATCTGGTGACGCATCTTCAGTGAGTGAGGTTCGTTAACAGGTTGTCCCTCCTGACCAACTGCCAAAAAAATGTAAAAAAAACAACATTGGATTCTACAATTCCCTTCATGGAACTCAATAGCATCCTTTGTCAAACCCTCCTAAATGACATCATCTCCTTTTGGAGCCATACAGTAAGCGTTTTATACTCTCAGTGCATGTAAACTGATTATACTGAGGAGAATTGGTAAACGGACAAATGCATAACTCAAATAATGAATTCTGTGCCTTAAATAGATGCGTGAGGTCAATGCCGTGGTGACCAGCCAGCCTGCAACAACAACAAATGACAGGCGCTGCCTCCTGTTCGTCCTCTGGTCGGGTGATTGATGCCGGTACCGAGCATCAAACCCCGACTGCTGGAACACCGAGTCGTGGATCGTTGCGTCCCCTGTGCGTCCCCCTGAGGTGAAGGACAACTCCGGGCGGCGAAAAGAAAAATGATAATAAACAACCACAGCCACAGCTTTTCCATGGAGACTTTGTGGAAAGAAATTCCCTGACGAAGGATGCAGTTCGACAGAAGAATGCCAAACATTTGACCTCTTCAGGCCGGATAACCTGAGAGAGAGAGAGGAAGCCTTGGGTTCCAGCTAAAGGATGGGAGAACCGCAAACACCAGGACTTTACTGTAACGCATCGATAGAGAAATCACTTCAGTCTGGCCTGGGTCAGGGGTCAGGACATGTTTACGTGATGTACAGCAGCTTGTTGCTGCTACCATGACAACACAATATTTGCTCATTATTCTTGGTATAATCAAACACATTTTTCCGTAACACGGTTGCAGGACTGCGCTCACAGACGTGTAGCGAATATGTCGTGTGAAACGTCAAAAAGCTGAAAATGATCATCATCAGAACAATTTATCTTTTAGTCAAATCGGCAGAAAACGAATCAAAAGGAACGAAAGAAATGTGCAACACTTGCTGCGTCCAGCTTCTGTATTTGCTGCTTTTGTCTGTTCTATACTGTTGTGTATTAACTCTATTTGTCAGCATATTCATTTTTTTTTACATTTTATAGATTTTTATTAAAATAATGATTAATAGGTTAGTCGATAATGAAAACAATTATCATTCGCCCCCTCCCTCCTCAGCTTCCATCATAATAATAGACGTCATCTTATTGATCAAATATCGAATATACCCAGACGGATATCGTGCCCAGAAATGTTGTGAGAATTGGCATATTCTAAAATCTTGTGATAAACCAATCACCACTCACATGGAGGAAATGATGAACGCCTTGTTGTACACAGTTGTTTTTGCAGCAGAGCAATGTTGCAAGCCTCCGCTGTCCTCAGATGCCCTCTAATCCAGCAGGCATCGCTGCAATGAGGAGTGTTTCAGGGCTGCAGAGATGATCCAGTACAGTAGGTCATTCTCTTGAAGGCACATTAATATGCATGTTTTGTTGTTTTTGTTGTATTTCAACAGGGATAGAAATAGTAAAAAACACAAGGGTTGCCGAAATCCACATAACATGGGGATGTTAAAGCTTAGCCACTACACTGACATCCAAATCAGCCCACCAATTTAAGCTCAGTTGTGATTATGTAATATTATCGGAGATTTGATCCTGAGGCCAAACAAATGTATAAATAAATAAATAAAAGAAATCCGCCCCAAACGGTACTGTTTCTCTCACGCATGATGTCATGTTGGATTCCTTGCAAGCAGGTGATCCAGAAATCCTCTCCGAGCAGCAGGAAGTCATTACGCAGGCAGCAGGAGCCGATGGGGTTCGTTTTGTGTTGCATGTGGGAAACGGAAACGCCAAATTCCCCTAAATGAATCACTAATTTTAGTTTAAATATGCGTCTCAGCAATATGCATTTATATTAGAGAGCATGAATAATAGCATTTTTTATAAATACTGTCTTTTTGTTCATTCGGCATTCATAAACTCAGTGAATGTGAACCTTTGGTTCTGGTTGCTCACTCATCTGCTATTACTGCTGGACTACATTAAATTAGAAAAAATAAGTGCCAGTTGATGGGCGAAATATTGACAAAAAACACCAATAGTTTCTAAAACACCATATTCTCAACGGGACATGCGCACTATACAGACGAATAAATACAATATATTAAAAGTGCCAGATTTTTTTGAATGGAGGTTTTTTTTTGCTACACACGGAATACAACGGAATACGCAGTCGAATCAAAACAGCCCAAAAACCATCATTACCAATTATGATACACCAGTGTATATTTTTGGGAGATTGCAATGGTGTGACTGGGTTAACAGGCGGTAGCTGCGATTATTCGAGATAACACACCTGCACCCATGTGTAACAAAGCAACAGTGGCAGCACCGGACAATATTGATTCACATTTGGGGTTGTTTTTTTTTCCTCCTACGTAGTAGCTTCGGACCGAACCATGCAGTGTTGCGACTACAATCAAGCTAACGGGAATAACAAAGCCTCCAAATAAAGTGACACTGCATCACATGAAAATACATTTAAAAAACGACTGAATTCTACTCATGCTTCATTAAAAAAGGTCGCGCTCTCTACTGCGACACGACTATTTTAATATGTTAACATCACCTCAGCTGTTATAAACTATCAACGTGCGCACTCTGTCTATTTTACTACACAAGGCAAATTCAAGACGTTTACTTTGAAGATGACATCACCACACTTCCGGTCTAGTTATGTCCCATTCTGGCTGACTTGCCGCAGCTTTCCACCACCACCTCCTCCTCCTCTTCTTCCACCTCCTCCCTCTCACAGACAATGAATGAAGCCAGTTTTGGGAATGGACAAGCCCAGGACCAGTCCAGGTAGCTGAACATCCTCACCTAACACGCTACCCAAATATTTCACTACACACAGGACAGCACGCTGTCCATCTTAACGTTAGCTACCTTTATCTTACCATTCCGGACATATAGCGACAATAAAAACATGCTGAATAATAAGACCCGTCCTGCCACACCATGTGAAACCTCACAATGACACAAAGCGACACACGTGTGTTGTAATATTTACAACAACTCACTGACACCATGAACGCGCATCACATTACCTGCAGGATGCTTCAACTTCACTTCTCTGCGGTGCGACCACGGGCTTTGCGAGCTGCGTCAAGTCAGCCGACGTGCGTCTCGAACGACACAGGAAGTCACCAGATGTGGCTTTCAAAATAAAAGCAAAAAAACGCAAGCGTTGGGGCGTTGACAAAAAAGAAAGAAAGAAGCGAAACGCTAAGTGTAGCTTAAGTACTGAAGTACGTGCCTATCTTTGAAACTGCTGCTAAACGTTTATGCTGCTTTATATTATATTGTAAATAACTGTACATGCAACCACTGTCTGGCAGAGATTCATCTGGTGCGACGTGTTTAATAGCAAAATGTTGTATTTTTCACCGGAAATAACTAACTATATTTAATTGTAGCGAGCTTGATAGTACAATGCTACTGGCATGTTGAGCAACACCTTATCCGGTCATTAAACTAATTTACCATAAGACCTCCAGCTGCTCATATCTATATTTATTTATTATTGTATTTGCCGTGTATAAGACTGTTTATTCTTAGTTGTTACCTTCAAACAACGTGGGTCGTCCAGTCCGGATAATAGTAAATACATCATGGTCCAGATGATGCCGGCAGCGGGACGGAAAGTTGATGCTGCAATTTGCCACCCATCTCGCGTCATCGTTGTCATCGCGTGGTAAACAGAAAACAGAGCATTTCCGGGCACAACTTTTTTTCATCAAAAGCCAGCGAGCGTGGCTACGTAGCAAGGAGGCATTTAGGGTCAATAGAAATCACGTCATTGACTGCTAAAAAAACCCTAAATGTTCGCACAATGAGACATAAATTACGAAATATCTCCAAAACGTAAGTATTTTTTAACGTTATATATCGCTATAATGGTCACGAATCACATGGAAATGAAAAGGCATGCATGTGTTCAAAACTTGTCAATTTTGTTATATTTCTGCGCATTTATTCTGAAAATAAAACCCCGGTTTGTAGGCGTCTTATTCCGGTTAGCTTGACAGTGCCAACATCCCGCCACAGCTGGAGCGCAAGACAGACCCGCTGCTGCCTGGAGCCCACGCGCACTGCCGCGAGACCCCGCCCCCTTACACGAGTATTGGAAATACATCTTTGCGTAAATTCAGGTTTAACAGATATAAACGCAACTGCTTTAGTAATTCATACATTTGTCTATTATTATTATTTAATTTATTTACACAGAATTGCACTTAGTGTGGGAAAGTCTAAAGGATCACACAATCTGATCTCGTTCTTAATGTGGTCGCATTATAGTCATCATTTACAATTTTTTTCAAAAACATATTTGAATCTATAAGTATTTTATTCACTTGAATAGAATAGTGTACGATGTAAAATGTGTCCTTATAATATATAATCACACCCACATCACATTCCATGTGCAATGTACTCCGACATTATTTGGCCCTCACACTCTTAAACCCGTCATAACAAGAGAGAGATGAACGTCATAATGGAGACTATTGCCAAGGTGTCAGGGCTCCATGGCTTGTTTTTAAACAGGTTGCCAGGCGCTTCGAAAACCCTCCGAGGAGGAGGAGGGGCACAGTTGCTGTTGATGGTGGCAAAGGGCCTCCAGGGGAAGGGCCCCAGAATGCCAAAACACAACAAGAGGAGCGCGGTGAGTCCCCGGCCAGAGCGTGATCCCATAACTGGCTTATGCAACTGATCAGCATTTATATAACAGCATCAGGTCAGCCGCCCGCTCACAGCTGGACCAGAGGCTGCATCGCTGTCCCTGAAACATGGAGGGCCACATCACAACTTCAGGCGCGCATCCTGTTTGTATATATGGTCCCAGTGTGTGAGGAGCGTGCCACGGTGCAGCAGGGGCCCGTGCATCGGACGTCCTGGACGGAGAGATTACTGATACAACCGTCACCGTGCTAAATATTTTATGTCAATAATCAGCTGAGAGGGAGCGCTCGCTCAGATTGGTTCCAGATGTCCCCTTTTTGGTTCGTCTCTTGGTTATGATACAATGAATATGGCTTTTTTTTTCATGACAAAAATGTGAGTTTTTAGCTTTGTCAGAGCTCTGATTTACAGTGATAAAAAAATATCGCTGATCAGATTCTGGTTCAAATGTTGCTACATTTTATTTAGTGTTAAATATACATCATCTTTTCCAACCGAGCACAAACAATTACCCCTGATGATGTCATTAAGGTTATTTTGGGTGGTTGGCTTGAGGATTTCAAATATTTTTTAAGAAAGCCTGCTTACAAAGTGGACCTGTAGAGCTGGAAAAAAAGCATTTGCATTCATCAGACAAAATGCAAAACAAGCAGGGGAAAGTCTGAGAAGGTGTCAAAGCCTATTAGGACTGTGTGGGCAGAAATATACACCGTAATGTTGCAGGTACAGCGGCGAAGATTTGTCCAGACGCCCAAACTCGACTTCAGAAGCCGGTCATTTGTCGTTCCTCCCCAACTCAAGCCTTGAATGAGTATTTTGAAGTTTAATGAAGTGTTCGACCCTCCTCCCCATGCTGATCTTGTGATAGGGGAGAAACACATTCCCTCTACATTACTTGCCAAGTGTGTGTGTGTTCCTGCATCGAAGGAACACAATAAATCACATTTGAGCAGGATCATGTGATTAATGGAGGGAGGGCAGAGTTTCTGGAGAGAACAAGTACCAAGTCAGTCAGTCAGTCAGTCAGTCAGTCAGTCAGTCAGTCAGTCAGTCAGTCAGTCAGTCAGTCAGTCAGTCAGTCAGACAGACAGACAGACAGACAGACAGACAGACAGATAGATAGACATATATATATATATACATATATATATATATACACACATGTCACACATGTCTAAATAGGTTCTACATTATGAAATCCAGCTTACACACGCACAGAGTCTAATTCGATAGACCACAGCTCCATCTACAGGACAGAAACGTTGCCTACACTCTGATTAAAGACAAATAGATTGTCAACTTTATTGATTAAAATAAAAAAGTGAACACATAGTATATTGAGGACGAAACATCAACAATTGTCCTTGTGTGCAAATATGAGAAGGCACCTTTTTTTGGCAAAGCAGTGGCATAAAAAAAACAATGAAAATATGTACGAAAACTATAAACTACTAAATTTAATGTAGTGAAACAAATACAAAACATCAGCTCCCCAAAGGTATCATTTAAGTTTCATTTGGTCTTGTCCTATATAAAAAAGGCACGGTGCTCTTAATTAAAATCTTTGTAACAGTGAAAGACCTGAGGTGGAATAATCTGGAATGTGTGACTAAAGCTCGACTCCCACAAATGTTTGCTCCCTAAAAAACTGCAAGTTTCAACTCGAGGTGCACTAATCAACATTTAGGCAAAACATGTCCTCATGTTAATTAAGAACAAAGCACATTACAGTTTCATTCTTCAATGTTAAATGTGGAGTTGTAAGCGTATGATAACCAATTTGAAGCTTAGGCTATATTTCTTCAAAGGTAGCAACAGGCTACCAGCCACATGTTGAAAGACTTCCCCGTTTATTTTCTAGCTGAAGTCTCTGCCGGAGCACACCAGCGGGGCCACCAGGGTCCAGAGGTAGATCGCCAGGGCGAACCAGCTGGAGATGATCTTCACCCACACGGCCGGCATGGTGCTCTGCATGACCTGGTAGTCGGTGTCGGGCCTGACGAGCCGGGAACAGAATCAGAGAGGAGTCGTGTTGCAGAGGGCCACAGCCTCTCTGGTGGAGCAATACAAACAAAATCATTTTAAACCGATACTTACATGTACCAGTTGGTGAGAGTCATCATGATGTAGAGGGAGGCCAGACAGAGGCTGAAGTGGAAGAAGGAGTAGTCGTAGGTGACCGACTCCTCCTCGTTGTCCACGGCCCGCCGGACGCCGTCCTCCCCGGTCCCGTCATCGGCGGTCAGACCCTGGACCTCCTCGGTACGCATCAGCTTGTTCACCTGAGTGTTGTTGGAGGAGCGGATGCTGCGGCGAGTGAGAGCACAAGATGTCATGGTGACATACACTGTAGTCATCATGTATGACTAACCTAGAAGAGCTTCTGGTTATTTCTAAAAACAGCAGCTGTTACAGTAAAATACCTGGCAAAAAGAGTACAGAACAAGAAAATGGTCAATCCCACGATGCTTTGTGCGTCCCACCACTGGATGCCTCCAGGGGACGCGGTGGGAGCCGGTCCTGGGGCCGGAGTCGGACTAACGGGCTGGACCAAACTCAACAGGCTGGGGTTGCACTGCCGGTCTGCGGGCGGAAACACAGAAAACAACAACAGGTACAGGGGCGTGTTTTTCTCTCTTTTTTTAACCCTTCCCAAAGTCCCAAAGTCCTGAATAAAAGGCGTGTGACTCACTGGGGTTGTTGGTCATGGCAGACCAGGTGATGTACATGGTGTACAGGGAGATGAAGGAGGCCTGGAGGAGGCCTGAGGTGGGCTGAGCCTCCTGGCATGGGACGAGTTATGAAATACAAGACAGTGCCAGAAACAAAACTCTCTCCAACGCTCAGAGATGACAAAAAGCTCACAAGGACGAACGTTAAATCTTATTAGCTTGTCTTCTGGATTAAGCATCAAATGAGTTGTCCTCATTTCTTACTAATATACATACATCACAGATAAGAGTATTATACATAATAAGTTCATTATGTACGATGGAGGATTAGGGAACAAATATCAACCTTTAGTAGCTTCAGGCCATAGGCCACTTTTTTTTATATATCAATTTAAATATCTGTCTTCTTATTACCTGAACTTTGGGCAGAATGGACACAATGGACACAATGATGCAGAATATCAAGTTGAGGCTGATGAAGACTTTGTGCTCGGTGCAGTCGTCAGGTTGGGTATAAAACACGTAGAAAAGCACAACGGCGGTGAAAGCCAAGGCGTAGAAGAAGAACGTGAAGGTCAGCAGAGCTGCGAGGGAAAAACACGAGTGGAGAGTGGCGTCGTTAGGCAAACGCATGACGCGCGACTCAGATTCTAAATTATAGTTGTTCCGTTTAAACCTACCTGCATACCAGCATTTGGAGTTTCCGTTTTCTGCCTTCTCCAGCCAGTTCTGGTTCCAGGAATGGACGAAGTCCACCAGCAGAATGAGCTGGATGAGGATGAAGAAGAAAGAGCCCACCATGCCGAAGTAATACCACACTGAGGCCAGACAAAAAAAAGAGTCAGGACATTTGGTTATTAGTAGCTCAATGCAGCATGTTCCATTATAGGTCAACAGTTATCAGTTCTGCTTGTTATATATACACGGATGCTTCTATTATTTATGAACATCAGAACAGACGTTTTAAAGCGTTCAAGACGTTTATCAAAGAAAGAGTAGAAATATGAGCGAGCATTCAATGCCAGCTTTCAGTACTTCGTGGTACAAACATTTTGTAGAACTGTTGAAGCTCAGTTACGAGCCCTAATTTTACTTGAGTCTGCAGCTTTGCTCTTGTGAACCAAGCAGAGTAGCATCATATTAGTCTAAAGGTGTGTGTGTGTGTGTGTGAGCAGCTGGATGTATTTAGATGTATAGAAACATGGCAATAAAGAAACCAGAACCACTAATGAGTTACTCATAAGACGTCTGAACTTCACACCTGTATTAAAGGTGCCATCTGGAATGAAGAACGCTCCCACTGTGATGCCAACCAGCAACAGGAGCTTGAAGAACCAGAAACTGAGGAGAAAAGAAGTAAAGTCATTCTAAGTATGCACAGAACAAGCGTGTTTACGTTCTGTTGAAATACTATCTTCCGTGTGCAGTTCCCATGTTTGGCCAGCAGAGTGCAGCAGGCCTGCATCGCACAGGACTGTGGTCCTGAGGCTGCGGAGAAGAGTACCAACCCGTTTTGGATGGAGGATCTGGGGTCCTTGCTGTTGCGCACTCGGATCATGATGATGAAGAAGAGGAAGAAGAAGCAGGCCATGGCGAAGCACATGCGGTACACCGACTTGTAGCCGACAATGATGTCACAGTTCACCTTGTTGTCTATGCCAGGTATGGACGAGCCACCGAGACAGAAGCCTGGAATCTGACAGTGAGAAGCACACAAAGGAAATAATAGAAACAGGGAAGGATTTAACTGGGTCAACTGGAGTGTTTTTTTGGATACTGAATGATCACCTTTTCTGAGACTACTGGTTAAAAAAATAATAAACCCATAATCCGAGCTGCTCTACAGTATTGCTGTTGCTGGGTTACAACCTTATGAAACCAATTTGAATTATTTTCCAGGTTTTTTTTTCTTAAATAGGAAATAACAAGTAGGTAGACGAAAAAGCAAAGATACATGGGCCTTATGAAACTAGTAAAAAGGTGCCTGATGCAGCAGCCCAGTGTGGACCATTAAAATGAATCTAATCTAACGTACCTGTTTAAGATGCTCCTCCATGCCTGGGAGAATCATGATGATGGACACCAGAGTCCCGAGCAGCAGCAGGAAGGAGAAGGCCAGCCGGCTCACCGTGGAGTTGTACGTTGACGGGCAGCATGATGACAGGAGGCAGGAGGCCGACCCGCACAAGCAGGACGCCTGGAGAAGAGAAGAGGAAGAGAATTAGCTGGGCATTCATTCAGATTCATATTTTATGAAACTCAGGGACAGGGCTCTGGGGTGTGGGATAATCAGGGTAATGCATGCATGGCTTGCAATGACAGCGGTTGGGACAAAAAAATAAAATAATAAACTGAACAAATGACACTGTCAAGACGCCCATCTTTCTCCTTCTTCTGCACGCTTCCACGGAGGCAGTAATCAGGCCTGTGATTAGCGCTGCCATCATAACAATTCTCTCTTTCTCTCATCCAGCAACTGTTAACTGGATCGCCGAGGATTCCTGCATGATTCAGATGCAGACCGCTGAGAGGTGTGTGAAGCACTGAGGCGGAGACTGGAGCGGCGAGCAGCCATCCTTCACTAAATACGAGTACGCACTAGAGTACACAGGCCTTTGGTGTAAACATTGCAGCCATGACGGGAAGAATCCTGTTACCATGGTTCAGACTAGCCTAAGCAACAAAGAACTCAAGAGGAATACAACACAAATATTAAAGCAAAACTCAGACGTGTTGTGATAACACAGCATATATATATATATATATATATATATATATATATATATATATATATATATATATATATATATATATATATATATATATATATATATATATATACAAAAATAATGCTTTTTACATGTTTTATTTTGCCAATCTGAAAAGGGCTACGTTTCAAAACTCAATACTCTTCTGGCACAACAAAAAGGTAATCAAAGCATCAAATGTTTGCTGATTTAATTCAGCATTCTATTAATTTGTACAATACCTTTAGGTATATATAGTGTGTGTGTGTGTGTGTGTGTGTGTGTGTTTAGACAACATTGAACATTTGAGAGGTTTAGCTTCTTTTGATAAATGAAAGAGGAAAAAAAAGGTTTTATAACCAAAATGCTCCACTGCCACTGATGCCCAGCCCTAACATTCAATCACAGACGATGTTAAGGGAAATGTATGGAAAATGTAAAAATGAAAACAAACCTTTAGAAATTGATCTAAGTTACATCTGCCTGCTGGTGGCAATTCTACAGCTGTGCCACACTTTTGGGCATCTTAGATTAGTGAGCTTAATGAACTGTGATATAGTAGTCAGTGTATTGGATATTGTGTCCTTCCCCTGTTGTGTTCATGGTAATAACCTTGATGTGGATTTGTTTGGAATGTGCCCTCATCTTCATCACACGGCTTTTTACTGTAAATTGACTTAAGAAGCAAATCAGATTTCCCAGATATGGGTGTGTTTGACCTACAATCATCACTTGTAACACATTGTTAACAAAAAAATGTTTCAATCAAATTATCACCAAACTTGAAATAATAACCGGCTGAAAGAGGTGAATACTGTTTTTCACAATCTGTAGTTTGTTTTCACAAGTCTTTCATTGGCGTCAAAAAAAAGAAAATCTCAAATAAATGAAGAAAAAAAGGCGAAAAAATCCAATGCGGGTAATTACACAAAAATAGGATTAAATGTAAATCAAAAGCAAGACTATAATGATTATTGTAAGCAAAACTAAAACTAGACTGAGATGAGAAAGATAAACAAAACGCCCTGTTCCAAAAGGGGCGTGGCCCGAGAGCTCGAGAGAAACCCGGAAATTGCGCATTTTCATAAACAACTTAACAGACAGCGTTTTGTGTTGTATTAATGATTTAGTTGTATATCAGTGTACTTTGTACTTTTGTAATATGTGAAGCCAGCAGCTCATTGTTGGTAGAAGACACGAGCACTTTGGCTCGTTTCACTTCCTGCTCCGGATTCAGAGAGCTGCTCCTGGTTCAGAGAGCTGCTCCGGTGCGAGGAGAACTCCGGTTGCTCCTCACAGGAGAGTTGCTGTTGCATCTTCACCCTGGGAGCGTTTAAAACGCAGATATAGCTGTCTGCTTTTCACGCGACATATTTTTCGACGCTCTCTGTCCGCTGCTGTGTGCTCAGTGCTCACCTGTGTGCGCGCGCACGCATCTGTGGGCAACGGGGCGGAGAGGTTTTGTGTGTGTTTTTGAACGACAGATATTTGCGTGAAAATGTAAGGAGTAGAAGTAAAAAGTCGTCTGAAAAATAAATACTCCAGTAAAGTATAGATACCCAACATTTCTACTTAAGTAAGGTAACGAAGTATTTGTACTTCGTTACTTGACAGTTTCACATAATTTAAAAACTTTACAAAAGCCGGTCTAAAAGTTGTCCCAAGTAGGCCGGCTGACATTAACTAGCTAGTGACGTTATGCAACTAACTGGTATCACACGTACAGTAAAGCGGGTTTCGATATCACTGCGTAATGGTTTCTTGGCTAAACAAAGCATCGCTCAATTAGTCAATACATGTCGTGAAATACTCGCGTTAAGTCCATGAAGAAACAACACAACTGGTAAATGTGTACTTACACAACTGGCGAGGGAACCCAGTGCCAAACAAGCACCCATATTGACTCAGTTTAATTCACAATTCGGACGGGAGGGAAAGTTCAGGAAGAAACTCAGACAAAATGGCGATGTCAAGTAACCTAATTAACTAAGAAGAAAAAGGAAACCAGTTTGTTATCTTCAAAATAAAAGCTTTAGGTCGTGCGTATCCGTACGTCATTTAAATCGTGGGCACGCCAGGGGCATATTATATTATTTCGGTTTGTTTATCTATGTATTGTGATGGCAAATGTACTTCAGGACCATAACGGATCCGTCGAGTGAAATGTGGTGTTGCTGTAGACTGAGATTACGATCTCAGTTTTATTTTGAAGGCAGACACACTGTACTTGTACTTCCTGCACTGTCAGGGTAAATTCTGGAAAACAAACGCATCTTTACTTTACTTAGTGCTTAGTGTCTGTGATTGATTTAGTGAGTCTTCCCCACAAAATATTGATAAACTCATCAGAGTGTTAATGTGTAGAGGAAAAAAAACCTACTATCCAAAATGTCCAATGACAAATGTATTATATTTTATTTTAAAACTACAGCAAAACCAATTCATTTAAAATCAACCATGTTTTAGGGTTTAATTTATTGCCATTGGGGGTTATTTAAACACATTTATTTGTGTTGCTTTGCATGAAAAATTATTTGCTCCTAAATTGCAGCTGTTGTTAGCATGCCTGACTTTGATCAGTGGTTCAAGCCCCGGCTCCGCTAGTCCATGTCGATGTGTCCTTGAGCAAGAAACTTCACCCCAAATACAATTCAAATTATAATTTAGAAATGGGCTGCTTCGCAGAATGATACTTCTGCTTCATGTGTATATAGTTCATTGTGTTACTAATGCTCTTGTACTATGAGATTTTGAATGCAAGGTACATTAATCTATTTTTAACACTGTGGTATTATGATTTTTACTAGTCTAGACTAGTAATAGTTCTACTCCATCCACCACTGCTAATAACGTTAGAGTAACAAAAAAGGGAAGACAATTGTGATTTATACAATAAGGCCATTGCAAAGACACTTTAATTATTTTGCCATATAGGAGCGAATAAGAATAATACTGATTAAGCTTCACCAGTATAGCAGCAAACAGTTGGTAAACAAGAGTGACAATAAAAATCAGACAGTGAGTTTAAAGCAACCGGGGGCAAACCTCTATCTGCTAGTGTCTGACCTTCAGAGATACAGTGAAGGTGTTCACCCGTGAATAATCACTGCAAAGATAAGGCTTCTCCGTGCCTTCTTTTCCCCCTGAAGAGTGGCAGTCTGGTAATATATGAAAAAAAATAAACTGAATCATGGTTCACATGATTGCACTTGTTAATGAGCAGCCTAATGAATTTGGTGTTCATCTGATAACAGCTTCATTACATTATGTATTCCTCAAGGGACTAATGGAAGTCACCTCTTCTTCCATTATTGATATTTTCACAATAACCCCAGGACCTTCATTATGAGGCCGAATACTATGCAATGTGTTCCCTTTTACTGTACTGTGGCCTTTCGGTGGCAGGAAGACCTTTGTGACGTGTTTTACAGGTGTATCGGGTTAATTATATACCTTTAATTGTTCACCTCATGTGAGATAAACCACCAAAAATGTTGAGGAGGTAAAAAATAAAAACCTGCTGACTGAAACCATTACAGCCTTTGGTGAAAACGCAGTTGACATTGCTTTAACTGGACCACTGCTTTTCTGTTTTTATTGAAGGTGGTAGTATACAAGGGCCTTCGTTTCATTATACCTGTAATAAGAATGAGAGAGAAGGAGAGACACAATAAACTATTCTTAGGCCTATATTTTAGGACTGAGGATAAATTACTGAGTGATTGTATTCTATCAAAAGACAAAAGGCAATTTCATTTGTTAATATTGTAATGTTTAGACACGGTGCACCCCTTACTAAAAAGACAATGGTACAAACCTTATAGCAGCAGCGGCAAGACAAAACCTGGACAAGACAGCTAGAGTCACACAGGAAACTGGACCACTGTGACTTCAAAGTAAAACACACATTTTGAAAATGTAGCCTTTAAAGATACAAAAACATTCACCTCCACTACTACTACAACAACATATACAGACTACTACAAACGATAATGAAGTTACTAATATATATATGTATTTTTTATATAATTAGTGAAGGCCTACCAACCAATGGGCTACAATAAATCTACCTCCATCTTCTCTGAGTAAATTAACTTGTCAACCCCAAAAATAGGTAAATGTGTGTTTTATTGAAGCATTGCACTGTTTTACGGTGAATGATATTTGCACCTGAAAAAGCAGACTTGATGTCCTGTTTATTTTGATTGTATTGTTATTGGCACAACACATTGAGTGCTTCGGGGCAGTACAAAAGCCACCAATGAAATTATCTAGCCTTTTAGGCCTATATAGAAGGATAATATAGGCAACTATACTGAGCATTACAAGATAATTCAAATCCATATATAAAGCACAGGTCTGTATGTCCAAGCAATATAGCCATCACAGATAACCTCTTCTTGAACTTATAATTGATTTATATTTTATTTCTGTGAAAATCCTGATACCATTAGTTGTTTAATTTCTCCAATGTGTCCCCTACATATATAATTACAGTAGTTTCCATCCCTCTTCTCGCGCCCATCCTGCTTTTACTTTGAAGGCCAACTCCTTTCTCATCCGGTGTCCCCGCGGCCGACGTGCGCGCACCTTGACGCTCCTCCCTGTTGCTGCTCGGAATGAGCGCGCGGTGCTCGGCTGTCGGTGCGGCGTCAGCGCGGTGTAGTCCACTATGCCGCGGGACCAGCGGCGTCAGCTGGAATGAAGCAGTGTGATGTGTCGCACCGGACGGACCCCCTGACGCTACGCACTCACGCTTCTTCGTCCCTGCAGGAGATGCTGGCTGGCGGCTAGTTCCAACTTCGGACTGCGCGGTTCTGTTTCCTCGGCGAAGCGCAACTGACATCCGCTGGTGAGTGTCCGTCGCTGCGCACATCCAACACAGTCACCTGTTCTGCTCCACAGGTAGGTCACCGGACTGGCTTCTGCTGCCGACGTATCGATAAGCCTCCGAAACAGGCTGATGGAGCAGAAGCTGCTGGTTACACTAGCTTTTTTTAATTTTTATTATCAGTGAGGCTGGTGACATTATATGCTCTGAAACAGACAAAGCAAACAAAACAACACATCCTCGTGTGAGCAAATTATTTTAACACCAGTCATGTGTTGATTCTGATCCTGATGTTACAATTTAACTCCACACTATAGCAAATGTTACACGACAGTATATGGCTCCAAGCAACTCCAGCAGCTCACCTGTCACCTCCATATGGACTTATGCGTGTGTATCAGCTGTTTAAAGGGAAAGGGCTCCAAACAAAGAGCTGCATGGCAGCTGGATTATCGGTTCTAAGTGCTTTAACCGTGACCTTCAGATGGGGATCATGATGTAGTAAACAATGCGGTGGAACCATGGTAAGAATCCACCAGGCTAAAAAATAACATTTCAAAATGTAAATGTTAAAATTACCAAAGAAGAATATGTTAAAAACACACGAAAGGTGGTGTTGTTTTTTTTGTGGTCATTATTTCACTCATTTATTCATATAGACCCATATGAATTAAGGAGTTAAAAAAGTTGGGTCAGTCACTATCGCATATGTATGTCGTTATTTGATAAATTATTATTGCAAAATTTCTCAAGGAATTTGTCCCTGAACTCTGTGTGTGTGTGTGTGTGTGTGTGTGTGTGTGTGTGTGTGTGTGTGTGTGTGTGTGTGTGTGTGAGCCCTTCGTGTCCTTATCCTTATCCTTAAGGGAACTTCTACTAGCATTCAGACGGGTGTCAGTTCCTCGCGTGTGAAGGCCCGTGAACAAGCCTCAGTCTTCATGCTTTGGTGAATGTGGACCAGACAATGTTTACATTTACATCACGGCTCGGGCCTCAGTCTTTTGTGTAGCGATTACAGTCCCATCGTTCTTGAATGTGCTCTTTAGTGAAGCATCAATGTGATGCACAATGTCAAGGAAGGGAGATGAAGTCCGGATCTGCAGGCGATCGAGAAGATCCTCCCTGCTTTTAATAGTCGCTTCAGCTCCATGGCACCTCCTTTAATTTATAATTTCACCCTGTGCTAATTACCTGCATATACATGAGGTCATTTATTTCTTTAAACCGTGTCTCATTTGTTTGGTCTTGGATTAGTGGCGGTCTTAAAAATGTGTTTTCAGCCAGACTGACTCTCATTGCTCCTGCTTACCTCAGAGTGACTCTTTTGTTTACTCCAAAAAACAAAACACAGGGATCATACATTACATCACTTCCTGTGATTTTATTTCCCCAATGGACATAACTCCCAACAATAATGTTAAAAAAGTAAATAAAACTGGTGGTTCAAATACAGTACCAACATTTAATGTGATGTTTTTAAAGCTGCATTAAATGTTTTTTTTGAGCTGCGACATATTATCACTTCAAATAGTTACTATGGCCAATGTGTTAGCAAACAGACGCCTATTTACACATCCATGACACACTGAGCAACAATAGCATTCCTCTGTAGTTGTGTCACCTGAATACTAATATTCTATTAGTCCTGATTTGGTCTCCACTAGGAATTCATAGTTTTCCCAAAATGTTGACATGTTGTGTCCGGGAGTAGAAGCACACTATTAGAGGAATCTGGGGAAGTGATTTAATTTTAAAGGTATAACTCCAGCTTCACACATTAGACATATTTCAAGCAACACTAAATTCAACAAGGGAATATGAAATGTGCATACATCTATGGGTGCCCAACCCTACCGCTATAGAGTATTATTTGATGGTATTCATAATTATTAGGCAAAAAAAACAGCGTTTATGCTCGTCAACATTGAAGGAGCTGTGGTGTCCTATGATGCTTTAACGGAGCCTGAAGTGTGACGATCTGGTGGAGCAGAGATGCTGGTGATATAACGAAGAAGTCTGGGTGCTTATAGTGATTGGCATTTCACTGGTATATATACATAAACATGTATAAAACAATTTCAATTATTATAATTATTTGGAAACGGGAAATAGTTTGGATGTGTATTCCCGGGAATCCCGTTTTCTGGGTTTAAAACCAACCTCAGAGGAAAATATGTGTCTCTTTAGCACCTAAAAGCACACTCTGTCTGTCTGCTGGATATGTAGCGTGCATTGGCTTTAATCAGAGCTTTTAAAAAAATAAACGCTTCCCGCTGCAGCTGGAAAAGAACCTATAATGAAAGCAGTGAGAGTAAACCAAAACAAGCTAAAAGAGGCTAAACGCATCAAAGAGCTGAAATGCACGGTGGAGTTTGGTGTCACTGAGAGCGTCATTGTTCATATTACCCATGATACCTTGATCCATGTTGAACAGAAAAGCAATTATTAGTGCAGCTTAAAGTTGACGGACAAGATAATCCTAATTAATATAAGAATTTTAGATACAGAGTGAACCAAAGAGCTACAATACAGATCTTTAAAATGTGCCTGCACACTGTGTGGCTGGTGCAGGGGGAGCAGTATTGTAGGCATGAGGGAATACACTTATTCCGAGTCATATTTAAACTCTCTTAGTTAATATTTAGTCATAGTGAAGGTACTTTGCTCACGCCTGCTCTGTTCTGTCACCGGTGGGTGAATCATCCGACTTCCTATCATCTATTCTCCTTCCACATCCTGCTCTTCCTTGGAAAGACTTCATGTCACTGTGTGTTAACACACACAGGCGACAGCAGACAGATGATGACATCACAGCGGGCGCTTACCGCCCACCGCCCACCCATTCTGATTCCTGAGTCCCAGAGGTGACAGCCGTTATCATTAACCTCCTGAACAGCTTCAGTCAGCCTCACCTGTTATCTTTGATAAGGAACAAAGGCGTCCACCGCAATCAGTAAACAGGTAACTGCCTTACCTATAAAATCTCTTAATCTCCATGTGGCATCGGCACGACTGAGCAGCTTATCTTCATCCGCTGTCTTACACTTTCCCTCATTAAAGAGCCAAGATGGACGCATCGACCGTGGTAGACCAGATTGTATTCATGCGTGATACAGATATTTTTGGACTTAAGCTGTCAAAGGCTGATGTTGTTTGTTGATATTGTTCAAATTCGAGCAGAACTGTTAGTGCATTCTGTTTTTGTTCACTACAAATAGCCAATGTACTGATTATGCAGAGGTTAGTTGTAACGTGGTAACTTTTTATTTTTTTACGTGATAGTTTAGTGTTGTATTTGTCTACACAGCTCTTTTTCTGTTTTTTTTTCTCTCGCTAAAGTAAATATATTTTAAACCCATCCAAATAACTTTTCAAGATGCTGGATCAAAAAAATTAAATGAAGGCAAAAGTCAGACCAAAGATCGGCACATTGTACTGACGCATCGTAGTGAACTATTTTTACAGAGCAACCGAGCAAACAATCAGTGAAAATCAACCCAACCAGAGCTATGTAAGCACAATTAAAATGGTGATGTCATCTTTGCGTGCCAGAGCCAGAAGAATAGCCACAATAATGGGGGCATGTCTGGATGAGATTTAGGTTGCTTTACAGTTTGTCGAGAGTCAAATTAACAGAAACAACCTCTCTCATATGTGTACTTTCCCTGTAGGCAGTTGTATACGTCACTCCAAAACATAAAATCCACACTGTAAAAATGGCAATGTATCCAAAACGTTGCAACTTTATGATTCTATTTTGTTTCAGTGGAATTCTTCTACAGCGTCAGGCACATTTTTTAAGTTAGCTTTGACGTTAAAAAGGGAAAACCATCCCCGAAAGAAAGTTATCAAAAACTGTTGCATTTTGGTATCAGCCCCAAAAGCTTAGATATTGTGGCACCAGTAGCATTAAGCAATCTCAAAAGATACCAGGCTCTCCTCACTTCTGAGGCAGACTTGTTGTTTGAGATGGAAAGTGGAAGAGAACAATTTGCTGTCTGCCATGAAATTGCTATTGAAGGAAAGAAAAAGTGTTCTTCACCTTTTTTTGAAACGTGTCTCTTTCAATTAAAAGACAGCCAAGTGTAGCCTGTCACTTATAATTTCACCACCGGACGGCACATTGAATTCCCATCGATCGTGAGCCTCGACACTCTGATGATGGAAAACAGTGACTCGCTGGGCGAAATTCCAGTCATTCATTATTCCTATGTATTGACCAGTGACCTATAAGAGTTTAGTCAGAGCCGATGCTTCTGTACAGCCCATTGCCCTTTACAGTGACCACTGGCTGGCTGCCATTTGGCCAAGGCTACTTTTATCTTTCTGCCATTAAAGCACGTCAGTCAATTCTTTCCCCACCTGCGGGTCTGGAGGACATATGCGAGCGACAGTGGCTGTGTTTTGCAGAGATGTAGAGGACGGAGGATGATAATAGGAACAGAGGGGACCTGTTTCCCACGAAGCTGTGTTCGACTGTTCCGACCTCAAACCTCCTCCGTGCCCATTTTCCCAGCATCCCAGCCTGGCAAGAGGCGAGGGGTGGCGGTGTAGCTCGATAGACTTTCCTCCCAGCATGCCGCTGACCGGCTCCATGGGAAAGGACTGTGGTTCGTCAATGTCATCTCTCCTGCTTGCCAGCCTCTCCATACTGATTAGATGCAAAAGGAACAGTAGGTGAGATGGGATGGTTCCTCTGTGGAGACAAAGGGTTTATTGTAATATCCCGAGGCAGCCATTCATTCCACAGATCAGTGACCTTTTCAGCGTATCAGACCACACAATAGAATCAGCTGCTTTGTTTGCTCCCTCATAATTACCGCGTGGAATTCCGTCTGCCCTAGAAAGAGGCACGGCATCTCAAAAAAACGTTTTTTCAGACATCAACCATCTGAAGAGCTCATGCTGCCGACAAATGGAGAAGCCGTAAGAGGATGAGAGATGCAGTCGCTGTTTTGAATCGCGTTTCAATGGGCACCACCGAACGTGGTTGTCACTGGAGATGCCTCTTCACAGCTGCACCTGGAAGCTTTACACATTTGCATCTTCAAATAGCAGCTAGAGGGAAATATTAGCATCTCCATCTGCCAGAAATTAATCAAGCCAGATTGATTGTGGCTTTGTCAATCTGAGAGGAGCATTGATGGCTTCAACACTTGTGTATATGTACTGCGGCAGAACTTAAAGCTGCACTTATCAATATTTTTATATGAACAATGAGTCAAATGACTGTGTAAGAGATAATTATCACCCAGTTTTAGTTTCTCTTCTCCCACAGGGAGCTTTTTAGTCTTATTTAGCTCTTTGTTTTGGTTTTGTATGTATTAGACTAAAAGAAAAACGAATCATTTAGAAAATCAAATGTTTCACCGTATTCTCCGGTTCCAAGAAGGTTTGTGGATTTGCTAGCTCAATATCTTAAGTCTTGAACTTTTGGTTGGACATCAGAAGTATTCTGATACCACCAATTGGGACAATTCAGTCAAAATATCTGCAGATTAATCTAAAACGAAAGTAATTTTGAGTTGCAGCTCCATGTATGATACATTTAGATAGCCGATGGGGCTCTTTGACCATCTGGTCTGGGAACATTTTCCAGGAGTAGCTGAAGGAAGTGTTTGGTTAAATTAATGTCCGTCCTTCTCTGTTATGTACGGACCTGTATACATGTTGGGAGATGGCAGGCTGGACAGATGAGGGAAACGAATGGAGACGAAATCCTCTTTTGTTGGAGCTCCTCTTTTCATCCCTATCCCTTTAGTGCAGCTTCAATCACAAACACTAACACACACACAAGCTTGACACTTGTGCTGATGCAGGGTGGCAGTGTTTGTGTTGCCTTTATAGCATTGTATTGTGTGTTTGTGTGTGTGTGTGTGTGAGCGTGTCTCAGCCCATGCCTCACTTGCCAGGGTGGTTGTCAGAGAGTGCTAGAGGCCAATGGGTGGCAGCCAGCGTGCAGGAGCAGCACGTGCAGCCGCGGCCGCACGATGCTACGATGGTCTAGTTTGGAGAGCGCCCCGGGGTGGAGAGCAGCCTCGGTCACACTCTTCCAAACAACGAGCTTTGTGCTGAAATATTGATGTGACGGCAGCACACACTGTCCTCCCGGTGTCACACATATCGGACATGTGTAGACTTATTATCCCGTTCTCGCTGCAGCTACCAGAGTGCAACAGATGTATGGATCCTAAAACATGAGACTAGTAGTTATGGATGGACTATGCTCTGAAACAAGTAGCCGATAGATGGAAGACTATCTGTCGAAACTTTGATGAAAGATTATTTCAGAATCTCGGCCTGCAGCTTCTCAAATGTGAATATTTTCGATTTTCTCTGTTTTAAATCTGGGATCAGTCATTAAATTGTTGCGATATGATGAGAAATATATATTATATTTACTGGCAACTGGCGGTAATGTGCTGGTAAAACATGTGTCAAACATTCAGTTTGACTCTTTGTTGTTTGCTGATTCATATTCATGCAGGTGATCAGCGAGGGACTCCCAGTCCTAGATTTACCTGGGAGACGCAGTTCGAGCAGCTTTCTAAAACTCGACAGACGGGAAATGAATACTCACCCAAACAGTCTCGGTTTAGTCTTTCTACTGTTCCAACAATTTGGTTGAGTTAGTTGTCTACAGTCTGTCGCTCTCTCTCTGCCCACTGAGCAGCTTGCAGAGAGATTTGACATCAAGATTAATTCAATATCTTTGTGCGTTTTGGACTGTTGGTCGGACAAAGAGACTTTGAAGATTTCACCTTGGGCTCATCAAACCACATTACTTGGCATTAACTATATGGTCAGATTTGTTATTCTTTAATTGCATCCTTCCTGATTTTAAACCAGTTAAAATGTTTCCAATTTTACGACTTTGTTTTAGGCAACATTGTTGTGAGGCTGCTTGGTTTCTGATAACAGTTAGCATGTCAGAACTTTAGCTTCTTAGCTCGGACTGTGGTCTTTTATTTTATTAAAGTAATGTCTAATCTAATAACAGTTGCATTTTGTATTCATATCTAAATTTAGGTATCATATCGGCACCAGTGTCAAAAATGTGTTATTTCCCCCACCTGAAAACGTTTCTCCTTCTAGTACTACGACTCCTACTAGTAATCTGTGGTTGAAAAGTACAATCAATGTAGGTTAAGAGAGTCCAAATAGCTAACTGATGGATTAATGAATTCAAAAATGACGAAATATATTTGAACTTCCCTTTTTGCAACAGTTGTATAACTGTGTTTTATCTCACTAATAAATCATCCATTGCTAAATTAAAGTTACAGTGTAAATGATTGATAGTCCGGTATTAAAAGAGTGCTCCAATGATTGAGTATCGCTCTCTGCACAAAGTTGGGGAACTCTCAAAGAGAGCGATTAAATAATAATGGTCAAACTTGACGCAGCAAGAGCAGAAGTATCCTAATGTATAGTTCCTGGTGTGAGTCGAGTGCCAATGTCTGATCCTACACTTCCCATAATGCAGCTGAATAGTGCCATTGCGTTAGACCTTGCCTTGCTGACATCATTGGGGCTGTTTTATGAAATTTAGTTCTATACAAACGCACCGCGATTAACCAAACGGGTGAAGATGGAAGTCAGAGGCCCCCATCTGTTGCTGTCTTAGTAGACTGAGTGTATAGATGCTTAAAGCCACCACCAGGCCAAAAATAGGACGCTCGCAATGTGATTTTCTAATGTTTGACCTTTTCAGTGGAGCAAGTTGAAGGGCCGTTTGTATGCTCAGGATCGGTTCAATAAGAACGTTAGGGCTAAAAAAAATCGTACTTTGCCCAAAACAGCCCGTTCTTGCTCGACATGTTCTGTCCTTCAAATCGTCCCCCGAGGTCTCTGCCAGCGCTGCCTGCCAGCCATTCTTTACAGCTCTCTGTCAAGTGTGTTAATTGCTGTAAATAGCTGGGTGCTGTGTTGTTGTGATTGACCCTTATGAAACCCGCTCAATCTGTCTCATATTTGGCAACGAGGAGGGGGCGCTTCGTTGGCCTCATTTTGCATACCGGCTTGTTGTTATTGCGCATTAAACAGAGTTAATTACAAAGGCGCTATTTGAAGCACTGCATGGGGAGGTCCTGTGTGGACCTGTGTACCAGTAAACATTGTAGCTGAACGGTATCAATGGCTGCTTGTTACTTCCTTTTAGTGCTGTGGGTTGTTTCCGAAACTGCGGACATCGGGCAACTGACTATATCACACCGCAACTGACTTGTTACTTTACAGCATTACCTACCAGGAAAGTGACTCGTTAGTGTACTTTTTCCCACCAATAAGGAAGTTGGTGTTGATATTTAAGATAGATAAGAACTGACCTTCACTAAACATGTCACACCTTTCCAATGACGCATGTCCAGTGGCAGAATTGCTGCTTGAAATTCTCTGTAATTTCTGAACCAATAAATCTCGATGTCACACAGAAGTAGCCAAAAGCAAGCTTCTCATTTCTAACCTTTAAACCATGAATTTTGTTTTGAGCGAAATGACAACTGTTGCTGGTGGAGTTTATTAACTTCATGAGTTGGGCGAGAACTCTGATTCCAGCTGACTTTGTAACATTTCAAGCTCATTGAAAGCAAGAAACCGGTGAAACCCTGTGCTCCTCAAAGTCAAGACTTTAAAGTTGTCCTAACATGATAACACTGGAAACTTCCCGAGGACCAAACACACTCCTTACAATTTTGTTTTTGTAGTTTTTTGCCATTGTAAAGGCTAAAAACAACAAACTGCAAACTCTTGCTTTGGCATGTGGAAAAAAAAAGCTTAAATCGGCCTTGTCGTGCCGATTGCTAAGCTAGGTTTGGACAATTGCTGGTTCTGTTCCGCAAATGATCAATTAAGTTATCGCCCCAGAATGTATTTAATATTTGTACACTCTGAAAGATCCTTTTTTACACAGGACACTTGAAGTAAAAACATTGGTAATAATAATGATTAGAAAATATCCGTCCACTGGATTCTTGGAGAAATGGTTCATGTTGACATGGGAAAAAAAACTTTAATTTGGAGACATTTACAATAAATGCATAGACCTGTAGCACAAGACTTTGGCGATTTCTCTTTCAAAAGATCTCCCCGAAAGCAATTGATCTACAAAGTAAAAAGCCTGCGCTGATGCATTTTTGTCTGTGATTCCTCGCTTCTGAAACATGAAAGCAGGCCGACATAGACAGAAAAAGGGCTGCGCCGATCAGCGGAAAAGACGGAAGGATCTGCCCAGGATGTTAGCGAGATCTTAAGGGAGGCTGTGATCACGCTGTCTCATTAGATCAGAGCTCTCTCTCTCTCTCTCTCCCAGCTTTTGTACATATGTATGACTTTCTGTGAACCTGTGAATGTGACTGATGAGCAGAGCCACCAGCCTTCACATATTTCCTCAGTTGCTGTATTTTGCATGGAACTTGATAGTTTTGCACTGCATAAATATATATATTTGCAACATAAATGCTGCATTTTTAGCATTTTGAGTCTTTGTCATGATTATGCATTCCTACATACGGTTCTCATTGTGTTGCTGCATTATTTATCATTGCTTATACCTTCAGCTACAACTCCAGTTTCCCCAAAGTCTGTTACCTTCAAAATCTGGTGTTGTTGTAACAAAAGATGAGTTGAAAAAAACAAAACAATGCAGTACAAAGATACTCTGCTTCTTTCTTGGCTCCCCTCCTCCACTTTATAGCTGGCTTTATAATGGTGCAGTTACCATGGCAGCTAGAGCATGTTAAGCTTTAGGATGACAGTAAAAAAAAGTGGGGAGAAGGACAGGGAATAATCACAGGGTATGAGGGACTAAAAATAGCAAGGGACTTAATCCCAGGCATTATTTATTCATCTAAAACGTCTCGTGTCTGTGCCGGCTGTGTAAACATCATTTCTTCTGCGATTCCTCGTTGGGCAGGCGTGCCGTTTTCTGACCTAAACCCCCCACTAACTGACTAATGGCATGACCACAGGCAGAGGGGAGATGCACAAAGACAACACACTCTGGATGGGCACGTCGGGGCTGGATTTGCTGTGGTGAGGTTGTCTGGAAGAGAGATGAAGCATTGGAACACGGCTGCAAAACAGAGAGGGAAATGAGCACCATTGCTTCGTCTTCGAAAAACACCCACAGTGACAATTTGTAATTGAACTCCTCCCGACGTGAACATCCAATCGTCTTTAATTTTGTGTAATCTGCAGTTCATTTGTTCGATGCAGTGTAATGTAGAAGCTGTAGTGAAGCTGCAGAGTGTGCAGCGACTGTCACACGGCGAGTGTTAGACTGATGAGGAGCAGAATAGAGGTCAGCCTCAGGCGGCCGGCAGGGCCAGGCTGCTTGGCTGCGAGAACTGATATATATCATTGTCTCTTGTTTGGAGAGAAGAAAGCTTTGAGTGATATGGCTTTTTAAAGGCCGGCACCAATGCTGACATGTTTGTAACACAGCTGCAAGAGATGGCCCCTCTCAGTCGATTAGTTGACAAAATGGTTGTTTTGGTCTGAGTTGACTTTCGTTGATTAGTCGTGTTTTGTTCTCTTTTCTATGAGAACACTCCTGGTAAACACACGATTTAAAGTGGTGATATTCTTTGAGTCTTTATGAAGAAACTCAGTCTGTAACTAATCGCTTAGTCAACAAAATCTGAAGTGTTAGAGGACTAAGAATGGATTTAGGTGAGGTGTTCTTTGTGCTAGTATTTTGTATGTATAAACAGTTCATGACTATTTAAAATGGAAACAATTTCATTTAAATAGCCTCTGAAACACTCGGATCTTACGACCTACAGATCTGTAATTTCTTAATCAGTTCCTAACATTCTGAAATACATTTCCTGGAAAGAACTACAATGTTTCGAGCAAATTAGAGACAGACAATGTTCATGTGGCACACTTAATTAATTCTTAATGTAGCCTGGAGAGTCTTTTAGTCAGTATAGAGCTAGACTGATAAAGAGCCCAGGCTGCTATATTGGCCGTTATTAGCTTATTGCAGAGAGTGGGAGCAACATTCACACGTATGTTGGCAGATAAGTAACAAGAAATACCCGTACAGAAATGCCAATGAAGGTTTGAGATCATTTAGAAAAGGTCTCACCATAGAGAGCTGCAGGAGGATGCAAATGTGTAGGTCAATCCTGGAATTTAGCAATGCAATGGTTATTTTTGGGGTGTATTTACTGATGTATTTTATGTCTTAGGACAAAATGTGAAAATATTTTAAGCTTGTGTTAACCACAGATCTTTTTTTCAAGCATCTAACCAAATACCCAATAGAAAAAAATACATTGACTTTGAGAAGAGTCAGCTGGAAATGCATGCAAATTCATTTTCCACTCCACATAGATTGTCCATCAGAGAGCATCTTGGTCAATATCTTGTTTGTTTATGTGATGTAACAGTACATTCCGCTCTTAAATACATAATTACATTATACACAACACAATAATAATAAAATGTGCGAAGTAAGGTATTTTTTATGGACTGTTTTCATGTTTCTCCTGTCAGTGATGTTCACACTCCTTGATTATCAGCCTACCTTACACACAGAGGTGTAAAACCCTCAACGGATTTATGATAGGATTCAATATGTTTCACTCATGTCACGATTTAATGCATTTTCAATCCGGCAAAAATAAAGAATCCCTGAGACTGTACATTTCACCTTCATTTTGAAGTCATTGCAGTGCTCTGCCTTATAAAAATGTAATATTTGAGAATCCGACAATGGAGTTTTCCTGACCTATTTAGAGAGTGGTTTTCTCAGCGCTGAGTCCTGGTTTATTGCTTAACAACTCCGTTCCAAGTGCCTGCAATCACTCAAGGAGATGAGGATGCAGAGAACATGTCACATTTATTCTGACATAACCACTGACTGTAATGGACGTGACATTTTCAAACAACTTCGCTCATGCATTTATGTTGCACAGAAGGTGGATCCTTAAAAGCTTCTTTTATGCAACTAAACCATCCACTTGTCAAAAATGAGCAGTTTGCTGAATTCTAATGTTGATATTGTATCTGATTGTTGATGATATATTTTTCAAGCCTATCACCAGAAAGCTGGTATTTTTTATTATTTGCAATTTAGCAAAACCGACAGCTGAGCCTAATAACAAAAATGTTAAAGCTGCTCTAATATGTTTGTGTTAATAATTGATAAATGACTGTATATGTGTATTTTTAAAGAGGTGGCTTATAAGAAACTTAGTATTTTGTCAGCTCTTTGTTTTGTTTTACATCTGAAACTACTACTACTTGGGTTACTCTGCATTTTGCTTTGTCATTTTCAAAAGAAAAAAACAAAATTAAGAGTAATTAATAATAACTTGTTACAATTAATTATTACAAAAGCTAGGTGCCGAACCTCAAAACTTTATTTGGTACAGACCAATATGTTTTTGTTTTCTAAAATATTATGGTCATATTATGCTCTTTAATCAGAAAGTTTCTAATTTAATTTCTAAGATTAGAGTGCATTCAGGCAAAGTTATTGTACAACTGCTTCTGTTTAGACAACAAAGAACAGTTGAGAACTATTTTTGCTAAGAGACAAACCAAAGTATTGGAGCTAAAACGTTTGTATTGTATTGGCGTCAGTGTTGCAAAGTTCTGAATTCTGAATACCCCGAGCAAGTTATTAAATGTTATTTGACATTTTACACAATTACACTCACTTAAGTCTTTTAGAAACCATTGAGCACGACTGATGTAAGGTCATTGCTGCTGCTTCACATACTTTGTTTTGGTGGCAAAAGTTTGCTGAAATGACGACGAATACTTCTAAAAGTTGACACTTGTGTACTAAGAGCTTCTTGGGGCTTTAGTTGTATAATGAATTGACTCCTGACTGTTTCTGAAAGGTTCCAGAAATGCCATTTAGTCGACATCAAGGGAATATTTACTCGCCTTACTTGAATAGAGCTTGGTTTTGACATCAAGAAGCAAGTTATCGAGCGCTCAGCATCTCTTTCGGTCTCTAGCGCTGTCCGTGGTGCTGAAAGCTTGCTTTTGATTCTCCATCTGAGAAAACGTATGTTGAGACGAGCTTTCTTTCCCGTATTTTCAGTCAAACAAGCAGGTGCTCGCTCTCAAAGAGCCAGCGAGGCCTCTTTTGAATGGAGGCCCGTTGAAAGCACTGTGAGGTTGGATCGTAGATGATACCAAGTGTTTAAAACTACCCCTAAACATTGAATGTTATGGGCGACCCGAGTTCACAGATACACATGGAAGAAGGCTTTTAAAAAAATCATTTTCACATGTCCAACTGACAAGATCTGAGAAGACACTTTTAGCTGCATGATCATTTACACACAGCGTCTCTGCAATACAGACAATGTTTCAAGTACATTATAATGTGTTGCTAAATTGCACTGCGTTTAGAAATTGCCCAGAGAGCAATGTGCAGCATTAAAGAGTTCTTATTTAATAGAAGTGCTGTCACATGTTCACAGTTTTAAAGAAGGGATAGCCGTTTTGCTCTCTTTTTCTACCTGGCATGTTTGCACCTGCTCTGTCAACAACCCCTGACCTCCGACAGGTCTTCAGTCAAAAGGCTTTCTTAACTCCACCTTGTTGCGTAACAGATACATCTTAGTATCTAGGTCAATTTTCTTGACAAGCTAATCCAATCTAAACTGCTGTTGGATTATCAGCTAAAATAAACCTGTTCAGATGACGTGTCACTGCCTGTTAAATGTTTAATCTGGAGGCTTAAAGAAAGTTACCAAACAGATGTTCTAATGAGGACTGGTGGAGGCTATTATTGACACTGAAAGCCAACGATGTTTTACATGTGTTTATATTAATCCATAAAAATACAAAACCTCTAAAATACATTTGAATCATCATTGGATGCTAACTAAGCCAATGGCATTTATCTGGGAAACGGCTTCTTAAGGTGGACTGAGGCATCTTCCAATCCAGGTGGTACAGACTAAAACCCCTGAAACCGCTGAGGTAAATTCTCCTACATCAGGTGTCACATCAGCCGTGGCTGATTGTGGCCAGTATCAGGTAGGGTCAATAGACACCTGACATTACAGTCTAGTTTTTAATGATCCAGATTAACAGATAGACCACAGCTTTTTGATCGGTTGTTCATCTTGAAAAAGCCTGAAGCGACGAGCAGTGAGAAGTGTCCCTCCTGCTGCTCGGCCCTATTGTCAGACTTTCAGTTTAACTGTGGCCTCTGCTCCAGGACAAAGAGCAGCTTTGACACGTGGGGCCAGAGAAGGAAAAACTGGAACAATGTTCTGGCTTCCCTGAACGCCTACATTAAGATCCAACTGAAAGGCCAAGTTAAGTACTGCAGCTACATAATGGTTCACCGGTAAGCACTTCAATGCGGAGACCTGGAATATGAGTGGCCGTGGCGGTCATTGAGGCCATGTCCTTGTTAGTTCTATGTTCATTTGGGGATTTAAGTAACATGGTACATGCGCTGGATGGATGTGGTGGATTAGGGCTGTCATATTTTTATTCAAAAGTAACAAAACACCATTTGCAAGTGAAAAAAACAAACATATTTGATCTGTAATTATTAGTTTCTCAATGTTAACATAAAAGAAAGAGTACAATTTAATTGAGATGTGATGTTAGAAAGCATTTTTAAGCTGGAAAAAAAATATCTATCAAACTATATAAAAAAAGAATTCTGAACAAAAGATTCTGATGCATTGGGAAGACTCATGACCTCAGTATTTAAATCCTGGCTGTGGCCTTAATTGGACTATTATAAGGGTGTTCGACAGGCCACAGAATGAAATGTGCCATAGCATTTTACATTAATTAGTTATTACGGCATTCATTAGGAGTATTTTACAGTGGGGGGAGGATGGACATACAGATTTCAAACATTACTTCTGCTGTTAAATAAAGACTATTAATTACTTAAAGTAATTGCTGGTAGCACAATTAATAAGATTATTATATGTTGAGGTTCACAAATGCTTCATGTTTCACATTTTGAATCAAGCAAAGCCACGTAAAGGCTACACTTTCATTGTGTTTAAATTGCCTTCCCCATTCCTCATGTGCAGAGTCTCAGGGGATTATGGGAAAGTTTTAGAGGAAATATGTTCAAATACACATGGAATTATTTTTGAAATATAGGTCACAATTTACTATTGTGGCTTTTATGAGCTCAATGGCGATGCTACAATTCCGCTTGAACCTGTGGCCCTTTTTTTCTGGAGATCTAGATTGTGCGTGTGTGTGTGTGTGTGTGTGTGTGTGTGTGTGTGTGTGTGTGTGTGTGTGTGTGTGTGTGTGTGTGTGTGTGTGTGAGTTTATAGCTGCAAGTGCGCATTAACTCGCATGTCATTCCTTTGTTAAAGGAGAGGGATGGGAAATGGGATTCTGCTCCACAGAATGGTTATGGTTATTTAAAGCGAAGGCAAGACAACAAAAGAGCGAGACTGGGAAGAGAAAGTGAGATAGTGAGAGAATGGATTTGAGTCATGTGTTTACCTGCCAGTGGTGCTTTTTCTGTAGTGTTGCCATAGCAACAGGGGCTCGCTGTATTTGCGTGCACGCGCGCGTGTGTGTGTGTGTGTGTGTGTGTGTGTGTGTGTGTGACAAGGGATGTAATTCTGCCTGTCACCAGTGTAGCCAAGAGCTGACTCCCCAGCTGCTGGTTGCCATGAGACCAGACAGACACATCCTCCGCTTTAGTGATAAATCTTTTTTCTCAACGCTCAAATCACTGAACAGATGAGGCACATTTTGTTTTTCGGAGATAAATGGCCACTGCCGTGCTCTGTGTAACTCAAAACGCAACTCTGCCATCATAATGCAATTCACATGATCACGGTCAACACAGGTTTGGAGGGAAATTATAATTTAAGCAATAATATTGTATAAGCTAATACCAATAACTTCGATGTTGCCATAGCATGTTAGCTACTTGACGACAGATGGTTTTCCCTTGCAAGGCAACAGGAAGAAAGCACAAACAAACGTATTGATGACGATGAGTTAGACTCTGAACTTAATGAAAACAAAATCCCTGTGTTTAGAAAGAAACATTTATGAGCGCTTATTAAATTGAAGAGCAGTTACATGTTTACAGTTAACAAAAAGAAACTGTCCTCTTATCTGCTCATAGAATCTTTGCATCCGCTCTGTAAACAGCCCTTGACCTCCGATGGCTCTGTAATCAAAAGGCTTTTATAACTCTTCCTTGTTGCGTAACATATCGGCAGCTTGTACCTGTGTGACTGAGCCGAATGTGCCACTGTGTGAAACCTCCTTCGACATTACGGTGATGTTTCCCAGGATAGATAAGGCACGACCAGCCCTGCTCTGCCTCTGATTGGCTTTCCCTGATACTCTTTACCCGAACCAATCTCCCTCCTCACGCTTAAACGGAAACAATCCAACCAACGAAGGCGATAAGTGCTAGCCAATCACAGGCAGAGAACGGCTAACATACAGGCAAATCACGGATAACTTTAATTTACATTGAAATATAGTCAATGTTGTTTCCATCGCATGTTAGGACAGAAAGATATACTGAATGTATTGTGAAATTAATTAGATAACACTAATGTACAAGCTTTATTGTGGTAATAATCCATAGGTTTATTTGAGTCCTACCTGTACTTTATGTTTTCATGGGGAGGACAAAAACATCACAGTGTACTCTGTCCCTCTTTTTGTCATAGAGGAGTTCTGAGATGACGGAAGTAGAGCCCGTGTTGGACTTTGCCACCTCAGGGCGCTCGGGGAGGAGGAATGCCCTCCCTGACATCCTGGGCTCCCCGGCAGGCGTAAACCCTGGCGACCTGCCTCTTAAACTGGCTGAAATGTCCCTCACAGGTAAAGTACACAATGTTCTCTTTTTTTGTTTGTTGTTATAATAGTGAGCACAAGGCAAATTCAAACTGTAATCATCTTTTAAATTGAATTTGTAGTTCAAGTCCTGGTATCATGCACAGCCAGTCTTCTGTCAAGCTAATTCATTTCTGAGTCATTTAGGAAAGTTGCCTGACATGAATTTGGGTGGAACAGACCATGTCTGGTGCTGGTAATTATTTAATTATTATTATTTAATTATTTAAGACAAAGAAGAGATGATGGGAAGATATGCCAGATATGACAACGATTTGTGACCGAGGACTTCAAGTTCTGAGAATCGACTCCTGTAAGAAGCACTCGGGTTGCCATTTGAGAATTGGCTATAACTGGCCACTTCCATGCCAGAATTATAAGTCGTTCATCACCATTCTGGCCACCAGGCGTGCCAAATTTAGATCACTGCTGGGCTGAGTATTTTTGACTGCATGGATAGCAAGGACGTGCTAAATCCCATATACTGATACAAATTGTCTCGCACGCTCCAAAAATAAATTGAGAACAATTCTGGCATGGCTCACTCTTTCTATCCTTACCATCTCTGTGCACTCTGGGACGTTTCAACGTTGTGTGTGTTTGTAAGTAGCTACGAACTAGCTCAAGTTAGCATTGTTTCCCCATAAAGCGGGAGTTAATTTCCTCACTTCAGCTTCAAATTAGTCCCAGATGTGTAAGAAACGCACGTTTTTAAAAAGGAGCAGTGTGGAGGATTTAGTGGCCTCTAGCGATGAGCTTTGCAGATTGCAACCAGCTGAACACCCCTCCGCTCTGCCCTCCCTTTCCAAGCATACCAAAGAACTACGGCGGCCTTGAGGTAATGCAAAAACGTGAAAGGCTCTCTCTCTCTGGAGACAGTTTATGTTTGTCCGTTCTGGCATAGAAACATGCAACATGGCAACTGCTCCCTATAAACGGCTTATTCTAAAGAATCGAAAACACAACTATTCTTCAGGTGATTGTACACCAATGAAAACATAGTAATGATTATTATATTCCACTTCTGCCAATAAATTATCCTAAGCCCTACACACTACTCCTTTTAGGAAATTGTTGCTACGCTACTTTTAGTTGGGTTTTGAAACAGGCTTTGCGATCAACAACAGCTTTGCACTGTATACGTCTTTCTTTTTGCCCTCGAGAGTCACTGCAACCAATTTATTTTTGTGTCTTTTTTGTGATTGTGCGCAGATGGTCCGGGAGGGGCCCAGTCACCCACGGCGGAGGGGCCTCCAGCGCCGCCGGAGAGCTCGGAGGGGAAAGAGGGATCGTAGGGGTGTCGTTTGATTTACTCCCCGGAGACCTGCAAAGATAACCTGAGAGGAACGAGTTAGAGGGCGACCTGTGGGAGAACGAGCGATTATCTGTGGAGAGTCAGTCTGTTTGCAAAGCAGCTGAACCACAGAGGGAGAGGGATGAACCGACTCTCCCGGGGACTGGAGCCACGCACTCAGCAGCACTCTCTGAAAAGAGTCAGACGTCACTTAGTTATGAACCAGTGAGAGTGTGTGTATGTGTGTGTGTGTTTAGGTGAGTTATACACTCACTGCGGACACTACGCGGAGAATCAATGGGACCATGACAGATTGTACACTGTACACTATTTTTGTATGATTTATTTGACACTAAAGAAAAACAGGAACCCATTAGTCAAACCGTAATGTGTTCCATTTCCTGCTGATTCCTGTTTTGTAGTGATGTGTGTTATTAAACATTGACAATATTAGGAAGGACTTTGATCGCAGCCCGTAGTGGCTCATTTTTTTTTAAATCCAGCTGGATGTAAAAAAAAAAAAAAGTAAAGAGTAGATTTAAGAAAATTTGAAAATCTTTGTGTCGTCTCCTGCTTTTACACTAAATGTCTGCTGTATGTTTTTAAACTGGAGGCTGTTGTACAGTGTATCTACATTGTAAATGTACAGTTTTTACCACTCATTGCAGACTGTTTTGATCCTGGTAACACTGAACAGGGATTTGATCCATTTTTTTAAGACGTCCATATGGTGAGAGGTGATAAGGTGGAAGAACCGTCCATATCTTGTGACATTCCTTCAGAGAATAGTGTCCCACTGCCGGCAATGAACACGCTGCTTCGTTATAATACAGAGAAAAGTCAGAGATTTCCTTTTTGTTTTTTTGCTCAAGGCTGCTTTTAAAAGCCTCTTCACTTTCCAAACCTCTGAAAACGTGCCTCGTGGCAAGCTCACAACCCCAAAACGTGTGTTGTGTTCTCTCTCTGTGACGTACTGTTATCCACCATTTTGGGCTACTGATATTTCCTCAGTTTTAATAGGAGGTATCATAACACATCTTTACTGCTTGAACTGTAAATGAAAGACAAAACACTTTTCTAACATTCTGCCGACTTTGCAGCCGCAGATCCAACACTTTGTCAGGAAAAGCGTTTTTTCGGTTTCCCGTAAAACTTCGGCAGGGCTTCTCGGGCTCCTCGCACGTGCTTCTTATCGCAACGGCAGCATATGCCCGCCGACTGGGCACGGGAGCAAGCATCGCGCAACACTACCGCCACAATGTGCGTTTTCAAACACCGAAAAATGGCAGCACGCTCGCCTTCTGCCTCTCCGCACGGAGAAGAGTCTGTTCACACTCATCAACACATAAACAGAGCTGTGAATTGGATGCAAGACTGAGCGCGAGAAGCAGCAATCCACTCACTGCTCCTGTGTGTGTATATACTGTATTGTAGTATAACCCATGTGTGTGTCATACATGCTGCTTGTATGATTATCAGACTTTATTCATACTGTAGCCATATAGGAAATGCTGTTCTGTAACTGTCTCTATTTGAAGATGTTTTGCCGGTGGCTGTGTCTTTATGTGGATGTGTTTCACAAACGAAACAAGGAAAGCCTGGTGTGCTGCTGCCCAGCCTCTGATTTTGATGCTGTACTGAGTGTGTTCATGGTCTACACAAGCTGTATGATCAACACTTTTTTTTGGTGAGGGGTGATCGATGACTCAGAGGTGTATTTTGTAGTGTCCTGATCTCTAAGTGGTGCATATATTTTATTCCGCTGGATTGAATCCCATGTGATGATTCTATCTGGTGGTGAAACTTGCCATATTAAAACCACAAGCTTTACATATACAACTGTGTGTTGGATAGTTTCATTTCTACACAAGGCCCTCACTCCCAGTGCTTGGTCTTTCCATATTGGCATACGCATATGTTGAACGCAATTAGGATAATATGGAAATGATTATAATGTGTTCTCCGTTTTTTTTTAGCCACACTAGCATCAGGGCACTGTGTGGAGGTTAGTACGCCATTTTGGTCCAGACTAAATTAGCTCAACAGCTATTGAATGTATTGCCATGGACAGTTGTACAGATATTAATGTTCCCCAAAGGATAAATCCCACTAATGTTGATCCCCTGACTTTCATCTAGTCCACCGCAGTTTAAAGTTTGTCCAATGCTTTGGCTCACTGAATACCTGCTAAACAAATGTCGTTGTGTCGCCTAATAGCATGCTAAACTAAGATGAGCATGGTAAACGTGAGCCTGCTAAATATCAGCATGTTAGAATGGCCACGGTAGTCATGCTAATATGAGCAGTTAACTCAAAGCACAGAGCTACTACCAGACATGTTGTCTCCATGGACCAGTAGCTTATGAATCAACAAATGCAGTATAGCAGCTTTCACCATTTCACCACTCTTTTGTTGTAGAGTTCTGGATGCCAAGCACTCAGCTGATTAAACACATGAAAGGTTGTTTACAGGTGTTGGGCAGTACGCCTGCATATGTGGGGAAAAAGATGAATGAAGCCTTTTGTGTCAGAGGGACCTGTGTGAAGTCTAATACAGGGCTCTCAAGTGTCACGCATTGAGCGATCAATAAAAAGAAATGGGCGACACGAATAGGGGGAGAGGGAGAGAGATGTCACGCTTACCTGTCTTAAAAACTTGAGAGCCCTGCTAATAAATTGACTCAAGTGATGTCACAGACAAGTTTGACAATGAAAACAATCTGGAGGTACAGAGTTAGAAATAAGATTACCAGACCTCTGCAGTCCGCTTCTTATCTCTGCTCGAGGCCAGCAGCTAAAAGCTACATTAGCCGCTAATAGCATAACACAGTCCAAACTGCCGTCTGCCCAGTTGTATTCTGGGTAATGCAGCTGCCAGGTTTTTAAAGGGAAGTAAAATGAGTGGAATAAAATAGAAAAACAGAAGAAGAATATATATCTGGTTCTGCTGCATTTAAAAAAAAAGAAGAAAGCTATTCATGAGTCCGATAATGTTACAGGAGAGCAGTGCTAAATTATCACATTTAGAATATTTTAGTTCACACTTTGTAATAGTGATGATTATAGCTTATGTGGCTATAGATAATAGCTAAAGGTGATGTATTACTCTTTGGCAAAGTAAATAACAAAACCAAGTAAACACTTGTCTTCTTACATAGCTCTATTCCATATGATTGCAGTCACTGTTATGATGAATGGCACTGGATGTGATTTATTTTATGTGCATTTTCTTTTACATCTTCTGAAGTGTTGAGTAAGAGTGTATAAGGAGCACTTGAAGGGAGCACAAGGCCAGACATGGTGCTTTTCCTGTTGTTTTTCAGAAGAGCCATGTTGGCGCACTCCCGTTACATAATGCAGCAGTTCCTGTGGGTGTGCAGCAGATGGAGGCATTCACCAAATTATCATTCACACCACGTCATGCTTCCACACCGCCGGGGGAATTTCTTTGTTATGTCTGGTAGAAATAAAATGGCTTAAATTCATTTTTTACAACAATATTTACATGAATACCTTAAGGTTACATACATATGGTGACTAAAACCATGATTTGGAAGTTCTGGTTTTATTATCACACACACATATATCGGCGTAAACCCAGTAAGGAGCTGGACTTGGACACACCCTGTGCTGTCTCGGTTGTCGTGCAGCAGTTGGGTGTGATTTGACGAAAACTGACACCGTTTGAACCAATCTCGCTCCTAAACTGTGGAGGTCGATGATGAAGAGTGTGTGTGTGTGTGTAAATACGATGTGTTTGGAAGCCATGAGTGAACCTTTGTGATCATGCAGACTGGCTGTCTGGCTGCGTCCCAGCATCCCCGCTGACAGGAGATGAGACCATGCACACGTACACCAAGGGCTCTTTGTCTGTCTGCAGACACAGCAAAGCACTTGTGTGTGAGGCATTATGCTAACTGATGCTGTGGTTTTGAACATTATGTAACAGATACATAATTTATAACAACAAAAAAGCATAGCAATGGCTCTACTGCATGTGGGACATCTATGTATTAATATTGGCCATTTATTCAAGCAAAACATAATTGTGTAATCCGTTTGAGACTTATTGTTTTTGCTAAAACATCCCTGTTAGTCTTCACCTCCGTTCTCCGGCAGCGCTCCTCTCCTCTGAGGCAGCTCCTTCGCCCAGACAGCCAATAGCCTCTACGTAACTTGTTGCTAGGGTAACTGAGAGAAGATTGGGCCTCGTTGCATTGTATGCAGTCATGTTTTTATAGAGCACGAGGGAAGGTGGAGAATTGATTTGAAGGCTTTGGCTGCAATGAGGACAAGTGGCATATGCATGATGTCAACTGGGTCTATGAAGGTGCGGGGCCATGTTAGCCTCAACTGAATGCAAATTTGTCCTCCTAGTTTGTCAATATTATAATAAAATAGAGAAGCTAAGTAGTATCTAAAAATAATTTGGGTTGAATAGCGAATTGCAAGCCCTAAACGTTGACATAATTCTCTTATACTGTGAATCTGACTGTACTTTTACGCATCTAAAATAACAAGACCGTGTGTTTCTAATTCCACAGAGCAGAAGCAGAGAGGAAAGCTCTCAGTTTCCTTACATAATTGAATAGCGTGGTGTATAAGCGGTTAGCTACTGGCTTTCCTCAAGGAAATTGTTCAAGTAATTGACTCACAGAAATGCACTGTGGTTCCTCAGTTATAGGCAAAGGCTCTGTTATCAATCGAAGCTAAGTGAATGAATAGCAGCATCCTTTTAGGTACGCCACCAGTCTCTCCATCTCCATCTTCATGCCTCTCTGTCTCTGACCTCTCGTGACCAGGCCAGAGTGTGTGATCCCGATGAGCGTTATAGTGGCGTAAAGAGAGAAACAGAGATAGAGGAAGGGAGGGAGGATGGATGATGAAACTGCTACTGAGGCCACGCAGACGTGGGTCAACGAGAGGACGCTAGGCAGGCAGCCCAGCAAATAGAAAAGCCTTCACGTGGAAGACAACGTGCCATTTCCGACACACAGCAGCCTCAGGAGGAAAGATGGAGAGAAGAGGAAAAAGATGTAAGACGTAAGAGAGAGCAAGAGAACGAGGGAGAAAGAAACAAGGTACAAGAGCTGCTAAAAGGTTTCTGGGATGAGAACGTTTGGCACGTGGTTGGTTTGGGCCTTTTCATTGGATGTCATCAGACAAACATACAAGAGTTATTCTTTGTAGTTCATGATTCGTAATGCAAAAAACTATCAACCCAAAGACCTTTCTTGCTGTGTAATCGATGAACAGGCTTCTGATCAGAAGGCACGCATCAGTCAAGTTAAGTAAGTGGAACCGAAACATTATTCTCATCTGTCCTCATGTATGGGAGAAACCAAGACGAGTCAAGCGAGGAGGGGGGTTGAAAGTGAATTTGGTGTATTTGTTCATTTCCCCATTAGATTTGTTTTCTAAATTGACCGTTATCCTTCCACCCTTGGCACTGACTTCATTCTTTGTCCAGCCAGATCACAAGACTGTAGACACACACAGACATATGACATCACCCAGCACAGTGACGGGGCGGAGACTGGCAGCGTAAGCCTGGCAACACACACACACACACACACACACACACGCACACACACACACACACACACACACACACACATAGTTCCTTTCCCTCCATAAGCTCTCAGTCAGATAGCTCAGCCTGGCATCACTCGCTCCCAATAAGATGGAACGAGCATTAGCCTGACCCCGTTCTCACAGAGACCAAATCACTTTGCACCAACATTATGTGGTGCTATCTGGTCTGCCCTTCCCAATATCCCATCTTCCTCCTCTTCTCCAGCATATTCTTGATAAAGATATATTTAGACGAAAGGGGCAGATTGTCCACACCCCCAAAGTTCTGAACTATCCGTTATCCTTCAGCAGATGTCTTTTTCATACTTTGTTATCTTCAACAGCAGCTTCTGATGGAGGACAGCCCCTGTCCCTGTTCTGTCTCATCAATATTCTCTGTGCACAGTAATAGGTCAGTGGGTTCACTGTTAGCTATACGCTGCAGAAAGCCTTTTATAGACTTTTAGTGGGCGGAGCACATTGGAACACAAGCACTTACTGTTGTATTGTATGTCTTCTGACAACAAAAGCCATCAAAAAGATGTGATGTCTCGTGTAAACTAGGAGCTATTTTGGGAATTTGGAATTACATTTTTAGACTGTGTTCCTGAACATACCGAAGGATGTCAGACTGGCGTTCCTGGACGTAAATAAGAGTGGCTGCATCCTGCTACCACCTCTGTCATGACTTACGTATACCCCAGCTTCACTGGAAATACATCTTGCCACCAGTTTGACTAGAGTTATCCACCAAAATAAGAATGAGACTGCATTAAAACCCTATTTTGGTAATTCGTCCGAGCATTGTTGAAACATGTGAACCTCATGGTGGTGTCTCAGGAAAAGTCAGAACTCCATTTCAGTGATAATCACGTATGGTGATCACGGTCACATTGATCAAATGCTTTTATGGATCATTCCGATACAAATGTTGTTAAAAAAAATCCACTTATAGTAAATGAACAAGTTACAGACAGCTGTATGGGAGCTCACAACAAGGCTGAAGAGATCAGTGTCATGTCTAGGACCTGAGAGTTATACAGTCGACTAAAACGCTTAGATAGTCCGAGATAATACTGAGCCGAACCCGCAGACATCTGGCTTGTACGAGTGGATGTTGGTATGATAATATCAGGATAACACTAATCGCCCTGATTGGGATTATGATTAACACTTACCAGGACACACAAAGAGTTCCCTCCATACATCAGGGCTAATCTAAACATGTTGGTATGTTTAGTAACATGTATGTAAATGTCACTAAGTCAATCAGTGCAATTAGGTAGAAATCCATAACAAGCATCATTGTCATAACACAAATTTCATCATAATGGGGACAAACATCTGATTTGCATCACTCTAATTCATTTCCATTGACATCCACAGTGTTTGCCCGCAGCTTTCGTCAGCCATCTGTGGATCCTCTCTGCAGGTCTTCTTTGTCAATCCCTGTGTGGCTTCCCCTCCCAACCCCTGCCTCCCTCACACCCTTCTCATCCCTTTGTTTGCCTCCCCTCCTCTCTCTGTCCCGGGGCTGACATCATAGTCCCAGAGGAGTCCGGTGATGGTAACAAGCCCTGATTCAGCACCAAGCAGTTCCATCTATGCCCCCACCCTGCATCACTTTTCAGGCATTGGTTGCTCTCTATCTTTATTGCATCTCTAGTCTCATCTTTCTTTTTATCGTCCTTACTCTCCATCCTACCACAAGCGCACCCCTCCCATCACCCCACCCGGGCCATAAGCAGGCTCCAGGGCTCAGACTCCTTTTACTGTGCTGAAAACAAGCTCTCCCAGGTGGGCAGGGCTCTTATTCTACCATAGGCTGCGCCTGGGACAGCCGCAGTGCATTAATGGAAAACATCAGAGCAAACACCAAAAGGAAATATGTATCCAAATCATGAATATGGAGAACATCAAAGTAATAACTGCTACATCTCACCTTGTTTTCAGACTAGATTGCTTCCTTTTTTCAGGTCAGAGCATTTGCAGTCTCACTTGCAGCAAAGAAATGTCAACCAATAAATCTCTGCTTTGAGGGCAGGAGTTTAATGTATCAATCAAAGTAGGAAATAATTCTCGACACTGGGCAGAAACGGCGTCAACATGGCAAACATGGACAGATTCATTTGATGTAAAATTCTGCAAACAAGTAAAAAAAAACAAATGAATACAAAGAAAGGTCTGAGCAACTCTTAAACTCAAGCTGTAAACCATTAGCATCTATAGTACTGCCTTCATTATGAATTCGTAGGAAACTTTAAATATTTGACTTGCCTACATTTTAGCTTGGTGTATAACTGGAGAACTGAGTATACAATTGATTCAAATGTTCACCAAATTGGATTAGATGCTGATGAGGCAAATTCGACATAGCCGTTATCCTCCATTCTGCCAGCATGCATTATTAATCCAGTCATTTAGCTCATATCCACCAATGCTCGATGTTTTGTTCCTGCTCGATGTTCTCTCTCACAATAGCTGTAAACTACTGTACAGTGACACGCACTGCTGCTCCCCTGCGGTCCAGTGCAACAAAAAAGGTTCATCCCCCGCAGCGCTGTCCCCGTCTTCAGTTTCAGCAGGTGTGAGTCCCATCTGTTGGGAGAAAACCCAAAACAAGACTATTGTGTGCAGACAGGCGACAGGACGGTGGGAGGTTGACGCCGAGGTGGCTGGGCGGGTGATGGAGGGGTGATGCAGAGACTAAAGGATTAGCTAATGGGATAGCTTTACTGCAAGACACTGAATGATGGGTGGTAGCTGAGGTTGGGGATCGAGGTCTTAACAGGGTCAATTGTTTTGACCCCAAGGGGACAGCAGGTGGGTGCAAACATCTATAAAAGACAGCAAACACTCAGCTACTTATTTATAGGTCAATGCATATTCATATTTCTACCTATAGGAGCACTGAGCCAGGCCTCTACATCGAGCATTATTGGTCTATACTTAGTCAGAATGAAATGTGTATGTAAAAGTCATTTAAAAAGTAAAATCATATTTATTAATTTTTCAAAAATAAAATCAATCGACATTAGTGTCCATCTTTTCCCCATGTCCTTTGCATATGGCTGCTATTTGTTCTCCTGGCTCTGGCGTATGGGCTGTATCCTATACAGTGCATTATTTGTAATCAAGTAAACAGTATAATCTTTTGAGACATATGATGACACATGCTATGGCATTAAACACCAATGTGAAGAAGAAGTGTACATGCAAAGGTGTAACTAGGAATTCTGTATTAAATGATACAACATTTGTTTGTATGGACCTTTTGATATGGGTTTTCTCCAGCTGAAATGGTTACCACTTCCCACACTATATGGAAACAATTCAGTTGCAATTTAGCTTAACTTAATTAGCTAGCCAAATTATTTAGGATTAATGTATTTGAACGACAAAGTCACCGTATGGAGGAGGTGGGGTGGATGGGTGAGTCAAAAGCACTGGATTACCGCCCTGGAGACCGCTGTTCATGTCACAAAATATTAGGTCAATGTCATCATTGACCTAATGTTTTGTTGCCAAAACACTTTCCACACCGCAGGGGGTTGCACAAGAACCCCGATTGCTCGTGTTGCCGGACATTTGTAAGAAAACGCACAAAAAACAACACAATAACTTTTCTTTTACAAACTGTTGTATGGAGATAAGTTGAGCTGTGAACTGTGTTCACCACTTAAAGAGACAGATACTTTTTCTTTATATTTGTAGCAGACAAAAACAGAGATAAAAGACAGTGGTTGGACATGGAGAACACTGTTTGCTAATATGTTAGCCACAAAAACTGGTGATGTACTTTATGAACACTTATGTTTTTAGCCTAAAATGTAATAATGCAGCTTTCATAGAATATGTAAGCAAAGGTCACTGTCATGTCACGGGACTGCACAGATTTCATATTTGTTTATTACACTCTTTTCCAAACAAAGCAGAGGTTACGGTCTCCATATATACCATACTCGCTTTTGACAAGTATTATGTTTCTTTTGTCCTGGGCCGCTGGACTTCCCCCCCAAGAACGATCCATTAGTTGTTATTGTCCTCCTGCTTCAGTTTGCCTTTTCTCAAATGAATGACAACATGGCCTAACCAGTACATATGTTGATACTGTAGATCCAAGATGAGGAGCCATGTGAAAGGTCTCTTTATCATGTCATATATACATATATATACGTTTATATATATACGTTTTTCTTTCAGATGATCATGCTTAGATGACAGAAAGTGCCACAGAATGCCTCTTGGTTGGTCTGATGTTATATTCTTACTAATACTGTTCCTAATAACCAATTGATGGATATTAGGAACAGTATTGGGGAGAGGCCACGACCCTTCTGCCTGATCCCACTCATATTATGAGTTGTTATCACCTGTATAGTAGCGTTGTCATGTGTTCACTGGTGTTTTTTGTTTCTTATTTCATCACACTTGTTTTGATATAATGAAAAGAAAGGAAAACCAAGGCAAGTCACAAATGTTGCCCAATATTCCGTTTTCAAGGATTTTTTCATCCACTTTACAATTGCCGCCCATATTTCTACAGTAAGCTACATTGTGCATGTAAGGATACAACACACATACACACACACGTCAAGTCCACATGGAGACACACACACACACACGGACACACACACACACACACGCACACACACACACGGACACACACACACACACAGAGGAAATGGGGGGCAGGGGCACTGACGCTGAAACCACTTCTAGACAGCCTGCAGCCTCCCAGGGAGGAGAGCAGCTGAGTTGGTTATTATGTAACCCACAGTGACATAAAAGTGTATCATCACTACACTTAGACATGACTAATTATAGATGATAACACAGGACATGGTAACAGAGGACACACTGTATCGTTTTGCATGCAATATTTACAAAAAAGGGCTTTCCTGTCCCTTGTGAATCCGTGTTCGGTTACTCAGAGGCTTGAATTCCATGCTGTACCTTATCAGCGTTCATCACAAGCAGCAAATGTCACTGTTTTTCTAGATCTAAGCTTCCAATACTTATGGGATATGTGAGATGTCTGTTATGGCTACATACCTGCACATGTAACATCCTTCTGCATTCCCCAGAGAGACACATTACACCTGCCAGGCACCCTATCCAGACAATTACACCACAAACGGATACATGGAGGAAACATGTAGGACTCCCAGCCCCCAACTCCCTGATCTGCTCGCTATTGGATCAAAATACCTCCGACAGGGGGGGGTGTAGGGAGGCTACCCGCACTGTGTTTGTGTGGACTAAAAATGGGTCAGTCTTCCAGCTCCAGCCACAGCACACACTAGCATGGCTGAGTGCTTCTGAAAGGAGGGTCCCACTCCTCTGCTGTCTTGGGAGGAAAGCTACCATGTGGATCAGCTGCTGATGTGTGTGAACCCTGGTGTGTGACACAGGGGCAGCCCAGTAGGAGAGGCATAGATTATTCCTCACCCCCGTGTGTCCCATCATGCAACCACTTGTCCTCTCTAATATCACAAAGCTTTGAAATCACCATGCAGTTAACCCTGTGCACCTTGTTTGTTGGACTGCATCCATCTTCTTGCATGGAAACGTGTTCCCACACTTTCATAATGTGGCTGACTCATTTCTGTGGAGACAGCGCGACAACAAAAAGCTGAGCTTCTTGTAAATACATAAACGAGACCTCAATATTTTGAAAAAAAAACTATGAACAAGCAGATTTGACTCCCCTGTGATCAAATTGGACTATGACTCATTTATGCGTGAGGCACAGAACATGTTTGTGATGTGTTGTTGAAAACTCGGAAAAATGCAAATGAGTGAGCATATTTCCCAAATCAAAGCAATGACCTGATTACCCAAACTGCCTTTTTCAATCTTAGCCACAAGGCTGAATGTATGAAAAGATAACCAGCAACACAAACACACACATAAACAAAGTTTACAGCCTCGCTCCCCCAGGCACAGCCGATCCCAAGACCCAAATCCTCTTCAAAGCACACATCTGCAAAATTTTGGCCGCCGCTGTCGCTGGACCGGGCCGACAGACGGCCCCCACCCCTGTGCCTCGGCCTGCCCTCTCGGGCTCTCATTCCTCCGTCTTTGTCCTGTGAAGCCCCACAGATCCAGTTAGAGGGGGAGACTGATGCTGGCAGGCCGGGAACGCCATCTGCTCCTCTTCACTAGGACAGAGCAGCTCAGCCACACTGAACGGACTGAACTCACAGGAAACTACAGACTTCTGATAATCGGTGAAGAATGCCACAAGACATCGGCATGCTAATACATAACAGTAATGTCAGACATACGATTCTTAATCTTATTTCTTGTAACATCAAGTAATGGCTTTAATTCCTGGATTATCTGCTTCCCTCCTCCAGCTTCCACTCTGTGCCAAACATTTTCATCACTGTTAACCAGTCAGATATGAAAGTGTTTGGACTACGAGTGATGTTGAGTGCATGATTAAATGGGTTAATTGCGGAAGCAGGATTGGGCAGCGGACATGGGGGGGAATGGTAGTACACCAATGAAAGGCAGAGGCCCATTCCCTGTCCCACTGTCAAAGTGTTTGAGGGCTCTCTCGCAGACATTTCCAGCCCTTTATTAACCCTTTCCGGAAATCTGCATTTCTGCAGTGTTTGCCTGAGGGAATTACCCACAATTTGTTGAAATCAGGGAGTAAAAAAGATACAATAAATGCACACAATCTTATATAACATAATAGGACCCTTATCATGGTAATGTGTCCCATTTGTATTTATTCATACCATTTCTCAAGCCCTTGCAGCCTCTCACACTCAACCATTTAACAGGTGACGTCAGATAAGTCCCTGAAGGTTTAGGGTTTTAGGCTTTAGGGGAAACTTTGGGATTGGGCCAGAGTCAGCTTAACTGCCAACGGGGTTTGTATTATTGTCTTTCAAACAAAACCGTAAATCTGCAGCTCTTTCAGGAGCCATATCACCACAACCAAAAGCTAAATCAACCTTGCATTACTCGTTCTGCTGTGTGTCTTTTTTGCCAATCAAATTTCAAGTAGTTCTTTTTTTGGTGAACAAAGTTGTATTTTGTCGTTTTTTATGTGCGTATAAGCATATTGTTTCATTGTGAACATTTCATTGTGATTATTGCACCAGCAGATCAAATTGAATCATTATTTTGTTTAACATAAAAACAAGCATCTCATTTTTTTTTTTTCATATGTGGGTTTTACATTAAAGTATGAATTATTGACCACTTTGAAGAACCCACAAATGTTGCATCTCCCACGTTGTTGACCACTTTGCAGGTCCTGCTGGCACAGCTGCAGTCGTCTTCGCTCAAAGGCACCTTGCCCCTTATCTGTGAGAGCGTTATTCTTTCAATTTTCCAACCCAGGCCGTGGGGATTTGTATCAGTGACCTTTGGGGAACGAAGAATCCCGTCTGAGGCCTGATGTGAGTAATTATGTTTCCTCTCAGACTGTGAAACCATGCAGCCCTGTTAGCGACTCTGCTACTGTAAAGCGTGAGGCTGAATGAGGCTGTCTGTAAGCATCTGATCAGTCCAGCCAGAGCAACACTCAGTGACCCGATGCAGGAGAGGATGCTGTAACTCCTCCAGTGTGCAGCATGGACTGGTTTCTCATCCTCTCTCTGCAGGAGGACGAAAACATCCCACTGAAGTGCCTTCAACAAAGATTTAAATCAGTGGCCCAAATCACAACATGAAGTGACATCCACATGTCAACACTAAAAATAGATCTATCTGCAGGCCCTGTAACACATATTTTCAGCCCAGCATCACTGTGAGTGAACAAACACTGATCTGCTCCTCCTGTCGTCAGAATAATGCGGAGCTAAAAATAGTCCAGAATCAAATAGTCTAGGTTAGGTCGATTGAAGCTAATTTCAGTCCAAGCATTTCTATTTACATAACGCCTGGCAGTTTTATCGGAGAGCTACATGACACTGTAGAGCAGCAGCCGCAAAGATTTGCAGATATCGCCTAAAAAATACTGTTTAAATCTCACCATCAATACATTAGGAAGAGGGCAACAGCACACGGAGATACTTCAACTTCTGGGAAGCTGAGATGACCTTTGATGATTAATTGGATTCAAGGATAGAGAACATTTGTATAAGAGCAGGTGAATTTGCTCTGTAACAAACTCAATGTCACCTTTGTTCCCAAAGCCCTTTAAGGGCAACTGCTTACTTGAAAATGACATTGGGCACGTTTGGATGCAATCTTTGACTGCCATGTGGTCTTTTAATCCCCAGACGTCCTGTAAATATGATCTTCTCACTTTGAGCAGTCACGGTGACATGCTGGGTTCAGAGGGTTTTACAACTTCATTTATTCTAACTGTTCTGCACAGCATGTTGATCCTCCAAATGCAGCCGTTTACGGCCTTCATGCACCAGTTGTTATTGCTAATTCAGCGCCGCTAACATACAGCGTGAACTAAAGGCTGTGTGTGCTGATGTCATTGGCACGTATCAGCAGAATAGTCAGTGCGCTGCAGCAGACTGCTCCCAATCGATTCCTGCTGGACAGTTTGCTTTCAGATCTTCTGCTGTCTGCACTTCTCATAACATGAACCTCCTTAGCCCTCTCCAACAGAGGGGTCAGAGGTCACGATCAGAAAAGACACTCAACATGTTTGTGGATATAAGGGCTTGAACCTGCATGGTATGTCCACATTGAAGACTTTTCTGTTTGCTGCTGCCTTTAATTGAACCAGATTCAATTACTGCATCTCACTATTGCATTTTATTTCTTAAACTGCACTGCAACTTTTATTCAACTTTTATTTTTTATGTTGCTTTTTCTACTTATATTTTGCTTTTTGACTGTTTTAATGTTTTCTTATCTGTTTTTAAATCTGCATTATGTTTTGATGCTTTTAATGGTTTTATGTGAAGCACTTTGAATCGCCTTGTTGTTAAAATGTGCTATACAAATAAACTTGCCTTGCCTTGCCTTGCCTTGCCTTGCCTTGCCTTACGACTCAAGAGTGGTCTCTTCCAGTCGTGAACTCTTTTCTGTGACCACTTCAACATCTAAAACCATTGGATTATTGGCTTGGGGGAAACTAAAGAAGAAGATTCGTTATCAGGTATCGTGGCTACTATGATTACAGTTTCCAGAATTATTTAAAGGAGTTTTAAATAGATTTAAAAGACTGGGTAGATACAATGGTGGAGACCGACTTTTATTTGAATTTATAGTAAAAAGTGTTGTCTAGATTTAACTAGTACCTCAATGCCAGAAATAAAACAATTTGTGACAGAGACATTTCCCAAATCCACTAGGCAATGGGCGGGGCAATACATTAAAACAAAGAGGACACAATGACCCTAACAGTTTATTTTTCTTAAAAACTGCTTTCCAAAATATCCCTATGGATTGCTACCTAACCGAATTTGCAGTAGATAATAACAATGAATCCATTTTGACTCGTAGAACAGTTGGAGCTTATTGTCTAAAACGTAAAGTCACAAAAGAAAACTACAACTCCCAGAGGCACCTCGAAGTGAGGAGCAATCCGATTGGCCGCAGTCGGCGTGACGACACTCAATTTGGTCCATTTATGAGCGAGCCTGTGCATAGCTCGAGCAGAGGGCTCGCGGTAAATTCTCTGAGAGAGGAGCACATCATCCAGAGCTTGTTTAAGGTGGGTGTGACGCATAACAGACATGAGGAATTTTTATTTTTTTCGTCTGTAAGTGCATATTTTGTTGAATTCTTACGCTTTTCTTTTTTTTTTAAAAGAGATTCAGGCAAGACAAGTGTAGTCTTCTCAACGCTTGAGCTAGTTGCTATTGTTTTTAGACTGGGTAATTTTCCGACAGCTTTTTTTTTTTTTTTTTTTGAATGGTGTGTGTTGCTTTTGTTGGCGTGGCGCGTGAGCTTTCGTTACATTGTGACAGGCAGGTTGTTGGTGGATACATGTCTTCGCCCTCGAGAGCCTTTTTTACCCGTTTGGGGTTATTTCAAGGAGCTAAAACGTTGAAATGAACGTTGGTTCCCTGTGTGGGCTGGTCGGTTAGCCTATTGTATGGTGGCAGACACTGGCACAGTGGGCACCGACAGACACACAGACGGGGAGTGGATTCTGGGGGACTCGTTTCACGTCTTTTGAATTTGTAAGTGGCAGACAAGTCATGTTCTAATCCTTTTTTTATTTATATAATTTAGCCTTCAGCAGCAGCAACGCTAGTGTGGGAGCTTTTTTTTTTTTTTTTTTTTTTTTTATATAATTCGACATTTTCTGTGGCAGTAACCTGCCCTCCGCTCGTCTTTGTGTGCAGCTGCTCGTCACGTTGTCGTCAAAAGCTCCTTTGTTTGCTGCTGCTTGTGATGCTCGAGCTAATGAAAGCACAACGCTCACTGCAAACTGAATCTAAATGAAGGTGTGTGTGTGTGTGTGTGTGTGCTTATTGTCAGCGAGGCGAAGCCAATCAGCATACAAAAAAAATCGATAATCAAAAAAAAGGACAAACCGTGGAGTCCCTTTTGGTATGTGTAGGCGTTGGATTTCTGTAGTTAAAGTGAACATACAAATGCTACTCTTTAGCGTTAGTTGGCAACATGTATGAACGACCAGGGGAGGGGTATTTTCACCCACCACGCTATTGTCATCGCCCCCAACATTTCATCACATTTGGATCTATTAAGTTTTCAAATGACATTGCTGACCTTGTGATTGAGCACAAAGGTCCATCTATTCGATCCATCCTTGCATGTTTATTCGGCTGTTGCAGCACTTGTGGTTTCTCCCCCTCCTCCTCCTGCGGCTCAAGCACATGGTGCAAGGAACAGGTGCTCCCTGGTGGGTAATTTCCCCCACAGATATGATCATTGCTCAGTAATCTCATTTCAGATGGTGCATATTGGCTGTTTCAAATGAGGCGACTGCGGGCCCGTCTGCACCTGGCACTGCCAGCCGTACCCCGCCCTCATCATCACCGCCTTTTGTTTCAACAGAATGCGACTCGTATCGTGTTCATTAACGACTAAACGCGGCGCCAGGCAGACAGGCTCGTGGGAAGGCCTCGCCTCTTGTCTCGATAATCGGTTTGATTGCTCACAGTGGTCTGTACGTCGTTGCAAGATAAACAATGGTGTGGAACATGCAGCTTTTTGTGTGTGGATGGATGGGCGGTGGTTGCTTGCAGTGCTAAAGGCGGCCACAGGGGGATGCTACTGCGCTTTGTCTTTAACCTGGCTTATTTACATGGAGGTAGTTGCAGTGGAAATGTTGGAAAACATCCGCTAGAGGTCACTGCTGAAGCCGTTAGCTCTTAAGGAGTCACCAGACTGTTGACTCAGTCACAACAATCTAACCCCTTTTTTTTCTTATATTTCCCCGTTCAGGTATAATTGACCTGCAGCGCACTCTTAAGATGGCAACCTTCGACGGTGAGTTGCATAAAGTTAAGATTTTAATTGTAAAGTATTGGTTAATAATAGCTCATTGTGCCTTAATGCATTGTTTTTGTCTTTTGTGTGTTCAGATATCCAGGTCAAGGAGCTTGACAAGAGGGCCTCCGGCCAGGCCTTTGAGGTCATCCTGGGTGCTCCTGCCCCAGATGCCAAGGGCGAGTTCCCCTTGCCTGTGCCCAAGAAGAAGGAGCTGTCGCTGGAGGAAATTCAGAAGAAACTGGATGCTGCAGAGGAGAGACGCAAGGTAGACATGTATTATGTAAAATCTTGAGCCTAATGGCTTTATTTTTTTGGGAGAGTGGTTTAAACCTCAAACCTTTTTATACTCTTGCAGTTGAATGCTTGTGATGGGCAACCTATTCAACTTTTTTTTACTAAACCATCCTTTTTCAGAACCATGAAGCTGAGGTTCTGAAGCACTTGGCTGAGAAGCGTGAGCATGAAAAGGAAGTGGTACAGAAAGCTATGGAGGAGAACAACAACTTCAGTAAGATGGCAGAGGAGAAGCTCAATCAGAAGATGGAGGCCAACAAAGAGAACCGCACAGCACTTATGGCAGCAATGAGTGAGAAATTCAAGGAGAAGGTCAGTGGTTGTCAAATAAAGTTACATAATTTATTTTTTACCAGTTGTTGAAACTTAACCCTTTTATCATTCCTCTTTACTAGGACAAGAAGTTGGAAGAGGTGCGAAAGAACAAGGAAACCAAAGATGGCTCCGAAGACTGAAAGTTTCAAATGGGGGGATTGTACAGGGTTTTTTACGTATCCAAAGATTGCTTTATTTTTTGTTCAGCCAGTATTTTTGTTTTCACTACCCACCTTTTTGAAATAAATCCAAGTTCTACTCTGTGAATTTTTCAATTTTTCCTGCTATAAGTGTACTTGCGCTGGTTTTACTTGTGGATCATTTCCCCCACTTGTTGAGTCTGTTCCATTTGATATGTAGCTTGTCAGTGCAGCTTTTTTGGAAATTTGCAGTGTACCTTTTTTTTTGTTTAATAAGGAAGCATGTTTCTATGCATAGGTATTTTATCCCTGCCTATTTCATAGTGCGTTTTGAAAAACTGTTCCTGTGAACCACACCTGTTCTTGGCACTTACTGTATATTTAAAAAAAAAAAAAAAAAAGTAGCACAAGGTTTGACCAAGGCGTCGGCTGTTATACATGCAGGTGTTTCGTGCGGCTTTGCTAGCTTGCTCTTGCACATTGAGTCTTGTGCCGCTGCTGATTCTTGGCTTTTGTAAAACAATGGGGTTGTCTTCAAAAGCTGGCTGTATAGGTGTGAATCAACATGCCAGACATGGAAATGGACACCACCTTGAGCATCGCTGCCCAGTGGGCTACACATGGAATGCAAACGAGCAATACACCTCGGCGTCTCATTAGATACAGTGGCTAGTTGACTTGAACTGTTGTACTAAAACAAATAAAAGTGTAAACGCTTTGCTTGCTGTTGGTGTCTTGTACGACTTGCTTGGTGTAGTTCTGTGGATGGTCGAGCCATAACTCATGCACACAATGAGCAGAACCAACTTACGGTGTCGCATTCCTTTAATGGTTTTGAGCTTTCAAATTGGGAAGCGTCAATGAGAATGAAGCCTGTTAATGGGCTTAAATAGCTTGACGCAATCAAAAGAGCCCATCCTTTGGGTATTGAGGCCTCCCTAGAGTAAAGAAACTGATCATTGGTAATTGGACATGACTCGTAAGGCTCCAGCACAGACTTATGTAAGGATGCTCGTGTAGGATTATCTACGAGAGGGTTGGAGAAATAACTGTCTCAATATTCAGCATTTCTCTAATGTCGGCCACGTAAAACGGTGGCTCATCAGATGCAGTGAATTATTACGTGATGCTGCTTTTGTGAACTATGTAGTCCACCATTTTTAAAGGAAATACTCCCCAAGTTAATGGCGGATGTATTGTAAAATCTAGCACCTTCTGTGAACTTGCTTTACTGAAAACTGTGGTCTTTGTCTCCCTCTGCTGGTGGTTTAATGAAACTTCTGGGTGTCAAACGGACAATCTAGAAACACTGAATCAAATTAAATATGACGTCATATTTGGGAATCATGCATCTATTCTAAAGAAGTTGAGTCTTGCTACTACAGGTAACCAAATTTGAGAACACAATCAACCACCAAGTTCAATTACAACAATATGAAGATACAAAGTATTGAGTTGCATATATAATAGTATTATAGATAGCTATATTCTTTTAATCCTAGTTTTCTTTATATGGAGTTGGTTACAGCAGCAATTCATGGGAAGGTTATCCTACAATTTTATATAGCATATTAAACTGTCATAGTGCATTTTCTGTAAAACAATCAAAAAGGCTAAACATGTAACTTTAAAGATTTAAGGATACATTTAGGCATTATTATGTAAACAGTACTTTTTGGTCAAGACGAAGCTGATTCTGCATTATATATTTAATCTATAGCAAGGAACTATGTATAGAAAGGTAACTCAAATAATGAACTACTCAAGTAAAGTATATATACAGTACATCTGAAAACTGTACTGAAGTACTTGAATAATCTGAATACATTACTTTCCACCTTTGGATTGCAGACGGGCGCATTGTCTATAGACATAGAGCAACATCTGCAGGGTGTAGTTTTGTTTTCATTCATAGTCTGTTTGGTGAGATTGAGGTGCATTGTTTTTTTTGATTTTTTTTGTCACACCTCTAAATTCTGTTTTTATATTGTAGGAATCTGAATGAATTTGGTGTTGTTCTTTTTTTCAGTCATCTGTTAACAGACCAGTAGAGGGCAATGTTGTTCTTTATTTCTTCTCCTTGTTGCTTTCCAAGTATCGATCGTACCAATTAAAATAAGGACCATCTTTAAAATCCTGGATCAAATCCACGTTTTTTCTTTTTCACGCACCTTTGCGGATTGTAACAAGAAATATCTCACCTCACTAAACCTTACTACTTAGATGCATCACTTACAAACTTGTACATATGACTGACTGGATTTCTGCATATGGAAAACTTCATGTTGTTGATATTAGTACTAAATTGTAAATAACATGTTGGAATGTTGTTTTGACAAAACTCCTGTGTTCAAATGTATATGTCTGTAAAATGATACAATATCATACTTTAAGTACTTCAATGCAGAGGGCCCAAAAGTATTTGCTAGATACATATTTCATACAAACTGTATATCATGTGTTTGTTATTACAGTAACACGTGAGCGCACTGTTATTGTTGCAGCAGTGGAAAAGGAACATTGTTGTTGATAAAAAAAGTAACAAGACTATAAACTAGGATATCTTTTGGGGCTGTACTATTTTAAACGTCAGGAATTAATGTTCATGCATAGTCTTCTGTAATTTAGATATTGTTGGGTAATCTCTAAATTAAATCCAACAGGACTAATGGTCTTCACGCATGCTAGAGGCTCTGTCAGGTTGTACTTAGGCCTAGCAGTGCTTTCAGCTACTTGCTAACACATCTTAGTCATGCAGGTATTAAGTCAATAAGTCATAAACAAAAATAATATTGAACAGATTCCATTTTTGACCTGATGGTGGCACTAGATGAAAGACAACAAACAAACATTAATGTATGCACAGACTCTGCCAATCCATCCAGTAGGTGTTGAGATATGTCACAGAATGAGTGCCAACTTTGACCTGCTGGTGGTACTGGAGGAAAACTTTGACCTGCTGGTGGTACTGGAGGAAAACTTTGACCTGCTGGTGGTACTGGAGGAAAAGGCAAGGGATCGTCACACTCAGTGGGACGCATCCTCTTGGGACCATGATTTTCCGTGCACAATTTCATCTCAACCACTGGACTAATCCAGTGGTTGCTGAGATATTTCAGAAAGTGGTGAAAGACTGACGTATCCACATTTCCGTCCCTAAAACCACACCTCCAGCATGAGGAAAACATCATATCATATGTTTATGCTTTTTTATCTTAATCTGCGGAGAAACTACTCTTTATAGCTGGGAATTAAGTGATGCATAATATTTCTCTCTCTTCTGTGGTGACGTAAAAGTGTGAAGTGTATGAAATGGGAATAGTCAAGCTCCAAGTGCTTCAAACTGTACTTAAGGACAACGCTTGACTAAATGTGTTACTTTCCACCAACTTGACACCAGTTTTGGAACTGCTGTCTGAGCATTCATATTAACTTTAAAATACCATTTAAATCCTGCAGAACTCCTGTCAAACCTCATGAGCCCATACAAGAGCTCCTCACAGAAAGTACCTGGCTGAACACACGCTGTGTGTAATGCAGGCGGCAATCAGGGTGTCACCGTGAAGCCTGGCACTCGACTGAAATTTGCCGCGAAAGAAAGTCACAAAAGAAATATCACGGCTGTTAAAGTCCTTGTCGGAGAACTCATTCTCCGTGCCTGATTTGTTCTGCCGTTCTCGCATAATTAAGAAAGAAAAAAAATCTATTGAAAACGCTACCGTCAAAGAAATGAGCAATGTGTGGGTTAGAAAGTGAAACGCGGCGCTAACATCTCTACATGGGGAGTTAAAGCGTGATTAAAGAAACGGAGCCAAATGACCTGTAATAACCCTCTGTGACTTGGCTTTTTTTCACACCATGAGTGGCTCGATAAAAACCTTCTCCGTGATAATGCCCTGTATGCAGAGCTGTGTGACACACAGCATGAAAGGAGCGCTCTTATTGTTAAATACACACGGTGTTAGCTCCACAAAGTTTGATGTGAAACTAGCTTTAATTGGCTCAACACTGCGGACCTAACCCTCAAATGATTTTACTCAGCCGAACACAGTGTTGACAGTATAGACTGGGCGCTCATTATGACTCATTGCTTGCTAATGTGCAGCCTGCAGATTACTAATCACGTGCATTTACTGCAATCAATCCTTGTTTTACTTTCCTGTGGTTATCTTGACAGGAAATACAGAGCAATTTACTCAGCCTTCATTGGAATTTGTTTTTTTCTGCAGTGGTTCCTTTTGTTTTTTTCCCCCCTTCTACTCATCTCACAGGGACAAACAGGGAAACTGTGATTTTACACCTAATTCTGCACGTAATGTTCCTGCTCACTGATTAGCGGCCTTCTGTGGTTCTGGAGGAGCTCTGCAGAGTAACTCGTGAAGAAGTTATCAACATCAACCCTTACGCAAACTTGCTAAAATGTGCCCTGACTTGCATCCTCGGCGGGACGTGCATTGCTTTTTTTCCTCTCTCACCATTCCTGGAAACCTCTTGTCACAGGGTTGGCCGGTGTCATCCAGCATTCACAACGTTACCCGGGAAAATGAATGTGCTGTGATTCGTTGATTTCTCACGGAATTGTTTAACGCAATCATGAATAAGGAAGTACAAAGACTGCTGAAGCGAACACTGACTGATACATGTTGACGTCAGTATGTTGACGTGCTCACAGCATGCTAGCGTGGTAACGTTGGCTGATAAGTAAGTGAAGTGGTTATGGTTTCCTAATATTTCATAAGAAAGCAAAAAATGGGGAAAATCTGAAAACATTTGCAACTTTGTGAAAATATCTTCACTTATCATAGATGTTCAATTCTCTGATCGGCCCTTTGGTCCCATGTTGGGAACCACCGCTTTAAGGCTTTAATCCGTTATTCCAATGACCTTTGTGTGAATTTCTAATGTTTTAATTTGGTATCTTTAACCCAATATCCCAGTAAGTCCATAATGTACAGAACGTATTAATCGTTTCTGTGCCGCGTTCCTCTTATCCTATTTCATTTGAATGTTTATTTATTATTTATTTATTCATTTAAAGAGAGCCACGTTGAGCCGGGTGAGATCACAACAAAGAAGAAACACCCGCCGGACTTTATCTCCTTGAGTAAACATAATGCAGAATGACTTGAGTCTATCCTGACATCATCTTAATGAAAATGTCTGTGGGGAGGAAACAAATAGGGCCAAGCTAAGGCTAGCACTACAGGGAGTATAGCCGGTGTGCAGATAGGCCGAGGCGGGGAGGGATAAGGCGGGCAACGCTGAGCAGGGTCAGCGGAGGCGGCGCAGAAGCCACATTAAGGCTGAGAATCGCAGATCAGCAGAGACGATGAGTAAGAGCGAGATAAAGCCAGGATGGGGAGGAATGATGACCTCGCATGTGAAAATACTATTACAGGGCTGACTGAGTTTTTAATGCAGCAAAGAGATGCACTGTTCATATTAAAAGTAGCAGGCGGTTGTACACGTTCACTGATAATGTTGGGCTGCTCGGTGATATCAGCTAGGGCTCGACCGACGTTGGGTTTTTAAGGCAGATACACAGCAGAGCTAGCTGCTAATAACTGATATTTAATGCTGTAATCTAACATCTAGAAATGTGTTGTTTACCGAGAGTTTTTTTGCACCTCGAGTGCTATTAATGTAGCTTTCTGAAGGCTGGTTTAGTGGATACCAATAGCAATTATGTGTTTTCAACATTGATATTTGTACAGATCTCGTGGCCATATTAAGCTGCCAGATGGCCCCGGGGCACAAATGAGCTGTTGGAGCCTTAATCTGTGTAGTGCAGTAAACAACTACTTGATTCGTACCTTTAGGGGCACATCGTGTGCATGTCCATCATAGTTGGTATGAGATCTGACTGCACCAAACTGCTGCTTTGTAGGCTCATTAGCGGTCAGGGAATCAGTACAACGGTGTCTTTTGTCAATTCAGTTTATTTTGTATCGCCCAAGTTAGTAATGTGCATTGAAGAGACATGAATTCATCCAGAAGGAGATAGAGAGAAGCAGAGAGAGGAGCTCAGTGTATCATAAGATGACCCCCGGCAGTCTAGGCCTATAGCAGCACATCTAGGGGCTGGACCAGGGCGAGCCAGCCCCTAACTATAAGCGCTATTAAAGAGGAAAGTCTACTCTTAAATGAGGTGACTGTGTGCAAGTGTCTGAAAGTGGAAGCTGGTTCCACAGAAGAGGAGCTTAAAAACTGAAGACTGTGGCTCCCATCCTACTTTTTAAGACTCTAAGAACCACAAGATCCGCATTCAGTGAGCGCAACAACGGTGTATCCTCTGGAAAACAGAGTCGAATGATGACTGGACAATATGATGTTGAAGTCACTGGACTTTCCACCAGGAGAACCATGTTCGAGTCTCAAAGTGTTGTAGTGAGTTATTTGGAAGTAATGTTTTTGAGGGGTTTTCTGTTCTTATGTTACATTGTTCACGTTTTACTCACTTTAAGTACTTTTGTTTGGATTTGCAACATTAACCAGGTATTTACTGCAACTAGGCTACTCAGTGCTATTCAGTACTTCAGAACCTTATGGAGTTTCCAGTTTATTTAAGCATATAGCACAGGCCTTTGTCACATGGTTTATACAATAATACTTTGTCACATTATTTTTACTTTGCATAGCTCTGTGTTTGCAGCCCTGTACGTCACATAGATCCCAACACTCTAAATAGAAACAATTAGTGTTCAACTTCTCAACACATTATGATTGTGCAGGTACACGTTGGAAGATGTAGCTCTGAGTGTGAAAGGCTTATTAACTGGTCTGCTCATAGCATTTGAAAATCACAATTACTGTAACTCCAAGTTTGTGCATCTTCAGACAAGGTGCTAAATTGGACAGTGTATTTTTCCAATGTGTGTGTTTGCGCTCTCATCTTGTCTGTTGGGGTGAATCTAAAAAGAGAAATGTCTGCGGAAAGGCTTCATTGTGTACCTTGGGGAAGATGTGCACAACCTTATTAAGGAATAGGGTAAGTAGTTTTACATTAACCATTCAACTTGAGACAAGATAAAAAAAATGAATATTTAAACTTTAAAGCTTATACTTTCAGGCTTATCCTACTTCCATGTACATTTGCATATCTGCCTGTAATTATTGAGGAGTTCTTCGTCCTCCAGTGGTCATTAATTAACACAATGTTTTTTTAGAATACAATATGTCTACTGCTAGGGCATATGTGGCTCGAACATATGATATATTTTAATTACAGTATGAAATATGTGAGCCGCAGCAGCCTGGATATAAAATAGATATTATATTCAAATATTGCATTGTGGATTGAACTAAAGTATCACAATAAAATAGATGTATAGTTATTATTAAAATATATAGTATAATAGAAATATAAAAACACAAGACAGTTGTATCTTTGAACATTTTTATTGTGTATACCTCTGTATTACTTAATTTCAGTCAAATGTTCAGCAATTCAGTAATATTTATAATAATTTGTATTTTTGTGAATATAAATGCTTGTCATTTGGTAGAGAAAATATTTTAATATTAAATCAAAATCTAAAGTTTCAACCAAGTCATACATATAATTAATTAATGAATTAGTGTCATTATTTTGTGTTTGTCCAAATTACCATTTTCAGAGTATAATGATGAGGATTTTAAAACTGAATTACAATGTTTGTAAAAGTTTAGTCCAAGTTCATCTAAGTTTAGTTCTGAAATCAGAGCTCTTCCTGTTTTTTTTCCTGCTTAATATCTTTAAATCTGACCATTTTAATGTCAAACCTTTCAAGTAATTTCCCCACAATGCTTGTCAGAATTGAAAAGCCTTTAACCCATAGTCTGAAGTTTCCACTGACAGCCAGGCTAATGGAATGTTAACGGCCCTTGATGGGTAAAGCAGGACTAAACCACAGAGGGCCGGTGACCTGCTCTCTGTGGGCTGAACCTCTCAGACACGCTGCACTAGTGTCTCCACGCCTCTCAGCGACGCCATAACAGACATTTCCTATTAGCCGGCAAAGCCACAACTCCTCCTGGGGTATCACTAATTGGGATGTGGCCACAAATCCAACGCATCTGAACATTTTTGACACATTTAGATAATGAGAGCTGCAGTATTAGTATTATTAAGATCAGTTTTACAGCAATGGATTCCATCGGCAACCTAAAATCAAGTCAAAATGTGTCGGTTGCACAGACGTTTTGCTGGAGTTTTGACCCGTTTAGGGGAGTTTAGGATCTACAATGGGAAACGTACACATGGTTGGTATGGCTGATTCCAGTAAGGATTTTAAAAAGATTTTTTGGAAAAATATAATTACAACTTAGATAAATTGTGGTGAATAGTTTTGGAATTAAGACCTTCATGTTAAGAACTATTTTCAGAAAAACTGGAGGGACTTGTGCTTTCAAGTATTTTTTTAAATCACCTCGGTCTCCTCATAACTTCCCGGTGTGCGAGCAATTTATTGGCAAAGGGAAAATTCTTTGGAAAGTACTGATTAGTTGGGATAACTTTTTGCCGAAGAAATAGTCCCTAATAAACCTGTTCACACGGTGTCATTTGAGGATTATCCAATGATAGAAGGACGTATATTCCTGGAATAAAATGCCGCTGTTAAGTTTTTTCAAATGTTAGATTTTGCTGCTGCAAGAAAAATCTAGTCACCTTTACTGTACTGGGGTGGAGGCACAACTTCCAAAGGAAGATATTGAAAAAGCCCAACACATGAAATCAAACTATCATGTAGCTTCATACCAAGTGTGGAAACCATTTTTTTTTTAAATGACCCTTTCAAACACGTTTGCAGTCACTTTAACCCATAGTTTAATTTCGCCAATGAGTTAACAGGTAATGAGGTGGAAAAACTTGAGCGCTGTTGCTATGGTTACCTGCAGTTTAACGGACCCCAAAAAATGACCTCGTTCCAACCTCCCATTCATACACCGCAATAAAACATAATAAATGACAAATATCGGCCTTTAAGCCTAGGAATATCTGCGAGCCGGTACAACACTTGACCCTTCGAAAAGCCTCTCAGGTTGTCAGCGCCGCCGGGCAAAGTGTTGATGCAATAAATATTAAACAAGTGATGTCAAGCGGAGGAGGATGTTTTAGTGTCATGTCTCTGTAAGCATTGGTTTTTGTGTAGGTGTCAGCAAGCCAGGCATCTCTACACTTCAAGTTGCATCACACATATTGATCAACAGCGCTGTGTATCCGAAAAGGCCTTCAGTGTGCGTGTGCGTGTGTGTGTGTGTGTGTGTGTGTGTGTGTCAGTCCCGCAGCACAGCAGTGTAGGAGTAGCTAATCCAAACGCCTCAGTGCTTATAGGAGACAACCTACAGTTGAGCAGCTAAAATCTCACCCACTTTTCAGGCACAGTGTGCTGGTACTGCAATTTTCTCCCATTATTGTGAAGAATTATAACTGATTGTTGGATTTTTATCACGATTCAGCCCCCGTGATGAACCCACGCTCCTCTTCTTCTTTGAGGAAGGCTTCCCAAGTTGATATATGCAAAGCCACTGTGGAAAAGTCAACTAAATCCTGACTGGTGAGTGTGCAGTTGTTTCTCTAAGAGGTGAAGCACGTTCCTGGAAGCGATTGTCAAGTCGCAGCAACTCTGAGCGGCGATGATAGAGGGAGTCTGTAATGAAGAGCAGATAAACAGAAATGTGAATGGGAAGTGGAACTTTACAGGCAGAAACACTGCTTGATGTTCTTGCCTGGAAATTGAGTTGCTTTCAAAAAAGGGAGGAAGTGAGCATGTGTGTGTGTCTGGTGTCGGGGTTACTTGATTAAACTGGAAGAATGCCTAATTACATCAAACACAGCTTGCTTGGATGAATATTTGTGTATCCAAATACACTGAGGCTACATCTGCAAGCTTTAGATAAAGATTTATCTGAAAAAAAAAACGTGACTCCAATTACCATCCGCAAATGAGATTCTCCCTTTCATTCTGCAGTTGTACTTTTTTTTTTGGACACTGTCCTTGTGACATGTTTGTGATACAGTAAATTCAGTCGCGTCCCAGATGGACCGTGTTTTGCGCTCCACAGTTTGAAGTTTCCAGTCAACAATTTCAGTCTCCGAGTGAATAGAGCAGCAGCGAGGAGGCTCGGGTGACCCAGCTACACCAAAATTGAATTCACCTCATATAAAACAGTTTGTTTTGTCCCATAATAGGGATTCAAACTACAGGCAGTGAAGTCGTTTTTCACAACCACAGACCTTTGTGCCGTTATGAAAAGACATGGTCAAAAGGTCCACTATTAGCTGCTCGCTTCAATGGTTATTATGAGATAATGTGCTCCAATCTGCAACAATACCAGAAAGGTGAACAGCAAAAACACATTTATTTTGCCTCAATTCAGTCCAGAATATTAAGGTTACTGGATACATGCTGGTGAGACCAAGGCCTTAACAAAACATGAAGACCTTCCGAAAAAAAAATATGCTCAACGTTTTCATTTATTTTTCGAGAACAATTTAGAAATTGCTCAACATCACCTCTACCTCTTCCCACTTGTCTCTGGGGCCGCAAGCTATAGCGGTTAGCTTTAAGCGGTTAGCTATAAGCGGTTAGCTATAAGTGGTTAGCTATAAGCGGTTAGCTTTAAGTGGTTAGCTATAAGCGGTTAGCTATAGCGGTTAGCTTTAAGTGGTTAGCTATAAGCGGTTAGCTATAGCGGTTAGCTTTAAGTGGTTAGCTATAAGCGGTTAGCTATAGCGGTTAGCTATAAGTGGTTAGCTGTAGCGGTTAGCTTGCTGGTTTCGCAAACATTTTGCGGTAGATATGATTTGTATGCTTTTCCTCGCTGTTAATTACCTCACGACACCTCCCAACCACAAGGCTGTGAAACACTGCTTCTAAAAGGTGGATGAATCCTCCAACCAAAGTGTGTGTCGGCCTTCTACGTGTTTCCTCTCGTCTCTGTAAGTTTATGAAATGGACTCAGAAACACGTTCAACTCTTTCACTTTCAGCTTGATCTCGAGCACAATTGCGTCCGTCTTCCCATCTACAAAAGTCAGGGAAGTCATCAAACAATCCAAAGATGATTCATCCTCTGAGGACCCTGAATAATATCTTGGCTATCTGGTAGACAGATGTTGGCCAAAGTGTTATGGTCTTTGGTCATATCAGCAATCAAAATGGCAAAATCTCTCAATAGAAATTTGTTTTATTTCAATTAAATTGACTGTGACAGCTGATCAGCATAATCGCCTTAAAAGTGCAACCTTAAGCTAACGGAGAGGTGAGAAATCTAAAGCTGTGTTGCAGCTGGTGATTATGTACCTTGAAGAACTAAGCGTTGACCCCAAACAAACCATTGCATTTACTCAACAATTGAATCAGAAAAACAAACACTCCATGATCGTTGCTACTTAATGTGTAACTTTTCTCAAAAAGGAGAGGCCTCCTCCAGAAAACAAAAACACCTGAAGTTGAATGAAATTGAAGTATTTGCATTCAATATAAATGCTGAATGCATTTTCACGAGGACATGCGGAAGGACTTTGCTGTGCCACTTTATTGTGTGACCAGCGCTTTAGACAAACATTGATATTAATCACCATCCTCAGCTCCTTTTGATAATAAAGAGAAACAATCCCAAGGGCTCCCATTTGAGTGTCCTCTGAGATAATATATTCAAGGTTATGTGACCAACAAAAAGCTTATCGCTGTGCGAAAATGCAGAATGATATACAGATGCATGTCTATGTTACCAAATTACGTCACCAGTTATTTGGAATATCTTGCACGTCGTATTTTGTCAGCTCTGTAAAGAGCTTACTGCCGGGTCTGGGAGGAAATCAAGGGTCACAGCTGCTCCACAGAATGGATTTTCCAGGTTATTATCTGTTTGCATTCATTCTTATAGAGATTCAAGGTCTTAAATCCCATATCAGACACAGAATCAGCACCAGGAGAGAGAGAGCAATAATGTGGTTTTTCATCACTCAATTAAAGTCTTTGATGTCACATATCATGTTTCTTGTTATGCAAATAGTTCCTTGTTAGAAACTCAATGAGGAGAATTTATCTCCTCGGATCTGGATGTCTGCTGTGAATGCATAATACGAGAAAGATTAAGGAGAAAATAAATATATAAAAAGGGGGAAGGAGGTGTGAAAGTGAGAGATTGATATATTTAGGGAGCATATTGTTTCACAGAATGGAAAGCTGTAAAATGCTCCACAATTTACCACGGAAATGTTTTCCACTGCTCCTGGATATCGTCCCTGTTAGTTTCTGATACCTTGTACATCGTAGCTCCACAGGGATACATTGGTGGAAGCAGATATTTTTTATATATACTCCATCTTTTCTCATTCTAATTCTGGGAGGTGGGTGGGTCCAACAAGCACAGGCAGAGCCAGGAGACCGGTGTTCAACACCGTGTTGTTGCCTACACCTAACCGTTTGTGTGTTTTTTGCCTAAACCCTAGCCCAACCTTGATGTTTTTCTTTAACAAAGTGGTTTTGTTGCCTAAACTCTAAATCGTCCCAAAAAGAAAGTCGTGCCCAGTCCCTGACCATGAAATCAATAGATTTTATTTCATGACTATTTCACGAATTGCCGTGCGACTGTGTTGGTTGCTCAGGACACAGGGAAACAAATTGTTGAGGGTGGAGTTGTTTGGAAGAACGGTTCTCCACAGGAGGCCAAGGATTCTAGGTTTTTATTTTTATTACTAATGATGAAAACAGGCAGTCAAACAAGGACTGTTGCCTTTGACTGCATTTTAGCTTTATATGTGCTTCAATTGACTGCAAATCCATGCTGGGAACCGTTGTGGTAGATTCTCTTTGAACAGACTGGTCACAAATGAGGTTGGAGTCGAAGTTCAATTTATCAGAATTCTTTATTGAACATGAATCATGGAAAGAAAAACACAGTTTGCTGGACTGCAGAATTCCGTCAACTCTCTGAAGAAACCACAAAACCTTTATACCCTACCTCGCCACATAGAAGTGGGGGTGAGACAGCATGGGTGTCATCTTTATGTCCATTCATGGATGTTAACCAGCTTAAACTTAGGTTTTAACCTAGAGGTCAGTTATTTACATTTCAGGGAGAGATGCTGAGCACAGGCATGCAAAACATAAGTCCATATCTGGAGATGGTCAGAACATAATCATGCAAGACATATATCTCTATATAGAAAAGAGTTAATCCTACTGTGACCCTACTGGTCAACACCTGTTCAACCAGAGTGTGTCCAGTGACACAGAGTTCATATGTGAATATCAGTGTGTGTAATTCTACAACAAAGCTGGAAATATATACTAATACATTGTGTTGAGACCTCTCAAACTCTTATAATATCACATACAATGTTATCAATCTTAACATGTTTCTGCAGGAGATATAAAATATCTCCACACTGTCTTCTTTGGGTCTGTGTCCAATGCTGCTAAATGTCTGTGATAATGAGATCCAGAACAGGTGGGATCAATGTACTGCCACTCATAAATGTTGCAGCGAGGCCTGCCAAGAACCGAAAGACTTGAATTCCGGGGAATGTTCCTGTTTCCTTGCAGGTAGAACACTGACACTGGAAATGAAGAGGTGTCAACTCAACGGGGTTCAAATCCACTTCCCACAAAGTCTACCCCTCTTTCTCTGAGGCTAATCTGCAACGCGTACACTGTGTCACATACTGCATAGGTAAGAAAGCCTTACCTATGCAGTAGAATATAATCTATTGGCTGCTTCCTGATGCTGCACCCACTGAGTTATCATCCACAGCCATCACCACAGATGTTTCATCAGCTCGGCACTCTACACACTGTAAAGAAAAATATCCACTTTAGAAGAGCAAGCTGTATGTTATGCTAACACATGCCATGAAACATATGGCTGATCAGGCATTCCAGCACTTTCTACTTCACTCTCTGTGCTCTCTGCACATTTGACTTTAAATCACCCAGCAGCCCTTCTCCCTTTTTATTTTTATTTTCTGACTCTGAACTTTTGGGTTGTGACAAATTGATGGGGTTGCGGCGAAAGGATTTCACAATGCTATAAGTTACGGCAGGCAAAAGCCTTAAAACAATAGTCCATTAGCATTTTTTGCCCCCATCCATCAGCAGGCGGTGCCAGCTCCCTGGCAGCCATTCATCACATCCGTGCCACCGAGCGAACAAGCCTCAGGCCCCCGCTGCACTGCTTATAAAGAGACGTATGAATGCAAGATGAACACGATGGGCTAAGATAAAGACTAATAAAGCACAATTCAGCTGTGACCATGAAGATCGATGTGTTAAAAGAAAAAGACGTCAACATGACTGATAGTTTTAATGCAAGCAGTGAATAAGCAGGTTAGCGTAGCGTGTTTATTGTCGTGAAGTGTGACTATAATATGATGCACTATAAAACCCACTAAAAGCAGCGCCGGGCTTTCCCCAGGGTGTCAGGTCTTAGGAGGCGCCTTCAGACTGTTTTAATGCACCGTTTGATGCAGATTTAGTTCCTCACACAGCCGTGTGTTTATGTCAGAGCTCAGTTTAGTCTGGGACTCTGAGCCAGCGGCTGCTACAGCGCCTGTCCATTAAGCTAGCTCTAGGGAGAGACTAAAAATTAACCTTAATGGACACTTTTCCCTTTGAATACTAACAAGGGGCGCTTTACTAAGTACCGCTGTGTCTCTCCCACTGTGTGTTTGGCTATTCTTATTTATTTATTTTGCCACAGAGAAGTCGATGTGTGAGAGTCACGGAGCTGACAGACAGCCTCCACGGGTGTGTAGCGACTCCGCCGGGGCCCCTCACTCGCAAACACGCCTCTCCTCGCCATCCCTCTTTACCGCTGAGCCGCTCTCCATAAATGCCAATTAGCAAAAATTTAAAACCAATTAGAGCTGCTTTGTGCTCAGTAAATCTGATTATTAAAAGCCGTGTACATCTTCCGTGCAATCAACGCCTGATGCTGTACTACCGACAGACTCCCATGCCAAACCTATCAGTCTGCTATCCAAGCCAGTGACTGCTTCACTACCCTCGGTCCCCCTCGCCTTCTAATCTGACTATAATGACATTTGCGTAAGGAAATGAACAGTGTTGTGCCATGCTTTTTTTCCCCGAGACTCTTCCACCCACCACACACATCGCAGACATTTTTACGACTCCTGGGTGTAATATTTCCATCATTTGCATAATGATGTCCCCTGTTTATTATAAACCTGTGCATCCATCTCACTAAGGCCCATTGAACAAGCAGTGGATTTGTACAAAATTAGAATGCAAATGGAACTTAATACTGTTGCACTAGCGGTGATGGGCCAATAAACTGCGCCCCCACCCTCTCCCCTCTTTCCTCAGCACCTAGAAGCCCCGTGCACCGCAGTCACCCACTTTAACAACAAAGATGCCATCAATCAAACTTCTGGATTAAAGTTTCAGCAGAGGTATCATTAAAAATGTTGCAATCAGCAACTTAAACTGCTTTTTTGACATTGTTGCTTAGCTGTTGACGTGACCTAAAGAGGAGGCTGACTTGCTTCAGGGATGAAGAATCCTGCTAGCCAAGCATTTCACTGTTAAATCAATAGATTAATTCATCATGTGAATGAATGATCCATCTGTGTGTTTAATCTGTCTCTCAGAGGAGCAGTGAAGCCCCTGGCCATGCAAGGACTTTTTTTTTTGGAGGGGTAGGGTTGAATACTTCTAACAGCAGCAGCTTAATATATTCACACAGAAATTAATATGCACACTAGAGACGTATATTTCTATGCAGCTACAGTTTTATAGCGCTTTATCAAAAGTGACAGCAAAATAAGAACTTTTGATTATACAAAGAAAATGGCATTCGCACATGAAATATTAATGCTGGTGTCCCTTTAGAATATCAACTTTTTGGCACTCAGGCCATGGTAGTATGCACCACAGGGCCTGCTCTCTCCTCCCACGGCATGTAAATAAGTTTACTGGCAAGATGAACTCGACTGAATCCGTAACTGAATGCGTTGTGACGAATGCTGACTCAGGTGGCCACAAGCAAATCAAGACAAAAATCACCATTGCAGTTCAAACCCAACGCTCCGATGCTGAATTCTTATGGAAATGAAAACACTGCTTTTTGATTTGATCCAGCTCACCCTGCACTGGTCACTTAACATTCTTACTCCCGAAAAGTTTTTTTCTCACAATGCCAACTTCTGCCTCGCCGGAGATATGGACACCTCTGGGAAAGCATTTATATACTATAGCAGGACAATATACCAAAGTGATATGATTCAAATTCAAGGTGTGGAAGAACATATTCTCTCAGGAATTATATTTTAGAGTGAATTGATTGATTGAATTCATTTGATGGTTGGAAAAAACAAATAATACTGCACTGCTGTCATTAAACACATAAAAAATCACAGAGAATGAAAACAAAAGAAAGCGTTTAAAATAAAGGCTTCTACCCACCGTGGTCCTCGAGTATAACACTTAACAAGATAAAACAGCGCACAACAAGACAGCAAGTGCAGACAACACAATCAACATATAAATCACAGGCGGTAGGATAGCTATAGCAATGTGCTCTTATTATCTTGATCATCAAAAGTGAATTGACACTCAGACGGATTTTGAGTTCTCAGCAGGGATATTAAACTTGCCTGTTGAGAGATGCATCACCTGTGCTCATGATCGCAGCGTTCACAGCCAGACAAAGGGCTGCCATTTCAAGCAGAAGTCATCTGTTCAAATATACGTAACAAGGTGTGAAACGGCGATGAAGGGGTAGCAGTCGGTGGTATCATGAGACATTTTACCCAGAAACCATTTCGACAGCAATGGACAACGGATTACACAAGCAGAGTGTAAATATATATCAGACCTACTATCTTATTTAATTATAAAGAAAGTCTATGAAGGATAAAGCTTGCCAGAAATATCCTTACCTATATGACTTTTACTGCATCCGAACAAAATATACAATTCGACAATTATGCTATACTTCACGCGACAATTGGCCCGGTGTGGCAGTTTTTGAAGGTACGCAGAGTTTGTACATCTCTCTCATGCTTTTCTTTTTTTTCCAGTTTTTTTTCCTGCGTTGAGCCGGTGTTGCCGGTTATCACTGATAACGGCATTACCGACCCGCAGCATGTTAGCTCTGGCAGTGTAGCACCATTAGCTGCTTTCAATTATAGATAATTATTATCTGAATCTAGAATTTAGCCCCTTAATATACAGTGAAATGGAAGTTAGCATCCGAATGCATCGAATTATGTCATTGGGGATGTAAGAGCCATATTAGACTTAATAAGATGCGTTTAGTGATTTATAAAAAAATTGTTGAAATGCTCCTTTAAGTTACGCGACTAACTACGTCATAGCCAATATCCCTCAGTCCAGCGGAGCAAGACAGTTTTTTGATCGTCGTGCCAAGTTGAGCACCGAATGAATCTTGTAACTTTATTTTTGTTGAGTAAACCTTTTGAAATGGAGTTACTGCCTCTAAAGACTCATTACGGGTCAAGCTCATTGCCGGACGGAGACATGGTCGCCGCTACATGAGGTTTAATTTTAAGAGTGATTCAAATCAGATGTGATGGAAAAGTGAAGCCTGAAAGTGAAGAGAGAAAAAGAGAGCTTGATAAATAACTGTTCGCCTTCACCCACACCTCCCTCACCCACGCTGTGAGATCCAAGGAGCACGATAAACTAGACCTCAGCCACGTTCTTGGGAAATGTACGTTTTTGCCAACTGAAATTCAATCTATGGTATAGCTCTGCTCACATATTCGTCACGTAACTATGTATGCATGAACAATTAACTCAGGGACACATGATAGAAGTAATACAATGTATTTTGAATTTCACTGTGTCTTAAAGGCAGAAATATATGGGGCTCATCAGAGTGGATGGGACGCAGGGGGGTAATTGGTGGCGATGCAGACCAGGTGAAGCAAAGGTTATAGTGGACGGCAGGAGGGAGTGAAGGTCCTGAAGTGACATGAGAGGTATAGGGGTACAGGCAGAATACTGAACGCAAACTGGAGGATCAGCTGTGATTCCTGACAAAAGCAGGCGTTAACATTCCCATATGATTTATGACTCTCGGCCATCAGGAGCAAAGGAAGGAGCAGTGTGACGAAAGAGCCACACAGTCTGCAGAGGGAGGAGGAGGAGCTGGTCGGATCGTTCAACAAAACGTTGGTCTTTGACATCGGAGAGCGTTTTTCATTTCTTTAAGTCATCGTTCCATAAATAATTCAGTTTAAAGGCACATTTTAAAGATGCAGTGGATCACTCTGTGAAGCAGTAACTGAATTGAAGAAAAATAATTCTTTTCACAAAATCTCAAGAAACTGATAAATAATCAACTGATTTTCATTTACTTGTTAAATGTAAAAAAAAAATAACGTTTCCGGCTTCTTATTTATGAGAATTTGATGCTTTTTGCACTTTCATATCAGTGTAAAAGGACAACCTCAGGCTCAGGGTAAAATAAGCATCAATTTGATCTGCGACACCAAGAAACATCCACTCACAATGCTAGAAGTCCCTGCTTCATGCTGCAGGGGGCAGTAGTGGGACATGAACACTGAGCCCTGATCTCAACCTCCAATCATCTCCAACTGCAGCAGAGTCAAAGCTTTCTCACCAGAAAGGTAGGATGAGATCCTATGGTTCAATCATAACACATTAATATCCATCTCAAAGTTGTTATTTTGCTCCTTGTTTGCTGCAAGTGTTCTCACTTGTTTCCATGTCACAGACAAGCCATTAGTGTCATCGCCCCTTTATAACAGAAACCAGCCGTATAATAATATTTCTGTGAGTGATTGACTTAGCTTTTAATAGGATTGTGGAAGTGCAGGGAAATAATAGTGACTACAGTGAAATCTATGATTAGGATTCTGGAGTCATTCTTCCAGGCTGTTGCTTAGGATCATCTCTTGTGAATTAAATCACGCTCAAAAGATGCGTCATTGAAGCTGCGGGGTCCCACTGGAGACCTCTCAAGGACCGAAAGAATCACTGATTAAATCTTTCATTGCAAAGCACCATGGGAGCTGTTCTTTAAAGGTGGTGTCATGGACAGGAGCATAGTTGCGGTAGAGAGACAAATTCAGCAGCTTTTTAATGGAACAAAAAAGTGCCATATTTGCTCCATGCTCTGCTGTGAGAAAAGCTCACTGACTGAAATAATCTAATTCTTCACGCCCCAGTGTCCACTGGTGACCATCTGCAACTGGTCGAAAAAAAAATATCACACAAATTGTTGTGTTGGCTCGTGGAAAAGCATCTCCATTCCTTTTTCCAGTTCATTGCCTTTTGTTTCCATCTGCACGCTAACATCCAGTGATGTGCTCGTTCAAAATGAATGGTTTCGCAGGCTCGGCTTGCTGTTGCATGATTTCAGCAACTTCCCGACCAATCAAACTGCATCTAAATCCTCACAGTCCCTCAGCTGTCTTTATGCCTTTGCTCTTTCAGGAGAAGCCTCCTTGATGCTCTCTCACTTTTTGTCACCCCTGCTTCCCAATGGCTATGGTTATTGCTTTAATCTTTATGCCTCCTTTGTGGGTATGGAAAACAATAAAAAAAAAAGTTCCTGCACACTGCAAAAGCAGTATATGTGTTGAACTGTGTTCGAGTATACCTTTGCACCGAGCTGTACAGCAGTGTAGCGCCGCCTCCGCCAGCTAGTCAACACCACCCACTGAGGTGTAACATGAGTGCTTCAGGGAGCTCATCCTATCAGTCATCTCGCAACCACAGCCCTGCCATCCCATCATGAGACTCTCAGCTCTGCTCCATGCTTGGCTCCCCCATCAATGCAAAGTTGCCCATGTAGAAAAGTCTGCTGATAGAGGGGACTTGCAGGGTGACTTCTGATTTATTACCCTATCCTATAAGCCGCTGTCAGAAAGTCCTCACAAATACAAGCCTCTGTTTCTGCTCATCTCTGTGCTCCCATTCCATCTCTTCTCTTTCCTTATATTTGATCACATTTCAGCTTATTCTTTTAATCCTCCCATTCTCCCTCTCCTCTGTGTCCTCTTTTTTTCCTTTCACCACAAGATGCTCCCTCGCTGCTGCCTGATTAGGAAATCTGATCCCACGATCCCACACAATGTTACTCTTAAGCAGACGTCTCTCCCCAGAAATAAGACATGCACGCTCTGCCTAACCCGACTTTGACATCGCCGTCTGCCGGATAAGTGCACGCTGGCTGGAAAAACTTGCACTTAGACTTGTAATTATGCAACGGACAGTAATAATTTACTGTTTGAGAGTAGAGAGGAGGATAGGGGCCACTGAGCTCGGTTCTGCCACTGCCCTAAGATGAATGCACTACACTGCAATGTGTGCACAGATAAAAATGTTTGATTCATCCTTCAGCTCTCCTCCCATTTTTCACTGCTTGTATTTCAGACAGCATACGGGTTGGAGGTGCAAGGTTCGGCATATACAAACCCGTGTGTAGAATGTGAAATGTGTTTCACTTTGGCGGCCCCTTGTGGTCGTCACTGTGTCAATAACGGTATGCTACTCCCCTGGGGACTCTGAGCCAAATTGGCTTGGGCAAGCAACCCATAAAACCTGACTGATATGCAAACCATTAGATAAATGTGATGGCAATTTAACATCGCATTTATGTCTGAATAAGCGCCAGGGTCACTTTCACATGAAAATTTACGAGGACAATCTCACTCGGTCTAACCCAAGGCTGAATTATAAACTACTCCGGGGCCCCAGACCTAGAGGGACCATGAACAATAATACATTTGTTTAGGAATCTGCAACAACTAGGTAACCTTGTGACTCATGGAGAGAAAGCCTGTTGTTGAGCTTAAATTGTCCTCACGTGGAGCATATTTCTAATAAAGTTGTGTTTATTATTTAAATATATATATATACACATATATATATATATATATATATATATATATATATATATATATATATATATATATATATATATATAAAAATATGTCCTATAGTGGGGCTGCAACAGCTAAACAGTTGGCAATGAATTTCATCGTCGATGAGTTGGGTCTATATCACGATGCACGGCACACGCTGTGTCTCCTTGCCAGCTAATAGCGCGTCTGCTGAACCTCACGTAATCAATTACAGGAAATGATGCCGTCCCTCTTTTATCTCTCTCTGGGAGAAGCATTTGAAAAGTGCGGAGGCAAACACACAGTCACTTTGTACTAAATGGGCCTTTTAAAAACGCTGTATATTCACAAAGAATCAAACACAACGGTAGCCGCAGACCGGATATGATTCAAGTTGACATATCATCATATCGCCATGTGCGTTTCATTTTGCCGTCCTTCCAATCATACCAGCACCGGATTTGGCGTGAATGCAGCCCAACACCAACATTGTTCTCTCTTCAGGTTAATTCCTCCTTGTTACTTTTCCATGAAACTTCCATTCAGTCGTACCAGTCTTCCCAAAAAAAAAATGAATATCCGTCATTTCAGCAAGTGCCTCAAAACAACATATGTTTGTGTTCAAGCAACAAAGCCCTCGAGCAGCCACGGGAATTATGACTCATCTGTACTTTGTGCATCTGAATGCCACACAAACTAGTTTTAATTCAAGCTTCCTATGATCAAACATATGTGGTGATTCAGTCCTGCATATTAAAATACAAGAATATGGAATTAGGAGTTTTCATTAAACCCAAAAACACTAATGCCACTTCTACTAGTACTAATAATAAACGCATTCATCTTTATTTATGTGGAATCTTATTAAAACGTATCACTGCAATCACTTCTAGTCAAGCGTCTTCAGTGGTTTCTGCGACAGCCACGATGGTGATAACAATAAATGTAAAATCAAACAAACTGCATCGTATCAAGGGACGGAACATGGAGAACCAACACTATGAATAATATGATTTTCATGAAAAAGAATTTGTCTCGGACTCTTTGCATTATTTATTGGTGGAGATGTTTCTTATCTGCTATTACACCGCTCTTAAAAGTTTTACTAACAAACCTGTACGTCCAAGTAGGTAGCTAATATATATTCCTCTAAACGCAACTTGTTTTTCTTATATAATCATCACCAGAGTCCTGAATACATTCATAAACAAATTATGTCTTTGAAGAGCGGCTTCTGAGTTTATGTAACTTGCTGAATAAAAGCGGATTTTTTTATTCAAATTTGGAAGCGGCAGCAGGCACCTGTGCTGGTGATCAGGCAGCGCTAATATGTACCAGACAGCGACCAGTGGGCCGGGAGGAGGGGATTAACTTCACTTTGGAGAGGAGGAGTAACTGTCATTTAAGGATTTGCAGAGGGATATCTATATTTCCCCTGCTAAGCTCTCGGTGAAGTGTCAAAGGGAAAATATTCTACATTCTTGGACGGCTTTAGGCTGCATGCGTGACAAAGCAGGGCACATTAACTCTGCCAAAACACCGGGGCTCGACCTGAAATGAGTCATTCTGTCCACACAGAGTCCAAGGACAGATCTGCTTTTTTTTTTCTTGACTCGTCTACACTCTCCCTGCAGCTCTCACACAGCAGCTCCGTGCCAATCGATCGTCATGGATTGACAGCATTTGATTGACACACTAAATTAATCGGTTAATTTCAGTCCCAAGTTTAAGCTCATCTGGGTTTCAATGTGGTCCTAAGCTACTAAAACAAAACATTCAGTGCAATGAGGCGCCGCTTATGGCTTTCTTTGACAGTTTTCTTCGGCCATAAAGCGCTGCTTCCAAATTGAAAAGCAGAAAATGATGTTGTCGAGATGGCCGAGCATTGGAAGCCCCATTCTGAATTGACAATTACTTAATGTTTCCTCTGCTTTTTTTCATCCTCCTCTTGTGGTGAGGGTTGGGGGTGGGTGTATTAATACAGGCAGCATGCAGCCAAGCAATAACTCAAACAAACCCCATAAACCTTACAGATTGAGTCACTCCCTGTCAGAAAACCATTTGCTCGTTCCTCTCTGCTGGGACACATGTATGTATGATTAGCATCATCAGCGTCATCATCATTTGTAGTTCATTAACAGCGTGCTAATGCCTCTGAATGTCTGTCACACACATCTGTGATAACAGTGATTTTTCGTGGCCCGGTAAACTCCATCACGCCGGCCGGCTGCGCCGCCTGCTGCTGGTCCAAACACCATCATGAGCGAAGCAGAGAGTGAACGCCAACTGACCAGAAAATAAAGCGGGAACAAAGGACTTCAGCCAGAGCGACCCTCATGCCCCGCCCCAGGGAGGCCGCCAACAGATCGCCGTGTCTTCTGCGACGTCGATCACAAGCTGTTTCATGCATGCAGGCTAAAGGTCGTGGATGAATTAGAGTTGGAGCAGGTTTCTCACACTGTGTTCTGTGGCGCAGCCGAGGAGTGTGTGGCGGTCGGTCGCCGCAATCAGTCTCAGATGTCCTCTGGAGACTCTTTTAAGTGCTCTTCACTGCTTTTCTCACCACCTCATCAAGGGTGTCAAGGGTCCAAGCTGTCTATATCCTGTCTTGTGTTTAAAAAAAAAGAAGAAAATTCTGAAACCCTTCATGGAGGTGTAGACGGGGCAGAATCGAATGCCCCTCCAGTGGCAAAGGTTTTCACTCATTTCCTGCACGACTCTGAGAGGTCACGATATCGAGGGTCACCAAAGTTTACCGGCGCGCCACATCATCCATACCTCACAGCTCGAAAGTACCTGTATTCTCTCGCAGCCTTTTGGCCTCAGAGTTTATGAGACTTGTGTTCAAGTCATAGATCAGTAGATTAATACTGTAGAAAACAGCTTTTCTCCACAGCGTGATGTTGATCCCCAGGGAGACTTTTCCTGATCTTCGTCGGTGTCATTGTCAGCAAATGAAAGCCCCTCAGAGCCAATGGAGCTGTGCGGCTGTCAACACTCTCCCCTGTGCGACACACAATCTTCTCCAGCCATTGCTCTGCCATATGTTAAAATGGCAAAATGGAGGCAACACGCTGCTGGGTTTGGCATGATTTGAGCCCTAGGGAGGGGGTGGCAGCGGAGATGGCGTCCTGTTGTCACCACCATATGGCTCCCGTGGCTTTGTCTGATGGTTTCCTTTGTTACGGAGTTTCTCTGTTCAACACTTGACTCTGAACGATGCAGCATTGGTTGGTTTTGAGGGCCAGCAGCCTCTTTAGTAAAAGTGAAACTGATTAAAAGGACCTGATGATCCTTTCCAACATAATCCCTTTATCTCCACTGTGCTTGAAGTAAGTCTCATGTGATCGCTATTGAGATGTGTGTGGTTTTAGACTTCAAACAGACACTATGAATCAAAGGATTAGTATATAGCTACCGCCAGATAACTCGCCATTTTGAGTGAATCCAAAATAGGACATCCAAAGCGGCGAGTTTGCAGACACTCACTTGTTTCAGCTGCAAGCAGCTTCACTGACAACATTAGGACGATTGTTAGCATGCTAGCGCTCTACTCTCTTTGTATTCCTGTGTGTGCCTCCTCGTTTTGCAGCGAGGAGTGTTGCTGGGTAATGCAATCCTGGATGGCCACTCCTATTAATCACTTCCTCCCAAGGAAGAGGGTTCATTAGGAAGCGATTCTCTTAATGGAGACTGCAATGGCCCATAGTAAGTGGTGCAGAGTCAGGGCAGAGGAGCTAAATCCGTCTGCCCGGTGTCAGGTCTAAACAGGAGCGCATGGGACAATCTCTAGGGTCCCGCTAAATGACGTTATCTATGGGTGCAGGGACCACTCACATAAATAAACCCGGCGGTGGTCCCCTCTGCACAAAACACTCCAGCTCTGCAGGTAAAAGGCAGGACCCTGTGCTGCCATCCTCTGCTGAGCTGTGAGGATTAGATCACTTTACAGGAAGAAAAAATATTTAACACAAGAAATATGACAAATTAATCTCATCGCGTAATGCGGGTGTCTCCGTGACAAATGTCGACAGAGTACCTGAGCGGGGCAAGTAATTATACCCAAATGAACTTGTCAGAGCTTGTAGGGAGACTATCACTTGAGTTAGTATCCGCTTTACGTGGCGCGTATGCGGGAAGATGACGGCTCCCGGCCCAGAGACAAACGAGTTCCTAGAGTGCTCGTACGCTGACAAAATGATAATATGCTACTGCGGCTGCAGCATAGCTTTATGTTGTGCCACTTGGTTCCCGACACCACTTCAAATAACATTTAGGGAATTTCATGTGGAGGTGAGAATTGAATGTTTTGCTGCTTAGTGGTGATGGAAAGTTGAGCAAAGCGCAGCTTTGATCCATCTCCTTTCAAAGTGAGCGGTGGTAATCGGATCAGATTAATTTCAACCTAGGCCTGTTTTTCCTCACAGAGGCCAATCCACATAGAAAGCGTTTTTTTAGAAGTATTTCTGACATCCGTCACTCACGCGTCCCGCGATACACTTCCACTCCGTTAAAGTAGTGCAGTGCCCATTGCATCTTTCTCAAGAACCTATCCTCACAAGTTCACACTCAACGCTACGCTTCCTCGGCACCAAGGGCACACTTTACTGGTTACTGTACTCCAAGGTAGGCAACCTGCTAAAACTAATGCATATGAACATGTTTTAATTATGTTACTATTCTAACTCATTGTACGCTGAAATAACTCACTAAAGGCCCCAACAGCACATAAAATATATGCAAATCATCTCATTTGCTGTGTACTGCTAATTGTACTAATACATTGACCGACAAATAATAGTAGTTATGTTTCAGATTCAGATTTTACTCTGAAAATCTCATATAATTTGATCAAAAATATGACATGAATCTTTATTTTTCATCAAACTATTCAGCATTAAATTAGAATTAAACCTTGAACAGATGTTAAGTAAAAGTATGTGCATTGTGCTGATGTCACTCTGTAATTGAAATACAAATTTGAATGTAGGACTTTTACTGTGTTGTATTAATAGTTTTACTAATAATTAAAGTTTTTACTTCAGAAGTAAAGTTTTGACTCCTGCTAAATTGTAATTGCATACAAAAACTATTAATGGCTAATTGAGCATACTTTTAATGGTGCCAATTTGCCAAAACGTAAAATCCAAATATGATTTAAGGACCATTTCCCAGTAGTCAGGTAGCATAGCTATTTCCTTTAAAATTGTGTACAATAACCTTTCCAAAGGCAAGCAATTTCTTTTTCTATCAAGTAGCTTTGAAATGTGACCAAACACTGTTGCTCCACCACCCAGGCCACGCCTACTGCAGGTAAGGCCAAGTGATCTCTGAAATGTCTGAAAGCTGACACAATTGCACAAATATCCCACAATAAAATGTAATCCGAAACATTATCCCTGACATCAAAGCTTGATAATAATAATAATAATAATAATAATAATGATAAATATTTGTGAAGCTTGTGAATGTTCAAAGTGCATTCACACTGTGAGAGGCATCTGCTTTCTTGCTCTGTATTGTATACACTGAACTGCATTATCTTGCACACCGTTGCTCATTCATCCACTGGATAAACTATCGGGACTTATTCAGTTGTGAAAAACACCTTTTATCCCTCTGTGGTATTTGCTGTCTGCTGTTTACCTTGAGCTCAGGTGTGCGATTACACTGGATGACAAAGCTTATATTCAGCTCGAATTTCTTCCCAGTCAATACCAGCAAATATTAATGATGTTTTCCTCATAAGTGTTCACAGGGAGTTCAGAGGCTTTCGACAGAATAAACAACAAGGGCTGATAAAAAAAGAAGCTCACACTGCAGGCTGCACGGCACAGAAAAGCTTCATCTGTACTTCCAAAATGCTTAAGGCGGGCTTTCGGTGTGTCCTCTATTCTGTCCATAACCTCATCAGTCTGAATAATTGTTGCAGTGCAAAGAGAAGATTACCTGGAGGTGAAAAATGTCCTTTCTCTTCCCGTACTCTCCTCACACTCCTTCAGTTCTTTTCTGAAAAAGACTGTTGCCATGTCCTTTTCCAACTAATGAGACGCAATTAAAACGTGAACTTTCCTTTTTGATTGTCTCGCATCCCAGAGGCCTTCTTCCTCTTGTCACGATTATTAATATTACATTCAAATAAACTTGAATTACTGCAAGCAAATACAAAAATTGATTGATCCCAACTTTCACTTCAGAATAGATTGTCTTTGCATATTTTATTTTAATCTTATAGGAATGCAAAGAGCAGCACTGTCACATTGACGTTTTTTTTGTCTCTAAATCAATCATTCCCGAAGACTGTGTCGGCACCCACAGGTGGAGATTTTATTAGGGTTGCCAATTAAATTAGCCGCATTTCTTCAACATAGTCTTCTATTTAACATTTATATCTGCAGTGCACCATTGAGCCAAATGATGGAAGCCTGAATATTGGTATTGTTCTGATGATTGTAGCCTATTTATATCATTGAATACATCATTTACAGATTCAATATACAATCTGTACAGCATACGACATCCACCGTCCCAGGACCCTCGCATCAAAACAGGAAAAACTCCCCTTGAAATAATTAACTGCCACAAAACCTGCGTCTTAACATGAGTTAATACTGATAAAGCAACTGTTTAAGTGTTGGACCTTTCCCCAAAAAACTCCAGTGACACCTTTTGCCTTGGTCCAAAAATGAAGTTATGAATATCTTTAAAGTGAAAAATACAGAGGTGTTGCTGGAGTTTCACCTTTTCTTTAAAAATAATACATGACAATCAAAAAAGAACTTGACAGTTTCCATTTTTTAACAAGGACCGGAATCCTTCCCATCCACAAACCCGCCTCTTCTGGCAGCACATAACATGTGGATCCTTTTTTCCTCTGTCCTTTGCTCCTTCATGCTCATTAAATATGTCAGACCATCCCTTATCCATCCTGAGTGTCCTTGGTGTCATGGCTGTTAGTGTTGCTGACATCTTTGCCTGGATTCAACTCTTTAGTCTGTGAAGCTTTGACAACTTCTGGGGGTTTCCCATCACCAGCACAGGCCTCCTGGCTCAGTTGTAGGTATTTCTCTCCCTTCTGTTTGCTTCTCCGCCATCGCACTCGTACGCCTTCTTTCACACTCCGCTTGGTGCTCCCTGAGAGAAGAAAAAATAACGAGAGTCTGTGAACTCCGTCCAAATGTATGTCGTTTAATTGATGAAAGCAAATGAAAAAAGTGAGGTAGCCTGTTAACTCAACAAAAATGCATTTATTTCATCTCATTTATAAAATATTTAACATGTGTAAATGTTTTCTATAACACATATTCTTATAAACATGACACATTTTTGCAAATGGATGTGAAAAATACAGTTATTCTTTGTTAAGGATCCACATCGCTTCACTTCGCAAGGTTGGAACAACATAATCATGCAGATGCCGAGTGCATCATTAAAATATATTATATTGTTGTGGACTCTAAGGACATCCACCCAGTCTCATCGGTTTATCCGGGGTCGAGGGAGAAGGGTTCAGGCGTCCCTCTCCCCAGCAAACTATAAGGACATAATTCACCGAAATCTGTTGTTTTTCCTTCACACTGACACAGTGAGAGTTGGACACTGCCGCTTTAAAGCGTGGAACCATGGTATTCATGTTCATAAAATAAAACACATGGAAGAAAACGTGTATGTATCGTTCAGGACCTTCGCTTCAGTGAGAGTCCATCTTTACAATATCAGTACAGTTTTGCACCACTATTTTCTTTTTTAGGTTAAAAAAAATAAAATCAATCAATTTAGGACTAAAATGTGCAACTTTAATTGCAGACAATTTTTTTTAAATTTACAACTTTAATATCATAATTTCTGAGTTTGTTTCTCTAAATATTACCCGCTCCCCTGGTTTTAAAATAAATATTTCTTTATACCTACAATAGTTTTTTAGATTATGAGAAATCCTGTGTGTAAAGTGTCCATTTTCATCATGTTCATATAGGAGGTAATCCACTGGGGAACATGAAGGCACTTCTTGTTTTTAGCACCCAGCTGACAGGTTACAGCAGGTGGACAAACTTCATGGAGGTCAACTCAAACTAAATAACAGTGGACCCAAAGTGGAACCTTGAGGTACACCAACATAATTATCAATCATTTGAGAGATCTTAGTCACACAAACGTCTTGCTTTTTGTCTGTAAGCAATGATTTCATCCATTTTATTACATCATGTGAGAAATGAAACCCCTATGAATAACTGTATCAAATGCTTTCTTTAAATCATGAAAGACTGCACCTACAACCTCCCTGTTGTCTAAAGAAAACAATGGCAGCTTCAGTGAATTTTTTTATCAAAATCTTTCACTCTGGTTCAGACTAGCCAAATGGACTACGGCTTGCGAACGTATCCCAAGACCATAAAGGTAACAACAAACCTCCTGACAACATCCCTCACACAGCTGGCAAACAAAAATCGTAAAATATTTGGGTTTCCCTTGATGTTTCTTGCCTCCGCCACAACAAAGCAAACTCAGAGCAAGCTGGAAATTGATATAAGCGGAAGACAGTGGGCATAGCCACACAGTGTTGGGCGGCTGTGGTTAAAATTCCCTGGCAGTATCCATTTGGCTGTTTGAAAATGCATAGAATAATGGGAATTAAGAGCGCGCCAATCTGTCCAGTTTAACAGAGTGCCTGAAAGAGTTGGGACACACGACAGGGAGGGAGAAAGAAAAGTGACACCTTGACAATTTTCAAATGCAGTTTTCTCCAGTCAATCAGCCCAGGGACAAACTTTGATGCGACTTTACTCCAGGATAACATGCTAGCCAATTTGGATGTTGCTCAAAAGGTAGAGTCAGCCGCTCCTTGTTTTGCAGGCGCAAACACCTTCAAAGAGCCGCCCTAATGCATCCATCCCTCTCCCCTCCACTATCTCTAACCTTGACATGAGAGGGCTCCCCATCTCCCCACAAAGGCACCTGATTGAATCCCAATAAGAAAGAGTTTGCTCAAGCACACACTTTGTATCGTGCCTGTGGATTCTTGATTGGATCCTTGGAGGCTCTCCCTGTTTCTCATCCCACGGGCTCAATCACCATCGTCTGATTGGCGATCTTAACCCCTGTGAACTCTTTGAAATGGACCGTACCACCGCAGAGCGTGGGTGGCCTCACACTCCCATATCTTTTTTCTCTCTCGTTCGTGTCAATAGACCCCCCTCCACAACATAAAGTTTCGAGGAGCTCCGGAGAAGACTTTAAAGAGCCGTGCTCAGAGCTCTCAGGTAGCTTTTTGAAACGCATTTGTTCCATCCACAAACATCCACTTTCTCTGACGAGCACTCACTGGGTGGGGAGCACCGGGGGAGGCGTTTTGATCGTCTGCCACTGGATTGTTGATGCTCCGGGAGCTTTGTGAGAATGCGACCAGCCAGAATATGAAGGGGGTTCCCGCCGCTGTTTTTCCATCAGAAGTGTCAAGCACAAAAAGAAGAAACAGATCCATCAGCCACAATTAAGCCCCACATCTGACAAAAACAAGCATAAGAAAACAATTTCAACTCTGGATGGTCTGATGACCAAAAACCAAGCATAGAAACTAGAAAGGGCAAATTTGGTCTTTATGTTTATGGATCATGCGTACTACAGAGCACAGGAAGAGAGGCGGGTTTAAGCAATTCACAGCAGGGTTGAAAAAAGCTTTCTGTGCGGTTTCACAGAGGAAGAGAGACATAAAAACAGATTTGCAGAAGAGAGACAAACAACTTTGTGAAGTGAGGAAATACTCTGCTCATACTTCAGGTGAAGCTCTTAGTTCAGGAAACAAACAAACAAACACACACACATACACGCACGCACAAACACACACTCTTTATTATCAGATAAGTGATCAAATAATACTAGTTTGCCTTCATTTTCTCCAGCTGATTGTTTGTATTGGTTTATTGATATTCCATCATTAGGGCTGCACATTATTTTCTGGATTACTCACTTGGAATTATGTCATTAAACAGTGTTAAAAAACAAAGCTATTCTGTTAACAGAAAGAGGATGAAGGAATTGCATTTCAATTGGATTCCTTTCTTTTCAATCAACTAATGGTTTATGCTCTAATCGTAATTTTTGATTAGATTTCATATTACGATTTGTGTATTAGATACTGCATTTAATCAATAATGCAGTTTTCAGTCATTAATGAAAACAACTTTGGATTGATTGGTTGTGAGAATCTCTTCCTACAGTGTGACACCTGTGACATGGCAATGTAATTTAGTTGTGTCTTTAGTTCATAAGAAGCAACCTTCCAATGTAATGTTAGACCATTTATGTTCAGGAAAGAGCTGATGAGTGTCCATTTATTAGCAAATTATTAAAATGTATTAGTGCGGGCTTGAAGGCTTATTAAAAAGCAATGAACTGTAGTTGTATTGATTGTCAAACTGTTCTATAAACCATTGATTAAGGACGTATTTACCTTTTAGAGAAGCTTCCTCGATAGTGGTGGGGATTTGGGAATTTAAAAAGAAGTGAGATCATGTATGTGCTCTGTGGCAACGTGATGTGTGAGGTCTGATCACTGTCAACATAGTAAAACACAAATGGCTAATTGCAGGGCAAAATTCATAATTGCTCGGCTTGGGCGATATGACAAGATTAGCACAACAACATGTTGTTTATTTACTTTAGTATTTTTTTATCAAAAATATTGTAGTTTCCATTAGAAGGTAAACAGAAAAGTCACATGAAAACACTCAAACTGTCTGAGAAGAGAAACAATAAAGGAGGTACATCAGAAAGTAGCATTTTGCTCACTGGCAAGTTTGCTATATATAATTTGGTAAACATACTATTTTCATTACAAAAACATGCTTAAAACACTTCTGTATTTAACTATATGAACGAACACTGAACACACTTCTCTAAAAGGCAACAGTCCACGACAGACCTTAAAACGTATCTCTTCGGCTAAGGAATTGAAAATACTTAATAGTTTTAAAAATAACACTGCCATAAATCCATGACCGACTTTACATTTTAGATATTTATTATCTAGATCAATAAGATGTGTTTTTTTCCCACTTCAATACAGTATTATGGCCATTGGGCCATAAAATGTGGGCTGAGACTTTACCATCCAAGAAAAAGCAGATTTTACAGCAGGCTAGGAAGTCATATCGGACCTGTTTTAATGTATCTCTTAAATATATAACGCAAATCTCCCGATTAATCGTCTATCGACTTGACCGCCTCCAAACTATCAATATTACATCCACCTTTAAAAATCCACTATGGGTTGACCTCTACTGTGTAGTCTATTGTCAGGGGACCCCTATTAATGGCTACTCTGACGAACGGCATGCTGGGTATAGCTTGTTCTCTGTGGCTCCCTACAATAATAATTGTGTCAGACACACTGAACAGCAGTCCATGTGCTTCAAGGATGGTGTGTCCGGTAAAGCCCAATCATACGGTTTCTCTCTCTCTTTTATCTCTTAGACATGTCGGGCTCCTTTTCAGGGTCAAATCAAATTGTTTACAGGATATTCAACCTTTGTTTCTTTGTAATCAATGTAATACTTGACTTTTGTCATTACAGGGCTTGTACAGAGGCAATAAAGAAGTCCATGAATATAAGATATGAGTCTACAGATAATTACATTGTCATTGTGGAAGTGGGTTTGTGGCTTTTTGCCGATTACACCTACAGTCGATGGGCATATCTATGAGTTAAATATATTGTCTCTTTAGATCTTCACAGTTCATTTTGTTTAGAGTATAAACTCCTTCGTTCATGCTCAGAGCTCACACCGTCTGTGGAGGACGCCAAGCACGAATATAAACACAGCTTAACCTTAGCCGGCTCCGCCTGTGCTTATAGAACCAGGGTTATAATGTCGTAACCTTCAGTACCTTAGCAAATACCCCGGCAACATAAATAACACCACAACACGGGATCCCCTGGTGGAGCATTGTAGTCACTTATAATGGAAAAAGGTATGTGGATACACAATTATGACTTTGTTACAGTAACAAGAGTTAATGTAATTGGTTGCCTCAACCATAGCAATTAGTTGTAAATTTAGTTTTCTTTATTTTCTCAGCACGTTGAGTCACACTCTCGTCGGGCAGCATTTGTTACAGGGTGACCTTAGCTGAGGAAACAATGTTCTTATCTAATCAAAACATTTTGGTATTCTGACCTTTATTGGAAAGCTGTTAGCGTAGAAGCAAACAGAAAATGAATGGAGAGAGAGGGAGATGAAGTGCAACAAAGGTCCCCAGCTGGAATCGAAAAGGGGACGTGTTTAATACACTTTTGGCAACCAGGACACAGCCCAGGTATCGCTGATCCTATAACAACACAAAAAAAAGGTCAATTGGATAGTTTTTCTTCTTTAACTGACCTTGGTTATGCATAATACTATTGTTGTGAGGGCTCTGTCAGTTAGAGTTATAGACATAAACACTCACTGTTTTTACAAAAACAACATCCGAGCCACAAAGTCCATGAAACAATTTCATCATCTCCTAACCTTTAAGTACAACAAGCCCACGCCACAGTGCAGTGTGTCCACTGCACAGCACACGTACTGACTGCGACTTGCTTTCTGACAACAAAAACAAGTTGCCATCAATTGTCATATCAGCGGCTGTTTTGTTTTCTCTGAATCAGCTTTCCATGAAGACCGTTCTCCACCTTCCCGACCTCTCGCCGTCACAAAACACCAGGACCACGTAATGGAATTCAGCCAGAGGTGCAGGGAAGTACGCCCAGGAGATAACATAATAAGAGACAGGCGGCTGACAGGAGGTAGCGTTAGCTCACCAATACTATCATTCATTTTAATACATTTAGGAAAGGGAGTAAAATGACTTATTCATCACTTGGTTAAGATTAGGGGTTGCAGGTCCTGTACTCTGTGTGAGGATTCAGAGCACACTACATGATGCTAGTTACATAATGAATCCATGTCACTGGTAGGAAGTATTGACATAAACTTTTAGTGAAGGGGTGCATACATCACACTAACTGAGGAAGTGTTTAACCATGGTCATTAATTGTTGAGTCATTGTCGCTGCAGATGCATTATGATGATATGCTATCATTATTATCATGTATACATGTCGTTTACACGCCGTTTTTAAATTATATTTCTTCCGTTTTCTTTTGCTGCAAGAGCTAATTTCCTCACAATAAAGGTTTCATCTTATTCTCAAGTTATGTTATCCTGCAGAGTTATCTCATCAACAACGTGTACACCATGAAAGCAGCTGTCGGAAGTGCTGGACAGAGATGCAAGGAGAGTAATGTCTGTGTGGAGCGCTTTACTTGTCTGCATATGCCATTGATCACTTGAACGTGATCTTCAAGGCAAATCTCTCCCCGGGGATGATTAAATACAATTGTCTTTCCTTCCTCCAAATCTCAAGTATGTGTAGCTAAACACGCCGCCAGGCAATGAAAGCTGGCAGTATGAATGATGGTCATTACTCTCACTACCGAAGCTGCAAATGCCTCGTTCCAGGAAGAAGCCGTATGGCGAGCAACCTTAATGAGTGTTCAGGAGCAGGAATTCATATATTTACTCTTGGTGTGATTAAATTGCAGTGCTGGTGAGGCATCAGGCAGAGTGGTTGTTTACCTAACAATGCATTATCCGTATGTACAATCAATCTACCCAACTCTGTAACACAGACAGAACACCTCTTTTGGGTTTGAAAATGCAAAACACCTTTCCAACATCAGGGCTGGATGTTCTAAAACACCCGAGAGGATGCAGGGGGATTAAACATGAATGTATTTTGCATTTTGTATTGAGGTGATTTTTCAGCCCGCTATGCTTGCCATTTTTTTTGTTTTTTTGTGAGGCATTAAATTGATGTTGGAAAGGCAATAAAGCTGAGTATTTTTCTTGGCACACCAGCATCCCATAGAGCGAATCTGACAGACATGTGAGAGATGGGAGAATAGCTGGCTGCTGGCTGTAAAGATCTGAGCAGGATGTTCAATTGTTCTCAACAAATATACACAGACTGTTTCATCACGTATTAAAGCAATTACATCAATGTAAAGGAACAGCACTACCTATCTTGGAAAAAGGTTAGTGAAAAATGAGATGCAGCATTTCTTATGTTTTATTTGTTTTTTTGGACCGATTTAAACTTGAGACACCCAGTATTTGTATTCTACCATTTCAGAAGCTTTGGCAGAGTTCTTCAGATGCCTTTATATTATTAGGCTTAGGTGTTTAACCAAAAAATATATATCACAATATTTGTGAGTGTTTTTTGACGGTGGCGTATTATATACTGGTGTTACAAAATTACTGTTTTACATGATTATACCAATGCTCACGTCTTTGGCAGTAAGGGAACATAGCATAAAAGGAAGAAAACATTAAAACATTATTTAAAAAAAGAGATGTATCAAAAATATTGACAATATTAGGTATCCCCCTATATGTGTTTTTGAGGGCAGTAGCCTGCCCCATAATTTAAATGTGATGTGAGTTCGTAGCCCAACAGCCATACCCTTGTTGGGAATTACATGTCACTTAAAATGCTTTACATCTCTGAAGAAACAGAGTTGACATGTACCTTTTACATCTTAACACATATGTATAGCTATTGTTAATACGCTATATTAACAGAAATAAAACCATCTATCCCACATTTTGTAGGATAAGGGTTGTTGAGGCTGTTTTCATGTCAGTCTTGGACTACGATGATGTGATTCATAGGCACACATCCTCTTCCCTCTGTGATGTGGTACACATCAATGTATTTTATATGATAGGGTTGGGTGGTCTTCTCTCCCGGAAATATGTGATACTCGCTGGTGTTTTAAACTATAAAAGCCCTGACTAGAAAATTACCATATTACCGCCAGAACTGCTTTGTCACTCAGATGGTTTCCTAAGATTCGTTCTACTGAGCTGTTGCTTCATGGAAACTGCTTTTAAGTTTAGTGCATACGGACTCCTGGAAGAAAATGCAACACCTCCTGAAAAACAATTCACATATCTCTTTTAGACATTTAAAATCTATTTGAAATATCTGATCATTTCAGTTACGATGACAACATACTCAGACATTATACAAGGATGGGGTTTAGCCAAATTATCCAAACCACTTTATTTGAAAGTAAAACAGGGAGCAAGGAGAGCTGAAATGTTCGTGATGATCCCTTTTTTATATTATTCAGTTTTTGGTGGTTTTCTTCATAGCTGATAGTACAGAGATGAAAGGAAATGAGGTTAAAGAGAGATGAGGATCGACAGGCAACTGAGGTTCCTGCCCTGACACAATAAAAGGATTACAGCCATCGATAGTACCACAAATTGTGCGACATTTGCAAGCTCTACCTGCGCTGTCTCAAGGTCTGAATCACAAAAGATATTGCAGCTAATGATGCAGAATGATTACAGAACAACATTCCCATAAAGTTTTGCAGCTGAGTGCAATTTGCCCTGATATGCGTCTGATTGCAATCAATCATGTGGCAAAGTATTTTTGTGCTTGGGGCCAGTGCACCGGTTGTGAGGGTCAGCTGGAGCGATTCAGGCATATATATATATATATATATATATATATATATATATATATATATATATATATATATATATATATATATATCCCGATCTTAATAGTCTATACAGGGTGGTTGAAATAATACATCATGAGGAAAACATAAATTACATTCTCTTATTTGAAGAGTTTATGATTCATTTGCTACAGTTTTGTGTTTGTTAAATTGTTAAATAATGTCTTTTGTACATCGCACTCAAAGCATTGAATGAAAATTCACATTTGAATAATTGTCTGAACAAAAACAATGTTGTGGATGATCCACATAAGTCACATCTTTCATTGGAATTACTTTGTTGAAAAAGTCTGTCTCTCTGTCAGATTTTGGTTCATTAACAAGAAATACAGCTACAATACGCCATAAACAACATTTACATCATTACAAGTGAGGAACCAAACTTAATCTTCTGCAACTCGCCACAGACGTCCTCTGACTTTCACCGGGTATTGATCCATTGCAGATAAACGTATGAAACTGCAGCCGTTGGGTCTGCGAGGAAAACAAAAAGTGAAGTATTGATTTGTGGTGTTTATGATCTCAGATGATATGAAACTGTTGAGGTTAGACTGTTTTGGATTTGTGCACGAAAAACGGAAAAAACAACAACAACTCATACGTCTCTTTCTGAGGGATTGTGTCTCTTTGTGCATCTTCATGATTTAGAACAGCGATTTGTTTTGACTTCACGAAGAGCAACAACTCTGTCCTTCTGGTAAAAAGGCCACAAAGACAGAAACAAAAAATGTGTTGGCACTTAGATTTTTAATACTTGAGAAATACAGATGCCCATTTGGTTGAGGAATGTCTTTGCATCCCAGAACAAATATTTTGTACTTGCAGTATGGTCCCACTGTCTGTGTGTGTGTGTGTGTGTGTGTGTGTGTGTGTGTGTGTGTGTGTGTGTGTGTGTGTGTGTGTGTGTGTGTGTGTTTGTGTGTGCATGCATATGCATGTGTTCATTTGGATTTGAGTGCTTAATTGGATTTATGATGCACTGCCGAGCGAAACGCCGCCATCTCTACAAATGACGTCCACCGTCGGCATTGGGTTTGGACCCAGTTTCCTCTCACAGCCCATCTGCACCTCTCATCCTCTCCAAACGCCATTATAATCCCACCAATCCCGCAGCCTCTCACCATGACGGCCTCCTTTCTGGCAGCCCTGCCCACCACATTAGGATTTGGAACTAGGCTGGAGGCTTCTTTTCCCCCTATTGCCATCTCTGAGAAAGATGATTCCCTCCCGTCAGTGTGCCTTTTCCTCGTCGCTGCCGGTAAATGCATTATAGGCCTGGCCTCTGGGGCCGAAGGAGCTGCATGGCTTTGGGGAGGTCGGTGGTAATTCAGTCACAGGCCGTACTGGAAGAGGCCTTTTTATTGGCCCTTGGGGGCCTCTTTATGCTTTTGTCCTCACTCATGTGCTCTTAGAGGAAATGCCCTAAAAGTGAAGAAAAATTACCGATGGTATTGTGTAAAATGTGATCTCACAGCCGAGGCTGGCGGGCAGGGAAGAGAAATCTAACTGTAGAGCAACTGTCTTTCTTTCTGTGTCGGTCTGTCTGGCCCACCGTCAATGAAGTATGCCTCAACCCAAATTTCCAAACAGGTGTTATTTGACCATCGGGAATCTAGACAGTTACTGTCTCACATGAAAACTTTATATAGTGACTTATTCAAGTGCAAAGTGTACAATGTACTTAAATGTACTCATTGTCTGTTCAAGATGGAGCTTTCAATTTATAATGCTGAATAGTTATAGAATAAATCATCATATTTCAATTATTATATGTTTTGTGAATACAATCTAAATATACAATGTTACCGGGCTCTCTGTTAGAGAAATTAACTGCAACGTGTTCCTATGAAGTAGGCAAATACAGTTAATAGTATGCAGTTGAGTTGCATATTTTTTAAGTTGGCTCCTTTTGTAAGTCAAGCCAATACATTAAAAGTAGTCTAATCTATACGGCATAATACATCTACAGCAGTTTGGGGCCCTTTTAGATTGTCCCCACACCCAGTTTGCCTCCCTTACGTAAAGGTAAAGTCTGCCCCTGGTGTTTTTCCTTCTCTGTTTGTCCTTTTATAGATTTCGTTCAGGCACCATGCCTGAACATGCACACTGTCGGCTGATCCCAGGTCTAATGTGGCTCTCTGTTATCACAACTCTGTTTTCACCGTTCAATTTTGGATGAAGCTACCGCTGCAGATTCAGATGAAACAAAGCTGACCTGACTTTACTCTTTTCTGGGTTTCCTCTGTCGGAGTAAAAGCGTTTAAAAAAGAGCCAAAACATCATGCGCTGCGTGTGAAGGCTGGTTCGGTATATGAGAGCTTCTCAGTGTTACTGAGCTGAAAGAGGAAATCAAAATGCTCCCAGTTGACAGTTTTACTTTTCACACGCGGCGGTTGTAAGGTGAGTATGAAAGATTGTAAGGTATTTTACTGTAGTTTTCACCTCCGCTCTCGACGGCTTTAAAACAGTCTCTCACCAAAAACAGCACAATCTTAACGAATGTATTGCATATCCTGTCCTGTGTGTGAGCATTTTCTGTCATGTCTGTCTGTTTCTATAACATCAATCCAGAGCATCTGATCATCGGCATCCAGGTATCATTTATCAACGTGCAGCTCATGTCTCATTAAAAGTCCTCCTCGTCACAGATTAATGGACAGGAAACCGAGTGATTCCACACGATTGAGGTGGATGATGGTCAGAACTAACAGAACGTTAATGAGACCAGACGTTTGATCATTTTCTGATGAATTATATCTGTTGCTGTCTTAACGTCTTTCACACTACATCATTACAGCTGACCGCTGGTCCTTAACAAGCCTATGTTCGAGATCTCCCATCGGATTGGGAGGATGGAAATTGTGATAATTTTCTACAGGGAGGTCTGTATCTCATGGGGATTGTGGTCGTCCTGCAACCACAAGGTACCTGGTTCGATCCCCAGTCTAGCCATAGCTTGCATGTCAAAGTGTCCTTGAGCAAGACACTGAACCCTGAGTTGCTCCCCGGGCGCTTCACAGCAGTATATAATATAATATGACGACGTGCTTAAGTTTAGTGCAGCTATTCTCAACCAGTCACTGGTGGGCCTCAGAGCGCCAGCCAGCCGGGGAGCCACTACCAAATGCTCCAATATTCCAATCATTTGCAAAGCAAGTCATTTTTATTTATCAATGAAAAATGTAAATGCATAATTTTAAAAGTTTGTATGTCATCATGCCAACCTCAACGCCTCATCAGGTAGAGAGAAACATGTTTTGCCGCTTTTAGCTCGCTACAACAATCAATAAAAGGAAAACGCTTTCTCTAGCGTGACCACAGCACTGATTTCAACCGTATCAAACGCTATGGAGTTTATGGCTAAGGTCGGCAACATTGAAGAAACCAGCAAGAGTAAGCTAGATTTTGAAATGACACGTTTCCAATGAAAGTAGCGAGCGGTTCTAGCTCCAAAATTTGCAAAATCTAAAAAACTGATTTTTTTCTTCGTTTTTTTTCAATCAAAGCATTTGATTCACTGATTTCCACAACATTAACAAAAACATGTTTTTAAAATGAACTACCTACTCACTTTAAGTGTATCAATAAGAATGAATGTGAACATGATCTTGCTTTAGAAGGAGGTGCCTGATGAAGCTCCGGTCCAAATATTGACTTTTGGCCTTTACTATCATTTAGATAATGTATTTACTGTTATGTGTTGTCCTATCGCTGTTAAAGGCCAGATATAGTTTGTATACACAGACATGAGAGACAGTGTAGCATGTAGGTAGGTATTGCATTTGTATGGGGGGGGGGAATCAATGCTATTTCATACAAAATATGAAATGAACCACAACATTATAAGATACAGAAAATAACAGCAGAAGACCAACACAAAAGAAAGTATGTATGATAGAATATGCAAATGATACAATCTGTGCACAAAAACTAAAAATGACAAATTAAAAGATATTGAGATCTAAAGCACACTGTTAGTCTTTAGCTGCAAAGTAAGCAGGCTGTTCCCACAGTTTGTTTGGACTTTTGTGGCTCTGACATTTAATACCAAAAACTTTGGTCGAAAAATAAGCAATAGCTCCATGTCTGAGAAAGTTCCCGTTAAATACTGATTACCACCAAGGGCAGGAATTTATATTATCCACTGCTTTCAAAACAGCACTTTGTAGCAATATGTCATGTGAACAGTCACAACTGATACTAATTAAGCTTAATTGCTGTGCAATACACAGTATGCCCGTACCACAGTGTGCACGCAGATGAATGAAATGTTTTTCTTGACCTAAATTCTCTGTTAGGCTTATCTATAAAATGTTATGACAACACTACAAAACCACTTTTACTTTAAATGGTAAATGTTAAATGGGCTGTTCTTGTATAGCGCTTTTCTAGTCTTCAAAGTGCTTTAATGCTACATGTCATCATTCACAACCAGTCATACTGATGCCAGGGGTTACCATGCACGGTGTCACTTCATCTAAACATTCATGCTCATGCACGCACTGCAGGAACAGCACTGCGGGGGCTGTGAATGTCTCAAGGACACATTGACATGGACTAGCAGGGATCGAACCACCGATCATTTGATTGAAGGACAGCCCTGCTCTTCCACTGGCCCACATTTGTATTTGTAAAAGAAGATGAGATACTCATGTAGATAAATGGTTGGACAAGTGTTACATGTGACTTTCTTTTTATTAATCTAAGTGTAATCATTTAATTCTCATTGTAATCACAGAACTGAATTACTTGTGTATGGTCTGTTTGTGGTTAAAATCCTGCATGTTCAGAATCCATTAAAACTCCTCTTTTAGATTTGACTTAAATTATGAAATGAAACTGACATCTGCAGTCACTACAAGTAGTGGCCCCATTGCTAGGGATGGAAATTATAAACTTTTAAAAATGTTTAATTAGCAATGCTTGCTTAGATCACCAAGTGCCCCACTGCTGCATCTACTTATTGTATCTGACTGTACTCTTTGTATTTGAATTGCATTATTCTGTTTGTACTATTTGTAACTGTTTGTTTCACGTCATGTTTTGCACGTTTTTGTATGTATTACATTTTGTCTTTTCTGTGGACCCCAGGAAGATTAGCGAGAGTTAATAAACTAAACTATTTTGATTATAATATATATATATAATATATATATATATATATATATATATATATATATAATATATATATATATATATATATATATTAAAGGTTTAATAGAGCAATTATTCAGGCTTTTATGTGACTGTAAAACATTTTTCATTAACACGGTGAAGGTGTCACCTTTCTTTCTTTTTTTTCTTCTTTTTAATAATGTGTTTTAAATAAAGCAATTGTGGTGATATGTTTTGTCCACCTAAAACAGACGTGTCAACACCCTAGGCAAAATTCATTTTATTACCCGCTCAGGCTCCCTCTTCTCTCATTTATTTTTTCAATCCAAGATGTGCACGATGAAGTCGTATCAATCATTCAGATGTGTCAGCTCGGTACACACACACACACACATACACGCCTCAGGCATTGTGTGACGCATTTTTCGAAGCAATATTCAGACGGGTTATCCAGCAGGAGGAGGAGGGAGAATAAAAAGCAAACCAACTCAGCCACAGTGAAAAACAAGAACTCATGAATATCAACATCCCCGTCTTTGCACGGCTTTGAAGTGCCCTTTGCAGTGAGCATTCAGATTTGTCTCAGACTCCTGTTGCAATCTCATCGAACCACACGGTGCTGGCCTTCATTTGTCCCTCTGTTGCAGCATCATGCCGGAACGGCTGCAAAAGAAAGAGAAAAACCTTGCACCCAATTAATAACGAAAAGGGCCTCTCACAGAGGACCCATCCCCTGCAATTATTTGAGTGTGTGCTCAGACTGCAACATTGTCTACCTGCGTTAGATGTCGCCTTGTCTGTATTTCACCCCACTTTGTGAGTGGCAGCAGCTTTATGGTCGGGGTGTGCTTGTGCCGTCCAAACGTATTTAACATAACATGTATAGCTGTATCAAATGGCCACACTGGCTCTACTGATGGCCTGACTGGCATTTCCAATAAAGCTGAGTCTGATTTACCAAAAGAAACACAGCACATGTACATGTATTCATGGTCCCCAGAGGATGACTCACAAGGACTTCGGTGATCTCCTGACTTTTCCTTTAGCTGCTTTTCCTGTGCTGCTATGAGGTTGACATTTGGGGTTTTGAATGTGTCAACAACTATTGGATAGATTACCGTGAAATTTTGTTCACACATTAATTACTGTTCCCCTCAGGATGAATAGTAATCACGTCGGTGATCCACTGACCTTTTCATATACCGCCATCATCAAGTGAAAATGTTAGTTTGTCCAATACATTAGTTTATAACTAAACACCTCAGCTATAATGTGTTTTTAGGTATAATAAGCGAATGATGGAGAATATAAATGTATACACACCACGCTAAAGTCTGCTGGCATTGTCAATGAGCATGTCTCCCCGATGGGACCTTATTCCAGAATTATTTCTTAGGCGAGAGACAAACATCTTGTTAGAATTCCTTCACAAATTAATTAATTAAGTGTGTTATCCAGCGAATCTTTTAATCAGCCAGGAGGCAAACAACCCAGCAAGACCTGTTGTTTTTGTGAGTACATCCTGGAGAGAGAAATGTCACTTAGGCTATTTCTGGGTTTGTAGTTGTTCTATTTACCTATTTTCACAGTGTTATACTGTAACAATTCATCCCACAAAATGTGACTTCTTGATGTTTCTAGAAGTTATTTTCACAAATGCCATGTGTGTAATTCATGGCACATTTCGAATGTGATCGAGGACGTCGTCTGTCTCTAGGATTCAGAGAGGAAGAAGAAATGCTGAGTGACTAAACTCTAACCTGCCAAAATGTCATGTCATACACAACTGCAGTGTTATTTTAAGAACAATTACACCTGTGAATATAATACGAGGGCAGAGGACAGGTAGTGGCCTTGCATATAAAAGCTGTCCAGTGAGGAGTGATTTATATAAAAGATAATTTCTCTGTCTCGAATTGGTGTCCTTACCTGCTGAGAAAAAAAAGTTCAGTTTATCTGATCAGCCTTGTTACTAGGTCACGTTTTGCAAAATCAACTAGGTTTTTGTGTCTACATATTTATTTATTTCGGTCCAATATTACAGTTTATTCGACACATTATCAGTTCAGTTGCATAATTGACACAAGCTTCTTTAGTTTGTTTTATAGTTTTTTTTTTACTTGTTCTGCCTGCATGTTGTGGTGGATCAGCTGCTCAGTAGCTCAATCAAGGAGAGTGTTAACAGGTGTGTCTAATTATGTCCACTTAGCAGGGATGGTCAGGGCACTGCTAAGGTGCAGGAAGATATGTGAGGAAGTGCTGCAGTAAATTACATCCTGTCATAGTTGGTGTGCTCATTGTAATGTGCCATAGATAAATTAGGATTTTCTGCATTAACTCACAAACCCTATCATAGCTATTTTTATATTTTGTGACATTTGGATGCCTGCTATTTTTCGCACAGCTTGTGCTTACCTGGTGGTGTCCCAGTGAGTTGAGGTTAAGGGTAAATCCGAAGTCTCTTAATTACTTCCCCGTCCACCAAAGATGCATGGAAAGAAGGAAGGAAACCATGCAAGGAGAGAGGAAACGAGGAAATATGTGTTTAGAGAAATGAGATGTCCTTTCTTCAGTAACATCACGTGAAGCGACATGCTTCTGTTGACGGTTGATCAAAGCTCGATCAGCTGCAGTGTCCAATCAAATAACTGATGAACAATGAGGGGGCGTGTCTCCTGCATCCTCGCTCATCCTTGCTCCTCAGAGCGTAAATAAGAGCTTTGGGGCAGCCGTCAATATGGCGGCGAAGAACAGCTTCCGGTTCAAGCGAGGATCGAGAAGTGAGGAAATTAAAAATAAGAGACGTTGAAATGCCATTCACTGGAGTAGAGGGGAAATAAGAGTTGGCGGCTTGCTGTGAGGCTGCAGCTTTCTTTTGTTTGGTGTTATTTTTCCTATGTTTAATTTAATCGAAATTCACAGGTTTTATTTTTGTCCTTTGTTTCAGTAAACTTCCTTTTAATAAATGCCACTATTGCATTACTTCTACTTAACATCCCTTTTTAAGGTCAAACCAACTCATCTGCCCTTTGTTTTGGGCGGTGGCAACACACCATTCCCATTTGACCTTTTTAGGTGGAAAAACCTGTTGAATTGTGTCAAAGAACCCCGACTTTACACTAAACACTTTTTTTAAAGGTCAAGGGAAGGTGGTTTTAAACAACTCTTTTATTTCTCATAGATGCTTTGTATTTTAAAAACTATGATGTTCTCCATGTATTTGACCGAGAACGGTACACAAATGGGAGAAAGAGGTGTATGACATGTAACACAGGTCCCAAAGACTGAATACAATCTTGGACATTGTGGTTATATGGCATGTACTGCACTCGTTCATGTACAATCAGAAACATGTACTAGTAACTATAGCTGTAAAGTAAATGTAGTGGGGTTAAAGATACAATATTTCCCTCTGAATTGTAGAGGACCTCCTGTGTATTGTTGCTTATACATGGTAAAGTAGAATATAATTGACTCAAGTTAAGTGAAAGAATATGAAATGTGTACTCGTAAATTACTTCCCATCAGTTTTCATGCACAAATCAAAAATATGTTGTTTTAAGGCCTTTTTGGACCAAACTCTTCTGGAGACTCCCAGTAACCGCTCATTGGGGAACTCCCTTTAGTTCTGTTTCCATTTCCACTACCAATATGAACTCCAAAGTGAAGTAAGCTGACACAGCTAGGAAAACCTTGGCTTGGAAACAACGTCTTTAAAGTTCACGAAGTGTTAGGGAAAAGCATTACAATGTAATTGTGACGAAGCATAACAAATAATTCATTCTTTGGCCAGGAAAACAATCTCGTCAGAAACAGGACTAAAGATGTGCGTGATGGTAAAGCCTTTTGTTAAATAATTCTATCACTTTCAAATGAAAATTTAATAATGTCAGATGTGAACACAGACAACCAAATCATTCATGTGTTGAAGACTTGCACAACACATTCTATCGCTCCATATAGTGTGTATGCTAACAGCTAGCTCAGGGGCACTGGACCTCCTGTGTATTGTTGCTTAGTGTGTGTTTTTCTTTCTTCATTTAAATCAGTTCGGATGCACTGCAGTTGCTTAAACTAAGCACAAGGTATAAGCAGCAACATGGTTTCCACTTTTTGGTTAAGAAAACACGTTTGATAAAAAATAAAATCAGCAGTTAATTTCCCAAGTTGTAATGCACTCTCTAAAGTAAACTTGTTCATCGCATGCCAATCTCCAGGCCTGCGGGCTGAATCTCCCCTGCAATGATTTTTGATCCTCTAGAAAGTGATTCTGTTGAAGCTGGTTCTCCTAGCTATATAACACTGAATAAAAAAGGAAATCTCTGCTGAAGAGAGACAATTCCAAAAGAGGTGGGAGACTGAGTGCTTAAAGACTAGCCAGCGTCTCATTTGCCGTTGGACCCTTATGAATTTGATGATGTGCCATTTTACACAGCGTCGGGGGGGTAAGCAGACTCTATGAAACCGAGAGGATCACCACGCGAGAGGAAATCTGTTATGCGACCGGGCTTTTATGTTTCCCAATTTACTGCACACAAAAAATACAGCAGCAATGCACGTTATGATTATGCATGATGCCGTGAAAGCCTTGCATGTGAAAACAGCCTGCTGGAAAGCCCGAATGCGACATGACAACTTTACTCAGCTTCCATTTTGTCAGCCTGCAGCAAGTGTGCACGCCACCACAAATCTCCCCTCAAGGTTGAGGAACTCAATTTTTAATTTTTTTTACCCATTCATTTGCAGCTGACGCGAAGAGCTTGCCAGAGTACTGACAGGAAGTGCTGAATGAATTACATTTCACAGCGAGAGTTTTTCCCCTTTCATCCCTTGCATAATGCCACCAGCTCATATGCACGGAGACTACTTGGAAGCACTTACTTGTGGGAACTAATGTTGTCTGTGATGATGATCAATGAATCTATTCATAGGTCCTCCTGCAAATGACAAAACATCCTTTTGAGTTCAAGGATAAAAGATGAACTAGCTTTTAAAAAAAAGATGAAAAAAGGTGGGAGCAAAAGGGTCAAGATAAGAAGCAGAAGTGTCAATGAAACCCCTGTGGGGAAAGAGTTTTTCACCGAAAAATGGCCAGAGAAGGGATTCTCAAAGGCAGAAATATCAGCACAAGGCAGAGCATCACCGACCAGTCAATCATTTAAATGTAAATGTCTAGGCCTTTTCTTCTAACAGGTGCCGTTGTTAATCCGCTGCAGCTGCCAAAGTCCAGCCGACACAGTGTGAAGCCTCTCCTATCTCTTCTGTCATCTGAATTGTCTCACAGCATAGCAGTGTTATACAAACCCCAGCTTGTTCGTTTGCTTTCTCTGATCTTGTTTATCCAAAACAAGCAAAAAAAAAGTTACAAATGTCTTCTTGGTCCAGCTGTGAGGACTTGCCATGCTGTGCTGCAAGTGTCAGAAACCAGAATAAAATAAAAACGCAGCTTGTGGCTTTGGGGGAAATACTGCTAGGATGCTGTGAGACATACCTTTTGAACTACTAAAGGTCACTATAAACTTGAGTGATGAGCAGTTTATGATTTCTGAAAGTCTTTCATGAATCTGGATATTTTTTCTAATGTGATGTTATTAAATCTGTTAACCAAAAATTGGGGATTTATTTCCATTAGTTGTTTGTTTCTTCCATTCCTTCAGGGAAAGAGGAACATCAGAAGGTGCAAGCTGTTTTTGATGCAATTATTTACACATCCAGCAGACAAAATCAAGTCAAATCTTAGTTTTACTTAGTGTTTGGTCTCCATCATCTCCTGAAAAACATATCTAGCCCGCTAGCTAATCGCTAAATATGTGTGCCATTTAGGGCTGGGCAGTTAGTGTAGTGTTTTTTTTTTATTACTTTAAAAGACGCTGATAAGAGTGGTGAAATAATAAGGTATTAAAAAAAAACATAAAATACTCAAAGTAATACAACAAGGGTTGTGATGAGGGGCTGATCACTGGAAGTAGAGTAGAGTTGAAAGTAAGACAAAAGGGTTGTACACTCTAGTTCCGTACGTATTTATTTCATTCTGATGACGTTTCGGCACAATTTTTTGGATATTTAGATGAGACTGTTTGTGATTTTAATTTAAAACCTTAATGAAATATCTATTACAAAGAAATGTGTATTTTAAATTTTTTAAGTATATAACCTAGAAAAAAAAAGTTTTTATTTTGTCAAACTAGTTTTTCAACACTGAACTTTGATGCTCCATATGAAAGAGCCAAAGTAACAGTTCTTCTTGCACAGCAGCATGGATCTAAGGCATCCAATTATATGGTCAAATCTGCTGAAATATCGCTGGATCGTTTTGCACCTGTGGCTCTTTCCAGACTCAGTTTTCAAGCTCTCAAAAAATCAAGTCAATGGATTTGGTGAATGATGTAGCCACCACTTATAGAAACGAGTTACAAATTGCATTGCCTTCAAAGACTTTTGAAATAAAATGTAAAGCTTTAAAAAAATTGAGGTGATGGGTCAGAGGAACTAGTATGTCAGAGTGTCTGCTCCTTTATGTCCCACGCTGTGTTTTTTTCCTTCCCTTGCAGACCAAAAAGTGGCCAGTGTAAAATACGGCATGTCAAGTCTTTCCTTTTATGTCTCTAATTATGGACTGCTATTATTGACACAATACAGAGAAAAGCTGTGTTCTTTTCCATTCGTCATTTTTATGTTTATTTTTTACTTTTTAGATGTCTAATTGAAACTGTCTAATTGCTTTAATTAATATAATGGAGATATTTTAGCTTTTCAGTGCGAGTTCAGAACAAACACTGTGGCTTGTGGTGCCGATACAATTTTGGATTTAACTAAAAGATCTTTGTATCTTCAAGTCAATCAATAGAACAATAGTCAAATCAAGATTTTGGTACCTTCCTTTGGTAAAAAAGGAAAGAAAAATTTAATTGAAATGGGAATAATTTTGACTATCTCCTCACATTTCAACAATTTGAAACATGGACAAACAACTGACTGACCCAATGATACACCGATTAACAGGTCTAGGTACCGGTACTCGATACCTTCAAGGTATTGACTGAAATAAGTAGTATTGAAACTTCTCCAGTGCAGTGAAACGATACCAGCAATTGATCCTTTTTTTTGCCCAGATCTTAAAAAAAAGACTATTTGTATAGTTTTGCTTGCAGCAAATCACTGCAAGTGTTTTTTTTTTCCGATTTAATACGATGTGTAATCGGCCCACTACTGCAGCAGCTACAACCCATAAAGCCACGAATGCGTGCCGCTACATTACCTCTTAACACGGTAATGTCCGAAGCCAAGCAGCTAATGGTGCTTACAGCGCTAACAACAGCAACAGTGCTGACCGAGAGAACAGCGTTTCGAGGGAGGGGATGGAAGGGTCAACACATTCTCACTCCCAACTTGTCAAATACCATAGCATGTCAGTTTCCTCCCGTTACATCCATTCTCCAAACCACATTTCCTATTCAGAGTCGCAGGGTGCTGGAGCCGATCCCAGCTGACAATGGGCGAAGGCAGGGTACACCCTGGACAGGTCGGCAGTTTATCGCAGTGCACATATAGAGACAAATAGATATAGATACAGTTTATCGCACGGCACACATAGAAACAAACAACCATTCACGCTCACATTCACACTTACGGGCAATTTAAAGCCCAATTAACCTGAGCTGCATGGACTGGCCAGACCGGGCAGCGAACCCGGGTCGCTCTTGCTGTGAGCTTACCGTGCTCCGCAAAAGGTGTCTTTGAACGTGATTGACGACATCATGACTGAGGAAACGTCTCAAGTCATGACAGAGTGACTAACGATTGAAATGACACAATGTCAACGTTCACTTTGAGTTTTGTTCAGACCAAAGCAGCAGTGTCCAGGAGAAAAGTCCTGTTTTTGACCTATCCACCTGCCCTGTTTGGACTGTCTCGCTCTTCATACTACATCCGTTGCTCAGAGCTTCTTCTAACAACTCGGGTAGGTTTAAATTGGAGTTAGTTTAAAGCCCGGTGCTCCAGTCTCATACGCCATGGGGCACTATTTGATGACTTGGGAGTGAAAACCACGTTGGGATGGTGTGCGCTGCACTTTCATAACAACGTGGTCCTGCCGCCATGATTCGGGGAATGACGATATCGGTGGCAACTGCTGGATGAGTGTTTTGCAGTGAGCACATACACACACACACACAGTCTCCATTCACATGGTACGTATACAATGAAGTACTCAGTTGGTATCCGTATCACTTCTTGGTGCACTTGGTACTGGCATTGTGATTTTTCCATCAAAGAAACCACATAACAAATGAACAAAGAGAAAACTGAATAGAAAGAAACACCAAAAGGTAATCAGATATAAGTAGGAAAATGTGGATTCATGTTTTGCATCCAATACAAATGTTCTCTCATATTTTGCACATATTCAGCTCTGTACAGCTATACCTGCAACATATCAAAGGAGTGACCGAACAAATGGTCAGGGGTTGGGTAGTGGTAGCATTTACTGGATCACATATGATCAATCTCATGCATTATAGAACTCATTTGGGGGTAAAATGTCTGACTGTTTGTGCAAATCCAGAAAGCCATTCAGCCGAGCAGCTCCAGGCTGTAAATCCGAATGGTATTTTTTATACGAGCTTTAGTTCTCTACGACGTAGAGTGCTGCTTGTGCGTGTTCCTTCACCGGAGTGTGTCTTTTATTAGTTGTTGTAACATAATGTATTTGATTTTGTATCCAGCTCTAAATGTTCTGACATTTAGAAGCGTTCAAAGACTTTGAAAAGTTCTTTTTTTACAAAAACTATAAAGAAATCTCACATCATGCTTGAAACTAAATGCTGAGTGCCTTCATGTAGACATAAAAAAGAAATCAAAAACACTCAGTACACTCCTTCATCCTTAAACGCCAGCAGTGTTCTGATTCCTTCAGTCATTACAATATAAGAGAAACCCCTTTCGTAGAAGCACAGAATATGCTAAAGGTGTTCTACCGAACAAGTAAAGTATCTGCGCAGTATCAATAGTTTTGAGGATGACCTTCAGAGATACACAAATCATATTACAACTTCAAAGGCTTGATCAAGCTTCATGAATCATTTATGAGTTCTCTCCATGCTACATAAATGATGCCAGAAGTTGTGCAGCAGTCGTCTCAGAGTGCCAGACTTAAATCCAGACATATTCTATAATACATATGCATAGCCCGACAATAAAATGTGCTAATGGATGCAAACTGCCCACAGCTTTTTTGCTGGAGTCATAAAGCTTTAGGCATTACAGCATGAAATACTTCATTTAAGGTGAGAGACAACTCTCATTGGTTTCAGTGCCCCTTGCATCAAATCCACCAGCTCACCAAATATTGACGGTATCGCGCAGGAGCATTTCTTCTAATTAAATAGCAGTCGTGAAAGTTGGCTAACCTATATAGATTCGGTAGATGTGTATCATTTTGAGGCATGAAACAGCTTCGAGCAAGCCAGGTAATTTGATTAACCTTTGAGTGTTTTTCATCGATCAATGAATAGATTTAGAGTAAATTAACAGTCGGCTTGTATCTCTCCTTTAACGACAAAGGATATGTTTTGTGTTATACACCTCCGGAATTGGGTCTGTATTGAGGATGGTATTTTAATGATACTTTCTTTTTTTTGCCGCAGTGAGAGGATTTGTTTGTAGTCCATGGTCTTACACAATTTAATCAGCAGCAAAGTGAAACGATACAAGGCTGGAGCAGCGTTGGTTTCTGTGTTGTTGTCTTAGGGAACACGGTCACCTTTAAACTCAATTATTTTATCAAAATGCTCATTGAGGTCGGTCTTAGCTTAAGCATCCAACGGTTTTTCAACCCGGGGAAATTGTAATTGCATGATAGAGCGGTGGTTACAAGGCTGTTAGTTCTCTGCTGGATGAAAGCAGACTGTAAACAGACCAGGAACACAACGTCCGACACAGTGGCTCATTTGAACATGGTCTGTGTGGAAGGTATCCGTGCCTGCTCTTTTCCAAACGGTTTCCATCGACTGCTTCTCGGGCGGCTCTGTGTAACCATCTGGTGCGTCATGTTCTGAAAGCACAGACTTTTGATCCTGATCACACTATTGTGGAAATGCCCCCCCCACCCTTTTAAAACATAACACGAACACAAGCTTTCTGTTATAAATGTGTCTCAAGCCGGTGTACATTTAGTAAAAGGGGGATTATAGCGAAAGTAACACCACTCTGTATTTTCTGAGATAACTCGTTGACTGCTGCTGGAATTTCGAGGCCAGACCCTCAGTGGGTCCCAGTATCGGCTGCTAAACATGTGGCACCGCTCAGTGGGAACATGCTTGTCTCATTTCTGTGGCCATGCATATCACAGACAGCACTTGTCAGTGAGCAGATGTTGAGGCTGACGGCGAAGGCAAGTTGGAAGATTATGGTGAGCAAGATTAATAAAAAAAGAATGCAAAAAGAGAGAGTAAAACCAAACATGTTTGATACAAAGTCGCTTGTTTCAAATAACGGCATTGCCCAAAGGGGCCTTCGAAAAAAGATGTTTTCATGTTTTTTGTCACATCTTCTTTGCAAGCACTTATTGCTGTATTCATGGACGTATTAAGGAGTACTTGAGGCTGTCATGGGTTTCCTCACACTTCCCAGTGGTTTTGCTCACCAGAGTCCTTCTCGAGCAGAGCACGCGTGTCCGAGACTTCCACTGGCCGAGCCGGCTGACTTCCTGTAGGCTCCTTAATTGTGCACATGAATGGGATACAAATAATTTCATCACACTGCTCCAAATGGAAAAGAGTCCTTTCAGGGGGATTGAAATGTGCAGAATGTGTTCCACTGTTAAACAGCTGCTCCTTTTCCAATGATGATGGATAACGAAAATGCTCCTTTGGCCAGTGTGCATCTCATCATGAATGCAGAAGTTGCAATGACCCGTGCGGCCACTACGCCAAAAACTACTTCACAGCTCAGCTTGGCTGTATCCCACATTTTCCTAAGACGGGGTACATGATGTCACAAATAGACTGACACATGGAAATGTACTTACATTTCATGTCATTAATCTGTATGCCTATGCACGTGGTTGTGCCTGCTGACATGGCCCTGCTGACATCATTATTATTAGTCACATTACAATTATCAATAACATTAGTATATCCTCTGGGGTCCTGTACCATGTGAGGGTCCTAGGACAGATGATTTCATATTGTAGAGCCCTCTGAAGCAAAACTTGTAATTTGTGGATTTTGGGCTGTGCAAAATAAATGTAATTGTATTGTAATGACCACTTATAGACATGAGCCCTCTTTCATAACTATGGATGTTATTTTACTGGCCAATTTATTTCAGTTTTTAAAAGCCCTATTTCAATAATCCCTATTCCTCCTGTTCAAATGTTAATGCAAAAACGGTGTCAGTTTAAAATAAACATGTGTTCGAAAAAGAATTGTTCCTGGAGTTTCTATTTTCCAGACTGCCTCTCTTCTTGGTGCATCTTGACTTTAGGTGAAGCCGTGCCAGAACTACAACTTTATATCACAGCAGAGAAATCTGTGTCACTTGGAATCGAATAGGGGTCATCTGAACCAGTCATCAGTTCAGCGGATGATACCTGCGGTGTATCCATGCATGAAATGGCTCGCTCGTCCATGCATTATAGGTGACAGTGTGTACCTAGACAAGGGCGGAGTGTCTGCGCATGATAATGTAGTCACGGACGGGGATCAATGTCTGAGTCACTTATGATATGCAGTGCTCATAATACGTGAGTTGGAGAGGCCTCCAGATCATCCGGATGTGGCACCGGGAGGAAGAGTCGCCTGGTGACCTTCCTCGTAGGTTGCGGTTATCCAGCAGTGGCAAACTTAGCTTGTTTCAGTGGTTTCCTAATGAATGTAACACAGCGCAGCACGAAAAAACTAAAAACTAAAGGTTATCAATCAACCAGTACACAAAATATAACAAAATAAAATCAATGTAGATGTATCTTTATTAGTCATAGACTATTTCTTTACAGAAGACAGGCCTATATGCATTATGTTTCTATAGCTTATATAGACAATACAGTTGCACTGAAGGGATACAGCAGTGCACAGAAGCAGTTTCCCTAGAGGGCCTGGTGTTTACCCACGGAGCGCTCTGCCTGTCTATTCACATCAGGAGCATCACTCACCCAATGAGTGATGGGATACGCCGAGAATTGGAAACCAAACTAGAATAAACCACAAAACCCGACAATGAACCAGGTACAGATCCCATAATATTAGCATTTCTCCAGAGGTTATCCTTGCAGGCTCGTTGATGGTCTGCCAGGCTAATAACCCTGTGGCATCTAATATGAACTGTAGCATACAACACACACTTTTTTTTTTTTAAGTTCATATTATTTGACACAATTAAGACTTTCCCCCAGGAGTCCGCTGTTCATGTGCCATGCTAATGTTTAGTTTACGCTTGTTATCTAACGTTACGCTTGTGCTAGAAAGGGTAGCTGTTATTTATTTATGTTTTTTATGGTTGTTACATCATCAGCGACTATGGCTCAGTGGTGAGCAGGGTCGTCCTTCAATCAGATCGGCGGTTCGATCCCTGGCTCCGCTAGCCCAGGTCGATGTGTCCTTGAGCAAGACACTTAACCCTAACTTGCTCCTGTAGCTGCGCCTACGGTGTATGAATGGTTGACAATCTGATGTGACACCTTGCATGGTGCTCCTACCATCAATGGATGATGTAATGTAGTGTTAAAGCGCTTTGAGTGGTCGGAAGACTAGAAAAGGGCTATACAGGTCCATTTACCATTATTTTAACACAAGCGCTTATCTTTTTTTCTAAACCTATAGTTGTCGGCTAAATCTAACCAATCGTTTCTTGTTCATTATGATGCATTGTGGGTTTCTGTCAGCGTAATGGAGGCTGATGCAGGCTAACATAGCACACAATTGCAGTTTAAATCCCTGTATACCTTTTTGCCATGGCCTCTGACTGCAGGGCACAAGGGAGTTCTTCACACTGCCATGCCTCTTATCACACATGCTTTTTATTCGTACATCTCACGCAACAGATACGTTTTCATTTTGATCGATGCATCTCAACGCACGCTTAAAGGCAACCTGTGGTTACGCATCAATTGTTTACTACAATATGCGTATGAATGTAAATGCTACATGTAAAAACACTACTGCTTTACTCAAATGTACTACACATTTCAGGGTTATTTCATCATGTTTTAATAATTTAGCTTTTGAAATATTGACTATATAATATTGACTAGTTTTAGATTGGATTATGAGGGGGAATCAGAACACTGCAGAGAAAGTGTGTCCAGTCCTTTGCTGCTTGATGCTCTGAAATGCTCGGAGCAAACGAATATTTGTCTTATTCTTATTTCGATCTGTAAGATCTTCCTCATTGCACTTTTTCACATTAACTTCTCCAAGCCAAGTGCAAACACTAAAGCAAAACCTTAATTAGTTTATGAACATAAACATAACAAAACATATGAATTCATGTCCCCAGCTGAAATCATTAGTAGTAACAAGGAAAGTATAACTTCTAAAATTGTCTGGCTTGCATGCTAAATATGTATATATGATCTTTAGCAGCAAGAGAGGCACATTGTTTTTCCTTTCACCTCCAAAGAAAGCACGACTCTATATTTTTTTTATGCTGCTGCCCTAAAACATATCGAGTGAAATGGCATGATGAGAAGCCTGGGGAAGTTTTTGACAGAGACTCAGAGCAGAGCTAATGGCCCATTAAGTGGAAAATGCTGCTTTTGATGTGACTGACAGAGGAAAGACAGAAACATGCAAGTGTTTCAGAGAACAGAGGCACAAAAGAAAGAGAAAGCGAAGGTGAAAACAATACCAGAGAGCAATCATTTCCTCAACACCATCTACTTACGGATCAGGCTTGCAGTACAAAGAGTGGCTTGCATCAACACAGACACTCCATGGTGTTAAGATCTTGTTATCTACTTCATAGTTGTGATGCACTGATGAGCTTTGACTGAGCCTGTGCACATATTCAATCCTCAAGATGTGTCCCTGCACTGGCAGCATTTAAAGCATTGTCTGACATCAAACAAGGATCCCAGCATGTGGTAATTATCATATAGCTATGTCAATACTGTAGTGTGGCACATGTGGTTCAATAGAGCATAATTCCAAACAGATGATGGAAGTCACAGGCACTCGTATCCACATTCAGCAGCAGTTCATTTATAAAAATAGATAAAGGCTATGCCTAAAATGAATACACCAGCACCATTTTGATGCTGGTTATCATGATTTTTTTTTAAAGAAATCTTTATCTTTTTTAAATATCTTTTCAAAACAACCCAAAAAACTAGTTTGATTTACTTCTCTTGGAGCCCCTAAAACCACAAAAACTAAACAAAACAAAACATGATTTTGGTTAATAAATAAAAACAGAGATATCTTTTAATTACCTTTCTAATGTTTTGGCCAATAGACATGGACGATCATGTACATATGGACTAAGAAGCTATAGGTGATGAGGCTAATGACATTTTAATGCTTCATCGTTCGATGTCACTCATTGTGCCATCTATTCTTGCTGGTCCTCTTCCAGTTGAGCGATCTCCCATCAGTTTTAGTCTCAAGAACAGTCTTTGTTGAACAACCAAAAATAGCTTTCAGATAAACTGATCATGCGTTTGAAGAATAATTGAAATTATCATTATGGCTTATCGCATTTTAAGACCCTTTTCTTTCTTTTCTCGGTTTAATTCGTGCTATCAAGGGCTCAGTTGTTGAATCCACCGGGTTTTTTTGTAATGGGAAATTTGTCAATCACATTTTGTTCAGTGAATAATAACAGTGAGTTCTGTATTTAAAGATTCTTGATCAAAATACAACTTAATAATTAAACATTTTAATTGTATAATACCTAGGATTCCAGATGGTGCTTATCATAAATTCATGTCTTCATGCGCGCACACACACACACACACACACACACACACACACACACACACACACACACACACACACACACACACACACACACACACACACACACACACACACACACACACACACAGCAGCTGAGCTCAAACTCTTTTAATGGATCACAGGTGTTACTGCCACTAAACAATCTGTTCTAATGAATTTCAGGTGACAAAACTTTACCGCCCTCCATATATTTTATAGCCAGAAATAGAAGTAAATCTAATTTCAGCAATCACTTCCTTTTGGACTGCAACTATTATCATGTATCATCTATAGAAAAAAAACACAACAGAAATAGTGAAATCAAAGAGTCTTGTTTGATGTTTTCCTGTGTCAATAGATATTCAGTTCACTATAACTACTATACTAAAATCCAAAGAAAAGCAGCACCCAACAACTACTCATAACTATAAATTACTGATTATTTTTGGATAAATGCTACAAATAATCACTTGTTATGAAATATTAACTTCTGGCGAGCAATACACAGGCATAGATTATGGAGAATGCAAGAGGGTTGCTTCATGTTAAAGGATCACAAATAAAAAAAAGGATGAAAATCACTACCAGGGACCCCATGAATGAGCTAATGACTGAACAGCTAACACTGCACAGTAGCTCTCGTTGTGGGAGTTGTGTTACAATAAAGAACAAAGCTGTTCACGTTCTACAAAAACTATGAACTTTCAGTGTCCCTTCTCCATCAATTTGTATTTGACAAAAGAAAATTTGGCACAAATCTCAAAGAGTTAATATTTTATTATGTTTTTGACATGTTTCTACATACTTGTTTGTGCTTTTATGTCTTCTTGTCTGTGTTTTGTCCTTGAGTGCCTCCATACATTTCTGCTGAGAAAGCTCTGTATCCACAGTAGAAATGAAACATGATATTTGCTGGTGTGTTTTTCATCTTCCAGCCTCTTTTCCAGTTTGTATATTCACTTCCTGCTCATAATCACAGGGGTGCTTGGAACAATCCCAGCATGCATTGGGCATGAGTGAAACATCCTAAACAAGTGTATTACAGTGCTACTCTAGCGATACCAGATCTAACTCCACAGATAGAGTATATAAAATATATAGTATATTTTTATTGCACAATATGTCTCAGATATCACATGTCCTACAAAATAACAATTATAATATCTGCGCTACAGACACTGGGTTATTCTTTCTTTATCAAGCTGATGCTGCAAAGCTGTACATGGCTGATCAAGGGATTTTGTATTATTGCTGTATCCAAAACAACAAAATTTTCTTGAAATGAAGAAATGAATGATAGAGGATCCCAAGACACAGCATACAGCACTAGCCCTCAATATTGCTGATTATTATTTCTTATAATTAGTTTTATATATATGTTGTGTATAATATATACATTATGTGTATATATATATGTATATATATATATATATATATATATATATATATATATATATATATATATATATATATATATATATATATATATTATACATAACGTTATAACATTGGAGTCAGTTTCAGATAATTCAATAAGGAACAGCCATTTCCAAACAAATTGGGATGGTCTTGTCGTTCATTTGCATTTCCTGTCATCTAAAGTCTGAATATCACACATTCAAAACCTTTGATGAGATATTAAGCACACACAGTTGACCTTTACCTCCTTCCCTTTTTGTTCAGCGCCTCCAGATTCAGAAATAAATCCCCCATCATTTTTTTGAGTCATGGTTCTGTAACGGTAGATTTATATAATATATAGACTCAAACGGCTCAATACAGTATTGAAAGTGACGTGAAGCGTTAACTGAACTAAAAAAGGTTAAGACGTGAGACGTCTCATTAACACATACTTGTTCAACACGTCAGCGTAAACCTTATCTACTTAAGCCTGTATAGATAGAACATTTCACAGAAGCAAAGGTGATCACGTCTAATGGAGTCACATGTGGGACGAGGGAGAAAAAAAAAAGGACTGACTCGAGGCGAGAAAGATATTTTGGGCAGAGAGAAAGGGAGAGGAGAAAAGGGGTGCATCACAGAGAGAAAAGGGAGAGATGATGGATTGAGCATGAGAAGATAATGAGGAATGAAATACTGTTCAACAAAATGTCATCTCTCAGACAGTGGTCTGGGGAGCATTGCTGCCATTTCACTGAGATTGTTACTATAGATGAGTTTCACCTACAGAGACATCAATTCCTCTGGTGCAGCATTTCCTGGATTTCACAGCGATAGAAGGCAGGCTTTTGAAACATGGCTTTGAAAGCGGACAGAGTGTCAGCTCCAATGAGGCTGCTTTGGCATTGAGATGAAGCTTGAATAGGAAGAGAGCACATGTATATCTTTAGATCAAAAACGCTTGCTATGAACATTTCTTACCAGGATGGATATTTTCAAAGAAAGAAACGGCACTGTAGCTTGCCATCTTGCATAATGGCTGCCTGTGGTGAAACTGATCTGCCTAAACCCCGATTATTTGCTTTGGCTTAGGTGTTTCAAACTGGTAAAGGTTATCTGGTTATATTTTTTAATCTAGGGTCTTTAAGGGTACGATTTTTCAGCAGAGACGTTTCTGTCTGAAGTGTTAGTTTTCCAGTGCTAGTTTTTAAAGGCCTTTGAATGTTCAAGGTCCGAGAGAAGGCCAACAAGATGTCAATTAAAGGTGGTAAAATGACTTCTATGGCGTATTTTCTTGTGTGACTTTGAAAATCGAACACAACTTCGTACAATAAAAGTCGAAGTCAGCGAAAGGTCTAAGACAGCACACAGACTACAATTTAAAACCAGAGATGTTTCATTTTAAAAGTTCAAATCAGAGGTCAAATAACTGTGGTTTGTTCTCTCTAGTGGTAAAGGAGGAAGAAATTACTTGCAGAAACTTCAGGCTGACTTCTGAATGAAGCCGGGTCCTCTGCAAACAATGAGTGAATTGGAGAACTCCTCCTAAACACCAGCATGTCACGTCTCTGTAATATTGTTTATATGTTTTTCCTTAAAACGCTTGTATCATCCATTAACTTTATATTCAAGTTGCCCAAGCAGTATCTTTGAAAATATGAAACGGATGGCAAAATGCTACAGGTCACACCTTAGACAAGTTTTACTTTTACATTAACACGTCTCCATGAAGTGAGTTACAATGGCAGACACCATCATCAGATAGAAGTTGCATGCTACAAAGGAAGACTTGAGGTTTATCTGACATTAGTCCTATAAACCGGCTGAGAGCAGTGACTACAGAAGCATGCAGTAGAGTAAAATTTCAAAAGAATACAATAAGCAAACTAGTGTTTTCATTATTTATAGCCCAGGTGTCGGTCTTACTTTTCATATTTTTATTTAAGTTACCATAAATTGATTTCCAGTTCAGTTAAAATGTAGATTAAAAGAAGCCCTACGTCGCCAAATAACTTATATTTAACTGCAGTTAAAAGCGGAGATGCTTATTGCGGCTACTGTTCCGTTGTTTTTCTGTTTAATATATTATGAGAAATAACTGACTGAATTACCAAGATGTTGATTCATTAATGTGAATTTGTGAATCTAGTTTCAGCAGTAACTCGCCAGCTTGCTTCTGATAGATTTTGGCAGATAGAGCACTAAGTGCAAAAGATGGTCCACAGACTACCAAGCACAGAGTATTCGCTACTGCCTAGATGGCAATACTTGAAAGCCTAGAGTTATAATGTCTCACCAATACAAAACAATACTTAGATGAAGGTTACATTTGTTGTTAGGGTGGGTTTAGATGACATAAAGCTGTGATGTAACATTAAGGAGTAATTCTAATTATCTTCTATTATAAATGATAAGGGGAAACAGTGACTTAAATGGTACATTGCCTCCTGCTGTGACTGGAGTGTGATTGTTGATACTGTAGACCTGGTAGTGCAATGGCAACCTGTCCATTGGGTTCCAGCCCCCCATAACCCTTAAGAGGATAATAAGGCCAAGGAAATGGATAGATGCATGCATGAGGAGAGTGGCTTTGAAGAATGGATGAATATATACCAACTTCAACAGGGTATAGAACATGGACAGATGGATAACCCTTGGACTGATGAATATGGATGGTATGGAAAATTGATGTAGGATATATGGATAGAGTATGTATACAAATCAATCAATTAAAGGGGAGATGGATGATGAGGCAGAGGTGAAAAAAGGAATAAATGATGAATGGATAGAAAGGGTGTGTAGACTGTGGGTGGATGGATGGATGGATGGATGATTGATGAATGGTAGATGATAGACGGACATGCAGGTACATGGAATGAAAAAGGTGGATGTTGAATGGATCGGTAGAATAATTGATAGATGCGCTCATATAAAAATGGATAGAGGGGTGGATGGATTGATGTGTAACCCTTGGACTTGGATGTAGAAGGTATAGAAAATTGATGATTGATGTATGGATGGAGTATCTATACAAATCAATGGATTAAAGGGGAGATGGATGGATGAGGCAGACCTGGAAAATGAATGATTGATAAATGGATAGGTGGATGATGGATAATAAACGGTCTAATCAGCAGATGGATGGCTGTCTAAATTGATGAGAGGATGGATTGATGATTGATGGTACAGGGAATGAATAAATTAAAAAAGGTGGATGGAAGAATGGCACAGGTATAGAAATCGATGGATGGATAGAGAAGGTAAAAACAGGGATGTAGGAGGAATTGATTAATGGTCAGGTATATAAAATAAATGTCTAATTGTACAGGTAGATGGATGTTTAAATGGACGAAACCTCATGCTTGCTGCATAGCACTAAAAAGGAAATAATATTGGATCTTTACTGTAGGGACGTTTCTTTTTTTTCTTGTTAACATCTGCCAATCAAACTCAAAATGTTCCTTAAATCCATCCTTACAAAATGTTCTTCAGCCATCTTAATATAAATGAAGCACTGATGAACGTGTTCCCCAAACCCACACTTCAACCTAACACAAGATGTGAATGAGCAGGCAAACAGTTCATTATTTTTAATCATTCATCTTATTTTGGTGGTGTTTGCTGAACAATGAAATACTTATTAGCACCGCAGACAAAGGACACTGTGATTGACAGGATTATATTTACACAAAGCCAGTGGTTAATCACTTCTCCTCATACAAAGACACACAGATTATTATTAGGTATTTGTTCTCTATGTCTAATTAAACAGAATTACATTCCATAACACATTGTAAAAGCTGGCACGTTTCAGACCTCAAAACAAACTACTGCAGAATATTTTTTTAAGTAAATGAGTGGTTCAGAGAGGAAACATAACAAAATACTGAAAAAGAGAGAACATTTCATAACCAAGACAGTGTGTGTTTTTTACAGTAATAGACTAAAAGGTTCAGGGTTGCCAATGAAGTACCTTCCTCTATTCAAGAGTTCAACAATCGTTTTGTTATTTGCCATCATCAATATTTTTCTCTGCTGTACCTTTTTCTAACCAACATAATAGCCACCGACATTTAGAAAAGAGTGACCTCCAACATACTGTTGCCTAAGAAAAATCAAATTTGAAGCACATTTGAAGCACATACATAAATACAGTTAGGGTTCGGTAAGCTACATCCAGCATAGTTGTGTTTGGAGTCTTTTTGGTGCGCATGAAAATATATCTTTTTGTTACTCATTTGGATAAACAAGAGTGCTGGGCGGTTAGCATGAGAAAAGTCAGCAGAAATGGTGATACGGACGGTGAAAATAATGCTACAGGTCTACAAATGACCTTTAGAAAGTGCAGCACAACATATCTATGTGATAGATTAAATATTAACAGGCTGAGGTTTTATTTTAGTAATTCCATCATCCCTATCTGGAATTTTGACAAGGTGATTGCTGAGATCTCGGAACAAGATGACAACACTAAAAAACGTTAGATGCTGAAATAAAATAGAGCAGTCAGACTGGTTTACCAAACCCCCATACTACTACAATTTATTTGGAGGAGAAAACAAAGGTGACTGGTCGAATCATTACCCAAACTGTCCTTTCTAAACATGATTTCATGGACCAGCTTTATGGTTCAATTTAACCAAATTGTGCTCACCCAGTTTTACTGAGCAATGTGGGGTTAGTCTGGGTATTCAAACTTTCAGTTTTACCTCTAATTAAAGTAGTATAGATATTCTGGCATATGCCGATTTGAACCTACCTGATAATCTGAGTATCTTTGTTTTTTGTCCGATCAGGATTTTCTTGTAGCCATGTGGCTATGCTTTCAGAACTCAGTAATTGTTTTGGTGAGAACAATGCTATCAAAAGTGACAATAGTTTCAGCTATGAAAACTAGGCCAGCATTTATAGTATATGCATATTATTCAAGTGTTTATCATCAACACAGCCATGCTTTTTGCTCTGTGAAGCTGTACAGTGCTGTCTTGATTTGAATGCTAATCTCGGCATGCTAACATGCTCACAATTAGAATGCGTCCTGGTGTTCACCAGGGACTGTTTAAGGTTTACAATCTTAGTTTGATATCTCAGAATGTTAATATTTGCTAATTAGCACTAAACACAACGTATCGCTGAGGCTGATGGAGAGGCAGATATCATCTTGGCTGTGATCCTTTATGGAGTGAGGTGGGCTTCAGTCCAGTGTGGCGTTTATCTCATGAGCTAATTAATGACCATTTATTTTGTTTTGTCCACATTCAGCTACAGGCCGTTATCAGTGCACCATTGTGTGAATAGTATGGCAGTGTCATCACAGTATTTAAAGAGCGTGGTGATGGGTGAATGGCTGGCAGAGTCATTTGTGTCGATGGTGTTGGGGATGATGGTTGATGATGTTGGTTGACCAACATTGCAGTCTTTCAGCATGGCTAAAATGAATCACCAGTATTCAAATAAAGGTTTGATTTAGAAAGAAAATGTCCGTTCCTCTAGCAGAATTTTCACTGCTCTCGCTTGCATCTTTACACATAAATACTGAGCAGTCATACTGGGTCTTCAGGAGTATGGCTAACTTGCTTAAGAACATTAATATTTTAGTCTGTTGACAGCAGTAAGAGTCCTCTGTGCATAAAAGTAGCTCCAAAAACAAATAGCTTCAGAGCAAGATAATGAATAAGTATGTTGGGTTGAAAACTACACGCTATGTTTTGTACTTCCCTTTTGGTTCATCTGTTCTGAATGCCACACAGGAAGCTAAATGTGTACAGTGCACAGAAGAAGATGAGGGGCGACAGGCAGGTGACGGATTCAGAAGCCACCTTGGTGAAGGAGCTCTTTCAAGCAGCCCCTAAAATGATAAAGAGTGATAAAACAGCTCAGACTAAATCTATTAAAATTCAGCGCCACCATGTCTGGAGCGTTCATCACTTGTACTGATATCTTCACCTATTCATCCACAGATGTACTGAGGATGAGTCATTTCCCAAAGATGCACAAACGTGTGCTATGAATACAACAATTTGAAGAAAAAAGGTAAGAAAATCAAAACCCCATATGCTCAACAGGTTCAGCACATTATTTCTTACTGAGAGTCAATCTCTCTGTGATTCTAATTCGGTGGCCGTGATGTGCACTCTTTATTTTCCGGGAATGATCAGCAGGGAGGTTGCCTCCAATAATTTTTTTCTCCGCTGAACGCCACAAGAATTCATGACACACTCAATTGAAACTTTGCATCTGTGAATATTCTGCACCATCAAATGCTGCTCACAGGAGGTGCTTGGAAAAAGTAACACCTGCTTCTCCCCCACTTTCACACAGAATGAGCTCCTCTGTTTCGTATCTGCTAACTGAACTCCCGTTGCTGCAGGACAGCTCGGTTCGAAATAAATATATAAAAATACTTGGAGATGTTTTACATCAGACATCCTCAGAGGCTCCAAGATCTATGAATAGACAAGCATTAGACACAAGGTTTCATCACATAATGTGATAAGATTTTGTCCCTGTGGGTCCATATGGGAAATTGTATTTCCTGATGATTCACTTTTTAATTGTACAACAGCCTACACTGTATGTGAGAGGACAATTAGAGAAGGGCTAGATACTGATAATGCTGAAATGGATGATTAGAATTTATACACACTCTAATTTCCCTTTCACAGGAGACATTTTATAAGACATTATCTTTGGGCTCTGTGCATTAAAGTTGTTTAAACGTCAATACAGTTTGGTTTGCCGAAGCCAAGTTAGATCTGACTCACATTCAAGCCGAGGTCATAATGAAATCAAAGAGTCCTGAATAGACTCAAGGTAAATAGACCCCTAGCAGCAGCACGATGCACCTCCAATTGACTAGCAGCAGCACAATGCTCTAATTATCAACGCAATGCTTTTCACAGTTCATATTGCCACTAAAAACTAATTTTCCTCCTGCGATGATTGATTCACCACAAGATCAAAGCTGATGGCAAGTCTCCTTGGATCCATTAAGGTATTAGACATATTAACACACACACACACCAAAGACCTACAGCGATAGAACAGTACCTTACCCAAACCCAAATACCAAGGCCATAGGTTTGACCTGTGCCACTCTATTCTGAATCAAGCGCAGTGTAAAATGAATCTCTCCATCCCTTTTCAGGAAAGCCCTTGGAATTTGGTCAAAGCCTTCTCCGTCCTTATTGCACCCTGAAAAGCTTAAGATGGCCGATCCAAACTGTCTTGGTTTCCCAAGCTTTAATCCATTAACGTATTTTCCCATAGAGGGTTTCTTTCTTTTGCTTCTCTGATGTTTGGCTACTCTGTCCATCACAGATAACCCAAAGCCTAACCCAATTAACCTACTTCAATATTTGACATTAAATATAGCCAGGATGAAATAATAAATATTGCATTTCTTTCAGTCATATGTACAGATATGCTTGGTACCCTAGGATTTGAGCTTGTCCCTCTCCACAACGATAGACCGGGCTTTGCACACCAAAGATTGTGTGAGTGGCGATAACAATTTGAATCCCGATGAATGAATAATTTTAAAAAAATGGTTAAAATGGGGAGATGCTCAAACTTGTAGTCCTCAGTCCCAACTGATGCTGACTCAAATGGCATCGCTTGAGGACATTTACTGGGTTTCACACATCTTCCTCTGGAGGCACTAAAAGGCTTTTTATAACTTTTAGTACTGCTCAACATCTGGAAACAGACTTAATAAACTACATTAATGGTGTTCTCTTTAAGCTGTTAAGACATACTGATAAAGTAAATACAATGAAAACCCAATGATAGTGTAAAAGAAGCTAACTGAGAAGTGTACTTCTGCTCACTTCACATTTACAGGGGTCACTGTTTGAGTAACACTTTATTTTAAGTGTAATGTAATGCAAAGATTGAAGGAGATGTTACCAACCGTTAAAATGAATAGGCTTTTCTATTTCTGCTAAAAAAGGATACAGGGAATCATCAGGCCAGCACAAGTAAATTACACATAATTACAAATTAGTTTCTGTTTATAGAGTAATTCCTCGCGAAAAGTGTTCTGTTTGGCTCGTGTGAGCGCCGCAAATGTGGGTTTATGTTGAAAAGGTTTGGGGCACAACACTCATTTGGCGTTTTCACATTTCCTTTCATCTCGTTATCTTCCCCACCGCTCATATTCATGACTCCTGTAATGTGTAATAGGAGCCATGACTTGGTTGATCAGCAGAAATTGCAACGGCTGGAGTCTTCAAACCGGCAATTTGGCGCTGAAGTATGCACTAACGATAAGGTATGAGTTCCAATAAGAGTGCAACATATGAGAACTACAACAGCTAATGGGCTGAAACAAAAGCAGTGGAGTCACTTTAGATGTGAACAGAAGGAAAACAGGGGAAATGAACAGTTGATGCGGGCTACAAACAGACTGATGAGACACAACTCTTGCTATAACTGTGTCCATGAAAACTGGCATTCCTTACAATTTGCCAGAACATTAGTTCCATTGCAATAGAGTGGAAGTAATGGCATTGATAATTAGATTTGTTTGGATGTATAAAAGTAGTGGCCAGCGGGTACAGAGGGAAATTTATTTACGCTGAAGTGATTTTTATAGGTGGAGTGAAAGGGGACAGCCAGACAGCTCTGAAACCGTAAAAGCTGATTCTTGTCTTTGAATCTTCATTTTAGAGACAGCCATGATAATCTGTTATAAACAGTGCTGATGGCGATCAATTGACGCCAGCCAAGCTGGCATAAAGAGATGATAGTATTAGGATTTAGATCATTAACTTCAAAAAATCAATAGCCCTATAAAAGATATGTGTCAGAAAATCTGATTTAGTCCGTCAATAAAGATTTCCCTAAAGTTGCCCTTAAGTGGTACTGCAAAGAAAAATAAGTGCACACAAAGTAATACATTCACATTCCCAGCATGCTTCTCCTTCCACAGGCTCAAGTCTTTATAAAGTTTTTCCATTTTCAGCAATTTCACTGTCACTGTGAGGTGACATTTCTCAAGATTATCTGAGCTACAACTACTACTTTTTTTTCTGCAGTGCTGTTTAATGTTCTGGATGATTACCTCTGTTCCAGCAGCCTGTGCTGACATGTTTAGCCAGTGCATCTATTTTCTCATGCTGAGGGTGTAAAGACTTAAAGGTTTGGAGGACTGGATTAACTGAGAGGCAAATGGGCTGTGATGGGATGTGATGAGCCATTGAAAACAGCTTGCGCTGAGGAGGCAGCGACCGTTGGATAGAAGCCCCTTAGAGACTGACTGTGCATTAGTGCATCCTTAGTGGTAAATGTGTCCCTCTGTCTGCATAGGTAGATAGCTCTGCAAGTAAAGTGCTGTGTTTGTCTCCTCGTGAAGAAGAAGCCTCGTCTTTGTGGATAACTTGTTAAGCCCTCAACATATGCATTACCCTGGGGAGATGTACACCTCTTCAGACTGTGAGTCATGTATAAATAAAACATAATGCATGCCGATAGGGACAATTGGTTCAGTCCCTGACGGTGGGAAGTCGGAAAAGGGTAAGATGAGTGATTTGAGTGGCTTTGATTATTGTGTTTGGTGCTAAATGCACTGGTTTAAGAATCAAATATAGAGACGGCCTCATGGGATTGTGACACACACAAGAAGCGTCTATAGTTAGCAGTAAGAGAAGGATATTGTTATCACAGCGAGAGGCCATTATAAGGGTAAAGCAGATCCATCATGTCGCCGAACCAAATGCACTTTATTGTCCGCCTCCCTTGTTATAGCACTCAAGGTTCCCAAGTAAAATACATGAGTGCAGAGCGGGATCTGAATGCAGTGAGGAGTAAAATAACAGGCTGTGTTCTGCATTCATTTACAACAATGGAGGGAACGGGGAGGCGGCGGTTCTACCTAACTCGCCATTCTCATACTTTAGTTTCAAAAAGTGGAACTTTTAATTAGGGAGAGAGCGACTTGTTGATTTGATAGAATGAAGGGGAGGGAATAAATAAACAAAAATTAGGTTGGTGCCTCAATTGTTATCTCCCAAAAATTGCAAAAAGCCTGTTTTCCCTTTCTCTCTCTCTCTTATAAACAATTAGAAATTTAGAAAGATTCTAAAATTAGATTGGAGCGACCAAATTGGGGTTAAAATCCGGCTTTATCCACACAGTGTCTGCTCAGTTTAATAAACCATGTATGAGATGCAGTTTAATACAAAGAAACTGGCATCAAACTAAAACTGCCAAACATAAAGTGGGCCTTGGGGAACAGTCATAGGTTGCCTCCATCTGTTGCAACTGAACCACCTGGGAGCCACAGGGCAGAGTCTGGCAGATCCAATAAGGAGTCAAGAAGGGTTGACGCCTTGTCATCTGAGTTTCTTTAGATACAAAGTGTTTCTGAAGAATTTATAACGCGGCAATACAGCACACCAGCCCCAGCATATAGCACTGCCACTGGAGACTACGGATTCCTGTGGCTTGTTTTTGGTGGATGAAGCAGTAAGTGTGTTATTAAGGCAAACATTACAATCACCAATTAAAGACCTTTACTTTTTTTGCTAAAATTAATATTTGGATCCGTCGCAGATGCTGCAAGAGTTGGGTACCAACTCCCTATACATTTTGAATTTACTTTCAAATATCTCAACCAAATTCTCATTGTCCAGGTTTGGAGCTTTGACATCAGACGAAAATGGCAATTGAAGATGATCTGGAGGCAAACACGGAAAATACCTCTCCGTACTAATTACTGCCAGATGTGCCTTCATAACATACTCTCATTGCCTGTATACTGTTGAGTTTTGTTTACATGTTTTCTTGTCCGTCCTTGTGCAAAGAGTGATTTAAACACCAACTTGTATTACATTGACTTAATGATACAAGCCTTTTCATTGATAAGTCCTGTTATATATTATATTTGTTGTCCTTTTACTGTTATTTTTGAATGTTTATGTTGATATGTGAAGTGCAATATAAATGTTGTTTTTATTGCATTAAAACTAGTATGTTAATTCAATGTATTTTAGAGCCAACTAAAGCTAACCGAAATGCTCTACGGAGGAAAGAGGGAGGGAGATCTGTTTTCATGCGTCCAGGCCTGCAAAAACACTTCAACTGAAAGAGCCAACAATAAAGGCATTAAAGAAATTCTCCAGGGGAATTGCAGCTTCAAAAGCAAGGATATGTTAACAGTGCTTGCCTGGAATGGTTATTGATTTTATGCTCATGTGAAACAAGTACAGACTCTTTTAATAATTACGATACCCCTAGATTTAATCTGGTCAACAGGCAAACAAATCAATACATTTTCATCTCCATCAGCTCACGGTTGTGTAATGCTGGCTCTCATTTCCAGCTTTCTTCATCCCACCCGAGATCATATTTGAGGAGATTTTCCCCGCTTCCGTCTGTGTGAGGGTTTTCATCACGTCATCAGTGTTCATGCTCTACTATCAATGTCTGCATCAGGTAGAAAGATGAAGAAAACAGGCTTTTGGACTATGATTGAATTTAGGGTTCAGATTTGAATTAAGTTGAAGTTTATCTTTTGTAATAATTATAATATAATTCATGAATTATTGAACTGGAAGCAGAATTTGTTTTATCTAGAAGTCATGATAGATGCTTTCAGTAAATGTCATGGCAATCAGAATATTATATTAAACACACATTACAACAGTACAATTTGTCTCCACAAGTTTAGTGCAAAGGTTACACTCGACAAAAGAACAGAAGTTTATTAAAAATGATTATGGTTTATCCACCAGGGACCATGAATATGGATTGATACTCTCCTTCCGTCCTTAAACATTTTGGAAATTTAAGTTTACATAAAATGCCAGTGATCTCTGTCAGGTTTGACATGTTTTAAATTCACATAAATGAATGTCAAAACTAATCTACTAATTTAATATTCTTTTATTTTTACCATAATTATTATCAATAATTCACGACGACAGCAATATGACAATATTGGCCCGGCTGTGTATACAGACAGACATTTTGATATCGTTTGATGGTATATATTATCATATCGCCCAGCCCTGGACTCAACCAGCCTCCTTTCCTTTTGTTCATCTAGATCCTTAAAAAGATCTTAGATCTCATCTCAAATGAGTTATGTATGAATTTGATTTATAGTTTGACTTGTCAGTTAGTTTGTATTGGTTTCTGGCAAACACTGGTCCTCTGGTTTATTGTGGACACTCATAACTAGGTTTGCCCACATGAATCCACAAATACTGGCATATTGTGGGTCCATGCGGGAGCAACGCACAAAAGGTTTGGGGCAGCTTTAAAGATGAACAGCGGGCAGCACGAACACAGTGGAATCACGGCCAAAACCGTGGATCCAACTGCTGCCAATAAAAACGGTACCTCAGCGCATGTTCTGCCCGTAATGGGCAAGAGCAAGCCTGTTGGCTGCATCTGTCACCTCGCAGATCAGCAACTGACTGCCGGTCGATGTTGTCAACTAATATCCACACTTGTCTTGGACGAATTGTTACTATGGTTACTGAGGCTGCGTGCCAGACGTCTCTGCACAAACACCTTCCAGTGTCAAGTTTTACACAGAATATCCAGGGTTTGCTCGTGCATGTCCACGCAAGTTTAACACCACAATGCAGGTGAGAGATGGCCCTCAACACCTTGGGAATAGTCGGAGATGGAAAGAGAGCTGCTGCTGTGACCGACTCGCCAAGCAGCCGCAGCCTCCTGATAGATGGAAACGTCGCAGCAGCTTCATCTTTGAGAGACCTCCGCTTGAACTTTGACGCAGGACCTCAAATTAAAAGAGATGCGGGGTCTCCAACTGGCCTCATCTCTCCTTAGCCAACTCCAGGCACCCAAGGCCCCTCGATTATGGCTCTGATAAATGACATCCATCGAGCGCAAGGGGCCCGGCTGCCGCTCCGGCCACTTGTCAATTACGGTTATTAATCTGTCCTGAATCCCCGCGCCACCACCTCACCTGCCACCGCCTCCCGCCCACTCCTCCTCCCCGGACTCAATATGGCCCGCTTGTCAGCCGCTAAATCAAATTACTTCTGAATAACTGATGGCATGTCCAGATCCATTGCTCCGATAGCCGAAACCATGCTCCTAATCCCCCCTGCTGTTGGCTCAGCTGAAAGCAGGGGGGGTATTCAAATCGATGAGGACTCATATTGGTTCTGACAGGCTTTGGCTTTTGTTAGGTGGGGCAAGATGACAACTCCTTATTGACTTTCGCGGCATCCCGGGATGCACTGAAATGGTATTTGTGCTCTCTCCCATCTGGGAGGCCAATCGCTGCACAGAAAAGCAAACAACTTTTGACAAACTTCCTCCCAAAAATACTAATTTCTGCTCAAATGATTTCAAGCTTTTGCTGCATTGTACGAAAAACCAATATATAATGAAAGCAACAGTAATTTAAGGATGACATAGCTGAGAGGGAAATCTGGGAATCAAATGTTAAGTGTAGTTATACTGAGGTTTAGCAGTCCTAATTATCAAGGGCCAGCACAGTAAAACATGTCTCCTGCACTTTCCAGTGCTTGTCTGCTTCCAGACATATGTATAATGAAGACATTGCTGTAACCAAGAGCACGAAGCAATTTGCTCTTCTCAGTTCAGCCTCTCGGTTTTCACCCCGCTACCCCGATCTGCCTCCCGAATGTGTCCTCTCTCAGATGTACACTTTGTATTTCCGTCACTCCGCTTGTTCTCCTTCAAACGTCTGCCTCGTCCCCAGAGCTCTCCGTCCCAGCGTCGCTGTCCCAGCTGTCTCATTAATGAACTGTAAATACTCCGCTATGCAGCAACATTGATTGACTGGTGAGCGCACAACACTGGGAGGCAAAAAGAAACTAGGATAACAAGATGTAAACTTGGGAAACAAGTTTGTTTTCTGTTAGTTTAATTTACAACGTGCTACATTTACAGCTGTCTTTGCAGTGCAGACACATAGAAATTGTGGACGTACAATATATGTGTCATCTATAGTGGCATAGTCGTATACTTAACATACACAGAAAGCTGCCTAGGCATGTTTGTCTTGTATTAGCTTTCCTCTGTCACCTTGTCCCTTCACACTCCGACTCCAAATCCAATTAATCGAACAAAAAACTGCTGCATATCTCTGACAGCTTGTCATATTTACAATGGGCTGGCAGTCTGAAGCCAAGGCCAGACAAGTCTCTGGCAGGAAAAAAGAAAATATATATATGCTTAGCTCCATACACCAGCATATTTAAAAGGAAGCATTAGGAGGAATGCCCTCAGGGGAATTATCAGCAGCAGTCTCTCTTCTTTCACACGATGATTATTGTATTAATTACGGTTGACGCTGCTAATCCGATGTGGATTTCTGTTTTGTATGTATATTAATCGTGTGTTTTGCTATGTGGTAGATGTCTTGTTCAAAACAAGTTAACCTTTCCATCTCTTGCGGAGCATGACTGCAATTGTTTGCCAATATTTTCTGGCATGCAGTGGCAATATTGTTGACTGTGATTCTGGCTTTCGGAATTTAATCTCCCCAGTTAATAAGAGATAGTACTAAATGGCTGCTGCTAACTTCCAACTGACCCAGCGTGGGTGGGGGAGCATCCAACACGGTGATATTATGTTCATTTTTATGCACCGACTATTCACCATTTTTATTTCTGATAACCAACCGATGTTGTTCTGATTCATTATTTTGTTTCTGAAATGCAATTTTATGCCCCAAAAACACATCTTGTTTTTCCTTTGTTCGACCAACTGTCCAAAAACCCCAAATATCCAGTTTGCTATCACACAGAAACAGCTTCTTTCCACTGGCCGTCACTCTGATGAACAATTAATCAGATACCTCCATCTGCACTATTTGCACTTTTTTGACTACTGTTGTCTTTAATGTCTTTTTTATATGTGTCTTGTTTAAGAGCTAAGTGAAACCGGAATCAAATTCCATGTATGTGTAAACACACATGGTCATTAAAGCTGATTCTGACTAATAAGACAAAGAAAAGCATCAAATCATCACGTTTGAGTGGCAGGAAACATAAAATATTTGGCACTTTGCTTTAAAAAAAATTACTTAAATAATGAATCCATCATTAAACATTGATGACAATCGTTCCGTTGATCAACTGATGGATTTAATTATTCATTATTTTATCTCCAAATATGTAACAGCAGGGTACATAGAAACTGCATTCAGTGGATTATTCACATTAATTACTTTGTTTTACTTTGCAATCTGGAACAAAACACCTCACCAGCAAAAATGCAAACTCGGGTCATTGTTTTGGCTTTACAGCATCTGTACTGTTTTGGTTCCATGATGTTTTCCATGAAAAAGCGATGCTAAACTCACTGTACACTACATGCTCAGCTCCATACAGCATGCAGACTCAGTTTGAGACTGGCTGGTGAGAAAAGTGGTGCATTTACAGCTAAAAAAACATATTTACCTCAGGAGTTGCTAGAAGCCCAAAACAGAGGTGAAAGTGGGCTGAATATCAGACTTGCATTCATTAAGAAAAACATTACTCCAATTGCATGCTAATGACGCTCCCTGTCTCTTGTGTGTAAATTGCCAACTGTTAGCCGTATCAATGTGCTTAATACGCATACAGCTCTGTGCTTTGATGTCCCAAAAAGTCATAGTCCTTAAACCGCTCTCATATTCTAAGCTAAAAGTTTTGACTTTTAATCAAATATTTGATATTTTTATAGATGATTCAATCTGAAGAGTTGTGAGCTCTGAAAGGGACATAACACTTTCTTGTCTTTGTAGAAAATTAATGAATAAGTTTCATTTCCATGCGCCATAATACTTAAAATACCTCGTTCCACTTAGCAATTGCATACCATTTTTGTGTAAATTCTACATACTGAACTGCCGTTTTAAATCCACAGAGCTATGCCGAGCAATATCTGGCAATAAAAAATGAAACCCATGCTGTAAAATATTTTAGGATTTATTACAGTGAATGAGAGCCATTCTATTATCAAGACACATAGCCCTTAGCTGATCCATTAACAATACATTTGTTACATTGAGTATAGCTTTTTTTCAGCTCATATTAGCTTTTACAACCAAATGAGCTTTAACTACTTGTAATGTTACGGTAACCACAACTCATTGTCAGAGTGCGATAAACTTAAAACTGTAGAGAAGAATGATCATTAATGTTGTGTTTGGAGAGTTTTTCAGTGGAAAACGGACTGTAATTTTATTTTTACTCACAGAGAAAATGATCCAAATGAGCGGAAACATGGTAACTTCATTGGGTATCTAATGGACTCTGAAAGAAGAACGATATAGTGGTATTAGTTTGCATTAATGCTTACTTTAATCACTGCCTGTTGAGGCATTATGGCATTGTTTAATGATGCCGTGGTATAATTCTGCACTGCTATTAATGTCTTTTATTGGTTTACAGTCTTTTTCTGCTGTTTTTTATGTCTGTCATGGGCTTTGTCATGTCATCACTGTCGAAATGTACGCAGCTTAGTTCCATACACTCCATTTGCAACGGACTGTCTTAATAGAACATAGTTAAACCGTGGAAGAAGGGTGTAAGCATGTAATCCAACTTTGGAGGTTAACCTGGTACATCGCAGGGCTTTACAGGACAGCGAAGGGTTGTTCAAACATGATCTGTTTCAGATTCGTTACAGTGTCAGTACTGCTGTAGTTTGCTAAAAAAGAAATCGGGAAGGTAAAAATAAAATAGATGAAGAGGCAGTGGAGATGTGTTTAAATCTGAAATACAGTACAAGCTGCAAGGTAAGACAGTAGATAAATCCTCAGTGAGAAAAATCTTTAGTGAGGTCTCAGCTATACTAACAGATGTGTCACCACAGCGTCAAACTGCATGTTGGGAAAAGCAGGGAAGACAAAAAGATAGATCACTTATAGCATAGAGTGAGCTTCTTTTTTAGTAAAAAAAAAAAAAAGGGATAGGGTATTTTTATTTTAACGAAAGAAACACATTACTTTTTTCATTTTACTATTTTACTATTTTTTATTATTATTTCAACTTTCCTGTTATTTTCGTAGTAGCTATCAACCCAATCTCACAGTCTTTATCAGCCAAGGAATTTGGCTCAAGTGTCATCACATCAACATCTGCAGCTTAAGGGCCACCGTGTGCAACCCACTCACACAGATAGTAAAGTATCTCCATCTGCCATATGGAATGTTTGACTAGTATTTTGTTTCACTCGTGTAACGCGGTAAAACAGGGGTCCCTGATAGGCGGACCGCAGATGCGGACCGCAGATGCCGTTGTATCTAGACCCTGGACCTACAACTGATAGATCATAAAGAATTATTGTTTTGACAAGAGCTTTGGGTTTTAGTAAAGTGACAGAGAAAACTGTACACTATGAAGAGCAGGAAACACTCTATGGACACGATAGAAGATGAGAAGAACAGCTATTATTAAAGTGACAATTACTCACGACTGTATGTATATATATAGTGCAGTTTCTGTACCATTAATTTGTTGCATGCACATGGAACCATAGTTGCTGTGATGTCTCAGACATCATTATTGAACCTCAGAAGGATGATGACTGATTTAATTATATCGCTGCAGCTTTACTCTTCAGAATAAATTGAAATGTTATTAATATTACTATAAATGTACCTTTCCACCTGACAAAGTGTGTGTAATTGTCCATAGCTGTATCCCACTTATAGAAACAGTTGTGCATGTTTCTAATAGAGTTTGCAGTGATTATTGTATTCACCAAACAGTTAGAAAGAAACAACAAACAGCAACTCGACCAAAGACTTAAATTAAAAACTGATTGTGGCCCAACGCCTAGGGTGACGTCAATTATTCAGATATAAATGCACGGAACAAATCAGAACTTTCATGGCATTAAAGTGCCTTGAATACCTGTATTATTATTATTATTATGAGTAAATTAAGCGATGCAAGTTTAACCTTGTGAAAGCAGACAGCATCAACTGTCTTTGAACATAAAATCCAAACGACTCACGATATCCACTGAGATGGGGTCAAAGGTCATCAACCAGGAAGTAGTGGGCGGACGGAGAAAGATCGAGGACATTCACAAGTCACACCACAGACCCACAGGGTTACATAAAGGTGTCTTCATAAAGCAGCAGTAGCTCCATGTCTTTGTGCAGAAAGCAAAGCCACTCAGTGAAAGAAACCCTTTTATAAACTCTTCGCAATTAATAGGCAGTAATTTAACACCGATTAGAAGGAGATGGAGGGATCAAGCTTGAGTCCCACCAGGTGGTTGCTATACCCACACTGCTTCCAAAACGTACTGATTCAGTCGTGTGTGTTCAAGAGTGCCGTAGCATCAGTGTAATATTTCATTACTTTATGAGTCATCTAAAGGGAAGGCTTCTGTTAAAGATTATTCTATGGCTTGTATAAAAGAAAGATACTTTGATATACATGTAACATTACTTAGTTTTTAGTAGAAGCTTAGACATTTGGTCCGAAACCAACACTGGGGCAGGATACACAGTACTCATCCCTTCAGAGGGAACCATTGTGCATGTATTCATGATCCGCCACTGCTCAGGTTTGGTTAGGTTTTGGTTAGGTTTGGACAGGTTCAGGTTCTGGGAAAGGATTGCGGTCATGGTTATAAGGAGACTATGAAATTTGACACCAACTGAACTTGCTTGTGTCAAAGTCCGGCACTGTGCTGACCCAACCACTCTATGGTCTTTCTAATCACATGCAACATCCAGTCCTGCAGCAGCAGTTCAAAGAGACGATTGATGCCATTCTCATGTCTGTAGTCTGACTGTAAAACTATAGAGCCAGCAGGCAGTTATCTTAGGTTTGCATAAAAGCTTTAGAACAGTGGACGGTTCACCTCTAAAGTTCACCAAATAACACATTGTTTTCCATTTGTGTAATTTGTACATAAACCAAATGATAAAACAAACTAAAATGTGCATTTATGGTTGTAAAGAGGTTATAGCCACGTGCAGTGAATTACTGGAGTCTCTGGTTGCCTTGAACCTCGTGGTAACAACAACATGTCTGCTTTGTGTGAAGATTAAGCAAGATATAACATGTTAACTTGTGACCAAGCAAGATATAACATGTTAACTTGTGACGATCAAGCAAGATATAACATGTTAACTTGTGAAGATCAAGCAAGATATAACATGTTACCGTGTGACGATTAAGCAAGATATAACATGTTAACTTGTGACGATTAAGCAAGATATAACATGTTAACTTGTTAAGATTAAGCAAGATATAACATGTTAACGTGTGACAATTAAGCAAGATATAACATGTTACCTTGTTAAGATTAAGCAAGATACAACATGTTAACTTGTGACGATTAAGCAAGATATAACATGTTAACTTGTTAAGATTAAGCAAGATATAACATGTTAACGTGTGACAATTAAGCAAGATATAACATGTTAATTTGTGAAGATTACACAAGATGTAGCATGTTAACTTGTGAACTTTACAGGTGCTGGTGCGCAGATTTTTTTTTAACCTTTGGACAGAGCCAGGCTACCTGTTTCCCCTGAGTTTCAGTCTTTGTGCTAAGCTGAGTTTAGTGCATATCAGTGCTTGATTACTGTCAGTGAAGTGAACAGCACAGTTGCATTTGCAGCTGGTAGAGTCTGACACTTCTGACACTTCTGACAGGGACGTCCGGTGTTCTTTTAAAAATTATTCTAGCCCGATTATAACACGCTTATTAAAATTTCTCAAAAGAAATCTATGCAAGGCCTGAGAGGCGAGAAGTGGGATTTTTTTTCTTCTCCAGATTTAGAAAATGGAATATCAGAATTTTTCTTTTCTTACTTGCCTTTGAGGGCTTCCGTAAATGTCACATGCCGCGCACTTAAAAAGTGCAAAGAGAAAATCGATCTTAACTCTCTGAAGCTGCTACACAGAAGGTAACAATGCAGTTGCCATCAAGTCCATGGAATAATTCATTCAGGTTCAACATTTCTCACTTTTACTTCCACAAAATTGCACTAAATTACACCCTAAATTACATTTAATGGCAAAGACTTTTAATGGAAAGAGCCGGCCTTTGAAAAGAAAGGAGGAAATAAAGCATTGATTGAATGCTGAATATGAGGCATTGGATTTATTGAGATAATGGAAAGAAAACAAAACTGAGGAATGTATTTGGTGGAATTACTGTCACTACAATGAGCAGGATATTATCCAGAGTGAGGCTTTGGATGGGAGCCTCCGCCTGTAAAAAGCAGAGGGATTGCAGACCTCTCTCAAGATGATGTCGTGACATTAACAGCACTCATTGTTCTGTGTGCCAAGGGCTCCACCAGGCTCATTGTGCTCCAACCATACCAACAGAAGAGCCGACAAATCCTGGGTCAGAATCACTTAGTGTAGGGGTATAATCTACCGCAGCATCAGACAAATAATTAGTTTTTGCTTGACCTTTAGCAAAGACGGCATAGAAAACGAAATTTCATGCCGCGAAGGAATGCTTAAAAGTAAAAGTAATAACAAGGTGGTACTTAAGCAGGGCTCTAAGTAATTTTCTCTATATATAATACTCCGAAATAAGTCTCACAAAATAATAATGGTATTACATGGATTTGGAAATGTGGAGAATTACGATGAAAAAAAAAACCCATGATAAAAGGCATTTCAACATCAGGAGGTAATCAGTTAAAATGCCTACCAGCTATATTTTTTACTTTGTGTTTTTTTTAGAGAACGAATATTTAAATATAATTTTTGGCCAATTTGTTATTGTTATGACTCAAAGACTAAAACGCATTTTCCAAAAGATGTGGTGTAATTCATGCTTGTTTGTTGATGCGAGAGCTATAAAAGAGAATAATGAATGTCTGGACGGTCAAATATTTGTGTCCAGCCCTAGTGGTCAGAGTGTTTCTTCAAAAGAATTATTGCCCTATGAATTTATGCTTTGTCTGGTCGCACATAAGAGTTTCACCGTAGAACAACATATAACCAGTACTGCATGGAATATATATACTAAACTCACTCCCAGTAAAACTCCAGACTTGTCATGATGGCAGTAGTAGTAGTAGTAGTAGTAGTAGTAGTGGTGGTGTGAAATTAGCCTGCTGTTATTGTTTTTTTTCTGAACTTGGCATTTCACTTTTTCCAGAGCAGCTGTACCCCCTGTATCATCTCCCCATGTCTAGATCTGTTCTCAATACAGAACACAGAAAGTCTGGATGTTTCACTGAAGACAAAGGGCAATTATACCATGTCATGTATATTCTTTTGTACTTCTTCCGGTCACTTCGCTTGAAATCATCAAAGCACCTGGGAAGAAAGAGATTTCATCTCCTTGCAGCACCCTCGCTTCATTAAATCGGAAATGGAGAACAAGAGTTTTCTCATACAGATTACATCAAAATAATGAGTTCTTTAAATTGCCTATCACAATCTTCAACTTTCAGAGTTATGTGCACAGCGGCAGTTCACTGTGGTTCTAGTCAAACTGTAAAACTCATTAATTGCATCCATCTCTGTCTCAGCCTACAATACTGCACTGAGGCCTACAATGCAGGATGTGTGCTTGCTTACTATACAATACTAATCATTAAATCATATCATAAGTGGTTGAGGCCCCGTTCCGATACTTCATGTCGATGTGTCCTTGCGCAAGACACTTAACCCCAAAGTGCTCCCATCGGCTGTGCGTGCCTGCAGTGTATGAATGGGTATGAATAGGTTAGTTAGTTCTAATGTGCAAGTGGCACCTTGCATGGTAGCCATCAGTGGATGAATGGGTGTGAATGGGCTTTAACGAACACTGAATTGGTCAATAGAAAAGCAACATTGTGTGTCCCCTGGTGTGTGGAACACAAGTATGTGTTTGTATCAAGATCTCTGGAAGAAAATCCATAGAAACACGTTTCCAACAAAGGAGGCCTATCAGCTGAGCTAGCAGCGCTAGTGCTAGAGCATGCTTCTTATGATGCTTTAGGTAGTCTAAAGCTAAAAGTTTTAAGAATTCTGCCTGGATTTGTCCTTCAATGTGCAGTGAAGCCAGCGGCAAGTGCAATGCAAATCGTGTTGCGAGTGGCCTTCAGACACTCCGGGTCACTAACATTGTTGTAACTGTCTAGCTGTGTAACTGGCTTATTACGTTGATGGAAAACAAATTTCCCTTTAAAGTGGCAGGTTTCTTGCAGGCTGCATGAGGTTTTCTCTTTCCCCTCACAAGCCTTCCAGAGAAGCGTCCCCACTGGTTGCTGCTGCCTCCACCATGTTTCACACTGGAAATGGGATTTTTTTACATTTTTTATCATGAGGTCTTGGCGTTCAGTCAGCTCCATCTCGGTCTCATCAGACTGTTTAGAAGCTTCTTCCAGCTGATGTCAGAGTCCCTCATGCCTTCTGGCAAACTACATGATGTCATTTTTTCCTTTTCCTCTCTCCCACCGGAGCTGAGACTTGTGAAACACCCGGCAAACTGCTGTTGTCTGCACAGCCTCTCTAGTCTCACCCTCTGAAGCTCGGTACTCCTTCAGAGTTGTCTTTGGTCTCTTTGTGACCTCCCCTACTCGTCTAATCCTGCCACAGCTTTGAAGATAGCCTTGTGTCGACAGATTTACGTCTCTCTTTCCATTTCGTAATCTTTGATTTGGCTGAACTCCAAGGAATGTTCAGTGATTTGGATATTGTGTGCATCCTGTAGTGGAAGATTTTCCTATAGATCTGTTAAAAAGGAATGAGGTTTCTGAATCAAAGTTGTCTTAAGTCCGTTTATTCCTGCAGGAAGGAAAAGTCTGTCACGGCTACTGGCACAGCCTGTAACACAGAATTCAAAGAAGCAACAGTCATCAGCCCATTTTATAACACCATGAGGTCTCCGCCTCCAAACCCCGCAATGAAGGAGACCAAGTAGCTGAGTCTGTTAGAAAAACATGAGCCCCCACTGTCCCCGCCAAACATTCCATTTGTCCTGAGAATCAACACCTTATCTGTTTACGACCCCTTCATATTACAAGTGAAGACAGGTCACTAAGCTCTCTGACCCGAGTACTTTTCCATCTCCTGCCTCGGCCATTTGGACCCACCTATGAGGGTCATTTAAGGTTCAATTTAGACTGTATTATTACAACACTATATTTTCCCATTACAATCCCCTGAACTGCTTTCACTCACCGTTTCATGTTGATTGTAGTTTTTCTTCATTATCATGAAAGATTTTGCCAAAAGCTCCCCGAAACGTGGACCCTCCATATGTAGCTATTTTTATACTACAATTGACTGAAACTGTATAACCTTATATAAATAATATAGTGAAAATCTGAGACGTGAAGCCACATATCTGTCAAGAAGGTGAGGGACAATTTATGAACACTGGCAAATCTCACCTGAATGATTATGCAGACTAAGCATGTAATGTATTCATTCACCTACTTTGGATGAGAGCGCAAAGAACTAATTGAAAATTACAGGAGAGAAATTAAAAGGCAGGATTACGCGATTACTGGATTACACATTAATTAAAGTTGTACACTATGCTTACTCACACTTTTATTTTCATTTCAAACATTTAATTCCAGCTCATTTATTGAACTCGCTTGAGGATAAGCATGGAATTATTAACACATGTGCATTTGAAATAAATGCATTCAGTCAAAATAATTCCCCTTGATCATGCCATGTGATTATAGATATTTTTTCTCAAAGTAATTTGTCTCTTATTACCGATACATATTAAGAAAAACTTAAAAAATCCTGAATTTAGATACATGATTACATGGATTTTGTTCATGTGCTCCTTATAATTTGGCTTGAGATTGAGTTATTCCAGGCTCCGTGTGTCCTCAAGTAAACTTTAACACTCATTGCTCTCTGTTCTCATTAAACCAAAGGTTGGGGGAACCGACGTGTATAACTAATCTTGGCGTGATCAATAACAGTTCTCGCCAGATTTGGAGCCGTCGTCGTGCAGTAAGATATTTTTTTTTTATTGAAAAAACAGTGCTTTAAAATACAACTTAAACACATCATCACCTTTTGAACTTCTGCTTATTTACACACATACAAAATGACCAATTAAATAGAGTTGTGGCCTGTTTTTGATCCCGAACTGTAAAGTTGTGGACCAGACAGTTTACCAATGAGCTGAAAATCATCAGCATGAAGCTCCATGGAGCCGAGAAGAGCTGCAGACGCAGGTAGTGTGTCTCATCCTGCTAATTTAAATTCCTTTATTAGGCTATTTAGAGAAAACTCACGGGTATACGTATAAGTAAGAATTGCTCATTAGATGGCAGCGGAACTGTTTTTGAAAAAACAATATTACTAAAAATCTACTCAGGCACAATATCTAGGACATTGTGATTATGACACCAGGAGACTACAGCATCTTTTCTTCAAACTCATTTAAAGCACATTATTCCCAGGTGTCCATATTGTATACATAGCTGAAGCCGTTTCTCCTTTCTCTTCTTTGTTTAGTTTTACTCTTGCTACAACGTACCACACACACACACACACACACACACACACACACACACACACACACACACACACACACACACACAGATAAACAAAACTATTTTGCTAAACTGCTTTTCATTTGAATAATGTCAGCCTACCTGCATAATTATCCACATCACAGGCTGAGGATTATTATTTTGCAAACATAATTCAAAACACAAATGTGTCTAGCATCTCTTCCTCTTTGGAATCAAATGTACGGTAGATTTGCAAATCCCATTTGTGGACGCTCAGCAATTGGAGCACAGCCAGAAATTACAGAGTCACTTTGTGACAGGGTCACCGTGGCGACGCAGAGAGCTTCCTCGCTGGCCTAGCTGCCGCTATCTGGTTTCCCGCACAAAGACAATAAGGTAAAAGCCGTGGAAACAGCAATGGCATTCGCCAGCTCCCATGGTCGATGCCGGCCACAGGATAAGGTAATGTCACGACTAATTGTCTGTGGAATGGTGCTCATTCATGTAAAGTATATACACAGATATTATACTTTTTCAAGCACAGGCAGCTCTTTTCATGCAAAGCAATTTTCTTTGGAGCCTAGACGATAAACATCAATGAATAACGGCAAAAGAAAAATCCCAGCAAAATGTTCACACCAGTCATGATCTCATCTCTCCGAGGCACCTCAGTCATTTCTTAAATGCCATCATCAGAGCCGGAGCCGCTATACGGCTCTCTTGAATTTGTCTTTAAAAAAATAAATTCAAAGCTGCATTTTAATGAAGGGCTATAGCTGCTCTCCCTGCTGATAACGACTGACTGAGAGCTTGGCTATAATAATGAAGCCGCTCGATTTGCATCATTGCAAGTAGGCAGTTCAGTTTGTCAGTTCAAGGGTGAGAATAAACAAATGCCGGATTGGTGTATTTTATGTCCATTTTGAGTGCAATTTTTTTTCCAGAAAGCGAATGAAAAAGCTGCTACAGCTTCATTCTGCTTGTTTTGAGCAAGGCTGCCTGATTCATCTCCCAAGGCAGGGTACTGTTTCACCTTGATCATGCTATTTTGTCAACATGCAGATCAGTCACGACTGTTTGATGATGTGCATCTCTGAAGGACTCTGTCAGGAAGAGACAGACGCTATGGAGGAACAGTAGAGTTTCCATTGCCCTTTACATGCTGCCTTTTTTATATACTAATGCTGTAGGGAAGAAGGTCTCCTATTGTGGAACCCCAAACTGATTGTTGTCAAATCAATACAATTATTATTATTTGATAAATACCAATTAGAACTTATTATATATATATATATATATATATATATATATATATATATATATATATATATATATATATATTCCTCTCTAAAATTCGGCTCATTCGCACAAATCAATTTTTTTAAAATTGGGCAAAACATTTGCGTGACGTGTAAATGTTCCCGAAAGCCAATCAGATGGATGGCAGAAATGGTAACTGTTTTTACGGAGATAAGCCACAGAGATAATGCGAATAAACCACATGTAGTCGAGCGAGTAAACTCACGCAAGTAAAGCGTTGCGAAAATTCGCTTTGCTTTTGGTGTGAACGTACTAGTAGCATTACCCAAAATACCCATGGGATGCCACAAGACACACTACACACCTGTTTCCATAGGAGAGAAGCCCTATGACAGTAGAACCACATGATAACTGAATTGACATTAATGTATAAAATGTGTTACAGTCCCCTTTAATCAAAAACATGAAATCGACAGTAAGTTATGCAAGTCTTTTCCTCACCAAAATCCCCCAAATTAGAGGTGACAGTGAAGAAGATGAATAGTATAATATTTCGCATCCTCCCCTAATTTCAACCTCCATCAAACTTTCAAGTGAAGTGTTACTCATGATGCTGCATAATTCACTTGCAAAAATATTGCAAATCCGGCTGCTAGAATAACACCCCCCATGTTAGGGTGTTAGATATGTTAAATACATCTCATATCAGTAATGTGACACTGCTGGAGGAAGGTGCTTTAATAAACTGGGATTCCAAAACAGCAAACAGGGAGCACTCTACACAACAAATAGGCTCTTTTTTAAAAGGTTTAAAGTTTGGCTTTGACCACAGGAGAACTTACAGTAAGTTTTAAACTCAATTTTCCGCTCCAAAAATGTAAAACGAGAGTGTAAAAATAGATACAACCGTCACATGAAAAACGTCAAGCGCTGCAATGGTGCTTTAATGAATATATAGAGGGTGAATAGACAAGCTGACAATAACGACTAGTTTTATCTTCTTTCATCATGCCTCTTCATTATACATTTTCATCAATAAATCCTTTGTCACTTATACACTTTGATCACCATCAGGTGTATAAATCTGGTTGTCAGCTGTGTATGATTTGCTCGTCTTTGAGCCCGAAGTAATCTCCCACACATGCCGTTCAGGCGACAGACATTACAAGGAATGGATTTCTGGGTATTGCAATCAGAAAAAGCAAAGACCTATTAAGATAAGACGTAGATGAAAGATAATATGAAACTTAAATGATCCCCGTTGGGAAATTAGGTCAGATACCAGAACGCATTATGCAGAGATAAAAGGCTGAACATCATGTGTGAATAGCAGCATAATGAAAATGTGTAAAATTAAGGCTATACACAGCTGAACAAAAATAAAGAACAAAAGAGTCTGATGAAAAGTATAGAATAAGTAATATGAAGTTTGACTTTTACGTGTGCATTATGTTTTCAGGTTGTGTGGAGGGTTGTCAATTCTTGTGAACTCGCTATCTCTGGAAGGCCTTCAGCGGATTTCCTACAAATTCGGCACAATTGTCAATTTGGACTCGAGGATGAACTGATCCAAGTGTGGTGGTCAAAGGCTATTATTCAGTAATTAATGTGTTAATTATGACGATTTCACACAAATGTCTAAAAGGATCAAATGATGACATGTTGGACAAACATGAATGTAAACTGTAAACATGACTAGTTGGTGGCGGTTTACAACCAGGTGGCTATAATTCTGGATTCAGTATGTGACGGGAATGTCTTTGAGCTAAAATTAAGTGTTTAGTTGCTCTTTAAATGTGCTGTGTCCCAATGATGTAATTAATAGCTAATAATAGTAAAACAAAGTCCACAGAAAGTTTCAGTTATGCTCAGTCTAAAAAAAAAAAATAGCCTGAGTCCTGCAGTGCCAAAAAAATCTTGGCTTAAATTTGGCAAACCTGGACACCTGACTCATGCCAAGATCCTGATAAACGACCTGCCAGAATGTGCAACAGCAGCCCAAATTTTAGCCCAGGTGCTTCTCGCTCACTGGAGCTGATTTGCAGTCCAAATAAGACCCACAATCCAGCTACATCTGGCAGCCATGGGCCGGAGCTGGCTAATATCCATTCCCCTGGTGTCAGACCGCCACCCAGCGCTCTGACACGTCACATGACCTGTCGTACATGGCTCCCTGAGACTGTTTCTTTCTTTCATGACATAAACATAGACAGTCATCTCTGCAAACTGCTATTTCATAAAGAAAATTACTTTCTTTCAAGAGTAAAACGAGTCTGTACGACTTGGATACTATTTGTTACGAAATTGACATGAAAAACCCACAACAGCACCTCATCCGGTGTGTTGTCTTCAAGGTTACTCCACTCATTCATCCTGATCAGACGCCATTTCACATTGACTGTGTCACCCCGCAGCATGGAAATCAGATGAGAGCGACTCAGAGTGGGAGTGGAGTTATGAATTGAGGGCACCCTTGCATACTCGCTCTTCCCTTCCTTCTCCTTGGCGACTCTTGCTGGTAATTTAGTCAGGAAATTGTTTTGTGTTTGTTTATGAACCATGCAGTCCCAGGTGAGATTAATCCAAAAGGAGAGACAACACAAAAGAAGGTCGTACGCCTCCAGTGATGACTGTTGTCACAGTGTTGCAATTGTTGTGGAGTACTTCCCCCCTCTCTCTATTTCCCCTTCAGAAAAACTCAGACAAGGCATACTAATCAATCCCTATGACAGCACCGGAGGAGTGACGCTGAGATTACTCTTCACCTTTAAAGAACATCCAGTGTTCAAGGTGTCTCCGGACCACCCTGGCGTCTTCTTCACATATACGATAATCCTTCATGTGCTTGTGGATTTGCACAGTAGCTTATAATATTCCTGTAATGCGGGAGAGTGAAAAGGTGATCACAGCACTCAATCTTTCTGGGGATTTCCTCTTGCTCTCCGTGTCTGTCGGCTGGGCTCTTTTCTTTTTTATGAGGCTGACCTTTCGGTTTGCATGGCAGATAGTTAAGTGATTCCTCCCTGACCCTTAAAGCCAAAGTATGAATGTCTTCTTTTTCAGCAGCTCGAGCAGTTGATTGGAGCACAATTTGCACTGCATTTTGTAAAATAACACGTTGCATTCAGTTGTATGTGCATGAGTTGGTCAGTGTTCTTGCAATTTCCTTTTTTTACCGCTCTGGTGTGTGAGGTGTCTTGTGAGGCTGACAACCATTATGTATATTGAACCGTTCAATACATCCCTACAAAGTACAATAATAAACACAACGAATATAAAAACACAAACAATTTTATACAAATGAAAACCAAGAACTCAAAAACAAAGAGTTTAAATTGAAATGTCATATAACACACATAACATTATAAGAGAGCAATTCAAAAATAAAGTTGGTTTAAAAAGTGAAAGATGAGACTGTTGCAGCTCTGATCTCCTCAGGCAGCTCTCAGGGTGAGGTAAGGGACAAAGGGCAACAAGATATCTGATAGATAACTTGAATGTAATCAATACTATCTTATAAATCACATCATGAAGCAACAGCTAACCATATAAAGAAGCCAGAATCAGTGAAATGCAGTCACGTTTCCTTGACCAAAGTTTTGGATGAGCTGGAGGCCGGAAAGGGACGTTGTGCTGATGCCAGCGAGCGAGGACTTAAACAAATCTTATCGACTGGTCATGAAGGCGTGGATAACGGTTTCCAGATTTTTGGGAGAAATAAAACTGTCTAATCCTTGAGATGTTTCTTAGACGATGAAAGCAGGTTAGAACCATCGATGTTCGTCTGAACTGAGGTTTTGATGGAAAATGACACCAAGATGTTTGCAATGCTGAGACATTGAATGGGACAGGGAACCAAGACTGTTTGATATTTGGAAGATTGCACTATCTTGAACTATGAACAAAATCTCTTTCTTATCAGAATTTAGCTGCAGGAAATGGTATTTCTATGAAGGCAGTTTAGCAGGTTGACAGCGCTCTGATGGTTGTTTGCAGGGTCACAGCAAAGGAGCGAGACGAGACCAAAAAGCTGCGATCATGGTGCAAAGCAGACATTCACAGAATGTTTACGTTTCTTGACTAAATGATAAAGATGTCAACAGTGTGAGGCTATAGGCAAGCATTGACAATAATGTTAGAACACAAAAAGTACTTAGCTATGGAAATACCGGCATATTAGCATGCTAACCGACCACAATATGATAACCCAAGCAAAGCCTTTTCCGCTACCTCATTCAAGCAAGCAATACATTATTCCCTTCTATCTATGGCATCACAAGTTAACGTTGTAAATTCTGCATTCGCCATTCTTCTAACCCACAGCAATTCACTGGAACTGGCTGCAATGTCATGTTTTTCGCCGCCTGCTTTAGCCAGTTCAGATAACAGGAACCAAATTCTATTAAATCCCTACAGCCAACCTCCAGAAGGAGGGTCACTCCGATGCTGCCTATTCATACCGGTATCTCTCATAGGTAAATTCTAATCTCCTATAGGCTCAGTTTAAAAAATACAAAATATCACAAAATATCCAACTTTGCAGTATCTAAAAGTAATAAGGCTTACAAGGTAAGGTACGCATTATGAGAAAACACAAGTGTGTGTGTGTGTGTTTGACAGAAAGCCTGCGAAACAAACGTAAAGAAATACAACCTTCGACATCCTATCAATGTGATCTGACATGCTGTTAACACAACAGGCATCGTCATCATATTAAACTGTTAGTTTAATCTAGACTTCTATCTCTGCTTTAGTCTTCACCAACTGCTGAGAAAAATATACGGCTCTTTAGCAGCCTTTACTTTCCTGTATTGCTTTGTTTGGGGGAGCCTTTTGACTCAACTATAAGGCTGTTATCAGATTAAGCCTAAAGCTAAATTCAAGATGGATTGGCTTTTAATTATGTATGTATTGGCCCCAAACACTGCACAGAGTGTATCTGTTATAGATAGCAGTATTCGTTAACTGTGTGTGTATGTGTGTGTCCAACAAATGTAACAGGGGCCTTATTATAGAAAAACAACCCAACTGCTTGTATCTTAATTTAAGTTTTAAATGTATGGAAATAACCATCTTACTATTATAGTAGCAATTCCTAAACTCCTGGCTGTGTCCTGAAAATAACTGTGTATGTGTCTGTATCTAATGCCATGTTCACCGGTCCAATCTGCTCGCGCCGCAAATTCGCGCCGCGTCCGGTGTGAACACGGCATTAGTGTAGAATGGTAGGAAACATAAATATAATGCACCTCTGTGAATTGATTCATCTTGGCTATCGATATATGGTTCGGAAAATGTAAAGAGTGTTCTTATTGTTCCCCATCGCCTACACAGACCTAACAACAGTGTTATTTTTGACAGGGTCTATGCCATCCTAATTTTAGATTCCTAACTTGGGAAATCCTTTAATTAGGATGGTTCTTTAATACCTAAATTCATATCATGAGATAAAACAGATTTATTTCTTCTCCTAAATGCAGTAAGGAAACATGTGTCTGTAATACCAAGATTTCAGTCTCAGGAAGTTTCTGTAATGAGGCCCCAGGTGCTCCAGTTCTTTCTGTTATTTTAATCCGAAATTCCCTTTTTTTTATTTCTGTCTCCACATTTATGAACTGGCATAATAAACCATGAGGTTTAGTCATTTATCAAAAGTGATGAATAAATAAACCATGAGCTTTAGTCATCAAAAAGGATAAATATTACTGTGGATATAACTGCATGTTTGCATCATGCCTCCAAAATGTGCATCGTGCTCAGTAGCAGCACCTAATCTCAGAACCAACGCTCAGCAGACGGCATAAAACAGTAGAGAAGCGAGCTTATAAAGCTGATCGAAAAGTCAACAAGTCCGGGGAAAGAGTTTTACAAAGTTTGTTACGACATGGCTTCAGATCAAATTCATCAATAGTTTTTTGCCAATTTGTTTTGCCACAAGTGTCTCCCTGCGTAGCCTCGCAACTACTCTGAGAGCTTCCTGTCTGATTGCGTCAGCCTGCTCTGTTCTCTGGCCATGGCGACAGTCCCATCCCTGCATACTGTACACCAACACACCGCTCAATTACGTTCAATTCGTTGTAGTCATCTAAAATTCAATACATATATTTTCCCCTGGCTCTACCTTAGAGTGCTTTTTAAAAACATTGCTTCCTTCCACAAAGTTCTCCTCATTCACAAAGCAAAGTGGAAACAATTGTGCAGGATTGGATGGAGTAAAACAGGCCTGCGCTTTCATCCAGCTGAAATGCAAAAAACAACCTTACATCAGAAACTGAGATAACATGCCCAGGGTTATCTCGCCAAAAGCCTTACTAATCATCACCTTCTGCCGAAGGTGTGTGGAAAGACAAGAAAAAAGATGAAGTAAACGCCTGTGGTTTTTGGCTTTGATTAGAAACCTGCAAACCATCCATGGAATATGTCTGCCTGTACTGTATGTCCTCTATTAGCTTCTCGTATCAAACAACAACTTTGAAAAGCAGCTCCGCCTTCTTGGTCAGGACTGCAGCTATGTTTCAATGTATGATTAGTGAGACCGCTTACATAGCATGCTGGTACATTGGAGCAAAACATCTACACAGTGACCGACTATCCAAAACACGCTGGCAAAGCTGCACCTGAAGGCTCCACAATGTAACTTGCACCTTTAAGTAACCACGAGTGTAATCAAAAAACATTGTCAACAAGGAATAATAGATTGCTAACACACTGTGAAATCAAAACATGTGTTTCCCAGAAAGAAGAAAGTATAAAGAGTCAGTAAATAGTATGTTTGGCAAAAACACAAACTAGGACCGGAAAACAGAACACTTGATACTTGTTTACAAGCGTCTTGCCTTTTTAAATCATCCTGTCCACCACCACTAGCATATCTATTTTTCAGTATGCAAACAGCACACACTAATACTGCAAACAACAACATGAGTCTATTCTTTGAGAGTAGCAAGTGTATCTGAAATAAGGCCAATTCCAAATCAATCTGATCCTCCGAGTACTGTCGACATATTGTCTTTAAGAAGCTGTAGCGGCTCTGTCTTAAATCTCGAGTGAAGATATTTTATTACTTGAAACTAGATGGCCTGATGAAGTCATTGGTACCAACCATGTCATGCTCACTTTGGTAACATTTTGGCAATGGAACTGGCATGACCTCTCACCTTACGAGCTCAAAATTTCCTCCTCTGTTTTTATCAATTCTCGAGTGGTACAAACATGTTAAATTTAGCACCCACTCTGCTTACAAATGGTATTAACTCCAAACAACAACAACAACAACAACGTATGATATACAAGAGCATGGGGATGGCCATCAAATAAATATATCATAATGTTCTAAGCCCTTTTACACTTAAAATATTTTTGAAATAGATTGATGACTTGAACCTTTTGACACATATTCCCTGAGCCCAAGGACTTATAGACCCCATTTACAACTTGTATTAACATGCCAACTGAAAGACTGATGATCCCAGGCATTTACAGCTGGTACTAACAAGGTTCTCGTTATCTCTAATTTCTGCAACTATACTCTTGGCTGCTGTACCGCCATTCAATCTGTGCGCCTCATACAGAATCCAGTGCTTGCCCATGATGACCCAGGCCAAGGAGCTTGCTGCTTATCTTTTCTTTGCAAAGGAATAGTTCATCTGAAGCTTTCTGGTGGGCAGCTTCACACAGCAGAAAGAAGTATTGGTTGGTGACCTTTAAAATTTCTCAAACCTGCATGAACTGATTTTTGGACCCCTTGCAGGGAGTACAACAAGCTGTAAAAATAAAACTGGCATAATATCACATTGTCACGATGAATACTTCCAGATGTGGTCTGGATGTGGTCCCATAGCAATCAAACTGCAATGTATTATGCATGCTTATCCAAAAACACTAAAAGAGAGTATAAAACATGACATAAAAAGTGTTCTGAGTAGTGTGAGTCACCGCAACGACAAGAGGTCCTTGAGTATGCAGCTATAACTGGCCACCCAAAATATTTTTGCTGCAGCAGAATTCAAAGATTAACCGTGGACAGACACAGAGGTGCACACTCACTCACAGATACACTTGACCAATTGCACAATCCTCCTGGCGGAGATAATGTACAGATGGATGAATAACGAACGTCTGAATGATGTGTTTCAACCAAAAATCTAAAATGGAGCTGCTACACAGATCATTGTTTTTCCTTTCCCACATTCAGTAAGCATTGCAGAATCATAATTAACATTTAATACATGTGTCTAGGAAGAAATTAAATGCCCACCCATTGAATGGCTGGTCACACAACAGACCATCTATTCCAGCTCAGCCATCTAATTGTGTGCTGGAAGTGTAATTATATTTTTCTTGTCCATTTCTTCAGTGAAAGGACAACCATGAGATGGCACAATCATGACCAATCTAAAACTACTCATAAATGCAGTGCACAAAGAAATAATACAGCCAAGGAATACAAATCATGTTCTTCTATTGTATACACATCCCTTCAGGATTTTCGCCTTGACTTCTCTCTGATTTTTATCTAACTCAACTTTACACTTTAACTTTTTGTTTGCACTCTGAGAGAATATAATTTAAGATCAACTTTCCTTAAGTTTTATTACACCCGCGAGATAAACTCCCACCTCCAAAAATATGATGGTGTTTTGTACAGTTCAGCTCTTTCCCCTCAGTCAGTGAGGTCACATTAAGAAATGCATTTTCTGAGCAAAACATTCTTGTCATGATTAATTGACTTGGTTCAAATCAATATAGCCCACAGCAGGGTGGGAAAAAAAATATGAGGAAAGAGAGACATGCAAGAATCTGTCTGAAATGTTGTGACCTTCAAAACAACGGATCACTCATACCAGGTGACAGGAATCAATTTATATAGATGAGAGTCGACGAAGATGGAGGTTTGTGCCTCAAAGGGGAAAAAGAAGAATGTTTGAAATTGTTACCTTTGAGCTGTGTCATTTCAGTCTTCTAAAATTGATTGCTTTCTACACAAACATGGGGGAAAAAACAGTGTTTCCCATGTACGCAACAATGTATTGCAAACACCTAATTATGTCTCGTCTCAGAATCTGTTTTAGCCGTGAAACTTGCAATAGCAGAGAGGTCTTAAATATATAGTCTATTCATGCTGAAAGCAGACAGAGCAACACATTCCAGTAGGAACAATAATTCCAGTAGCCTGCATGCCAATGATGCACTTAACCATGTGTAGTCTGTGGGATTGAATATTTCAGCTTCAAAACAGACAGATGAATCAACACAGAAATGGATTTCCTGACACCCTTCAATGAAAACATACTACTTATAAATACAAACTTTCCAGGTACCTTAATATACCATCTGACTGTCAGCTGTCTTGTTGGCACAGCCAATGTATGCTAATATATAGATATTACTAGCGCAGATAAGAACAACACAATACCATTTGCTGTCATTGTAACCAGATGCTGGAAATGAAAACTACCTTTTCATATCTGTTAAAAATGCAACAACTGTTGAACTGACAAAGTTCTTGCTCAGGCTTTATTGTATGTTTATCCATATAGTTTTCAGATCTACAATTCCCAGTCCGGTTACCATTTGGACATTACTGACCTTGAAACCCAGCATTGTTTTTAGGCAGCTAGTGAGACAGTGGAAACTGTCGCGATTGACTGCTACTAAACCCCTTTCTCACTGCTTTAGTCACTATCTCAGCAATTGTTACCAGGCATGGCTGGACTGGCAAGCTTTTCATGTCTCCACATGTTGGAGTGGTATCCATGGGTGTCTAGTTCAGGGATACTATCTAAAAAAAATGCAACAGTAAACGTGTTAAGAATTGATTGAACAGTGTTTGTCCGCTCTGACGCAAGCTGCCAATTTTAGCATCAGTGTGCAAAATACAGAGGGTCCTAAGGAATCAGAAACCCCTTGGCTGACACTTGAGACCCCAAACTCCTCATAAGCTAAAATGATTTGTCACTTGCAATTGTCGCAAAAAAATAATGCTTACACTCAATTTAAAAATAAAGACTCAATATGCATCAGTGTGCGTCAGTGTGCCATTATGTCGGTTTGGAGAGACAGAGAGAGAGAGAGAGAGAGAGAGAGAGAGATCCAGCTGTGTGGATTCTGTTGCAGGAGATAACTGTTGTGTGGTTTTTGTAATCGTGTAAGTGGCCTTATTGTTCACGATGGTAGCCTCAGTGATGTATGGGCAAAATGTGTGAAGCTAGTTGATTGCCTTGATTTATACATGGTCAGAGCCAGTTTTAAGAATAATAAGTTGGCAATATGGGTGGTATGTAGTCCCAGAGGTTAAAGAGGGAACAGTAGTCAAAAGGTTGCAAGTTCGCATCCCTGGCAAAATGACAGCTGGCAGCTCGTGAGTTCAAGAGTCAAGATTAGATGGAAGCTCCTGCCAATTGTTTTATGTGGAGTATTTGGATGGATTAAATGCAGAAGATTTGTTCCCTGAATAATAAAGTAGTTTTCTATTTCATTCTAACTTTTGAAGAACAATTTGAAGCAGGGTTGAAGCAGCATTCATGTGTTCTCTTTCATCCTGTTTGAGTCTGTGGAGGGCAGATTGATTTACCCTAAAACAATACATCTTCCAGATTTGAACAAAATCAAATCAGCGTAGTTGAAAAAAAGAATCAATTTCGGGGTTTAGTTCTCAGATGTAATTAAAACCTATGCTCGCACAAATAGAAGATATTCAACTTCAAACTGAAAAGTGATTGTCTCACTAGTGCTTTGCATTCCTTGAGAGTTGAGCACAATGAAAATACTCTATTGTAAAACAAACAATGACTCATTGTTGTTTCTTTGTACTGGATTGGAAAACTCGTGATTTATGGTAAAAAAACAAAAAAACAAGTGTCTTTGTATTCCCCAACTTCCTTTTAGTTTTATGAAATAGCAGTGCCCACTTTCTCTTTGGCATAAAACAACCTAGTTAGCTGAATAAGAGACACGCTAAGGATATATGGATGCACTGCTCCATTGCTGAGAAAGACTGAGCGTCTTCCATGAAACTCAGTCAAAGTCAAGGAGGTGTGGGTTTGTGTGAACTTGCTCGCTTCAGGATATTTCACTTGCTCAACCGAGGTTTTTATCTTTTTTAACAGCAATAGCAGATGGCTTCCTTCTGCAATTGATTCTGAGAAGCGGTTTGTCTCGTCGGTGAATCACTTTGTGGCTCATCACCCACACTTTACCCCCTCCGAATAGAAGTGTACAAAGTCAATTTATTTCCTCAAAATTGCAATTTCTCTTGTTTATAGTATGAAAATGAGTTTGTATCGAGATGAAAAGGAATCACATTGTAGTTTGTTTGGAGCTTGCTTGAACGTGATAATGAGATTATATTGTACACCAGCAATTTTAATATATCTCCAGTGACGATGAAGGAAAAAGCCAGTACAATAAATACCAGAGCTGAAATCATGTCATTGCATCATACGCTAAGTCCCAGACATCTTTGTTTCTCCCAGTAATAACCTGGTCTGCTTTCCTCCTTAAATTATGCATAAGTTGAACGATAACACAGCTTTTCTCTAATTTTTGTTCATGCACAGTTGAACTATGAGATCAACGTGTAACCAGAACCTTATGTCACAGATGACGACATTAACAAGCTTTAAAAAACAGTCAAGGGTGTAACAGATGGTTTATAATTGGAAAGGACATGTTTATTGTTGTCTCGCTCTTTTTTTTTTTTCAAACAGGCGGCAGACAATTAGAGCGAGCAGTATATATAAATAAACAGTGAAGTGCCAATTCGGCAAAGGACTGCAACATATAAATGTCATATGTACAAGGACGCTAAATGATTGTAATACTTAGACTTTGAAGAATGGGTTCATGAGAGGCCAAGATTTCATGGCTTCCAAAAACAACAATCTCTCTGAGACAGTAAAGCAAACATGAAGCTCTATGAGAAGCTGTGACTGGCGATAAAAGCTCAAGCAGAATAAAACAATGAAGGCTCTCATAGCTACTTTTTACTAAACATTGAAGTTATATATTTAATGGGGAGAGCTGCAAACTTTATTTACTTCATCATATCCCTAGGCGCTTCCTTCTCCAGTAGCCGAGACAAACCGTTTTTATAGCGGTGGCTGTTTGGGTTGAATGAGTATCTTGTTCAGTATTTTACTGCATTGCATTACTTAGTAGAGAGGTTAGAGAGTAGTATGGTCGCTTGTAGCCAAAATATGTGTATGTAAAATAAGCCTGTGGTAGTATTGTAGATGTGCAGGCTGTTCCTTTTATGCTAAAATACATGTTGCTGCTGACCTCATCATCACTTTGCTTTAGGGAGATCCCCATCTACTGTGACTATGAATAAGTACCTCATACAACACCATTTTAAATAATCAGAACTATCCCTTTAAGGTTTAAAAGCATTCATTATTCATTGGAAACACTACTTACATTTGATTTCAAATCCATTGTTGGGCAGAATTCAGGAATACATTGATAAATTAGTTCATTTAAATGACGTGCGGAGCAGCTGCACCTGGCCATTTCCATAAAACAAGCGTCAAAGGGGCTGTATTTAACATTCTGTCAAAGTTGCTCTCCCTCTGTGTGTGTTGTTAACCGAGCTTCGTCTCGGTTTGTTGAAATAGTCGGGCTGGCCGTGGGTACCTTTTTGTAGTGCACGTTAGTGCACGTGAGCGTACCCCACTGGCTAGCTCACAGCCGCTGCTCTGCACTGCTCACATATGGCAATTACAGCTTCTAATCATGTCAGGAGAAGACTGATTGCTTCGTCAGCACTTTTGCTGTAATTTGCACAGTTGGCACTTTCAGAGGCAATAGAAATGGTCCAAATCAAAAATATGGTGCATTTAACTATTCATTCAAGGAAGCAAAGAAGCACACTGTATTAAAGTGACAAATAACCAACACTCCCAAAGCGTCAAATAATGCAGTTTGGTAATGCTCCTCGATATCTGATACCGACACTCATTTAGTGTGTATGCAACTACTTGTGTCAGCTAGAGGAGTACGTAAAGCGTCAAAGTTTGAAGTTTAGTGCCAATGACCAAGCTGCATTATTTAACGTCATTAGTGGCAATACTCCCACACAACAAGACATGGGTAGTTTGTGTAGGTGGATTAGTTTTAATAGTGAGGAAAGAACAGACACAGTGAGGCTGTTTTACAGTTTTATGGATAGTTAATTGTACTGCACACACAGCAGGAGATTACCCTGACAACCACTTTACACAGGGTGTCCCGATGTCTGTTTGTCTTGCAAGATGCTGGTCGTTAGCTTCATGAGACACAACTGGGCTCAGTGTGGTTCATGATATAACAGCTCACATTAATCAGAACCCTCTCACCTCTTGTGCTACAGCAGACGTCGCCCTTCTGTCACCGTCTTTTGGTTTTGCACCTCTGACACCTCGACAGCACGCATGACACATCCATGCATGCCTTCATTATTGACTTTGTTGTTATTCACACTTTAATATTAGTGTTGGTTTTTTGTTTAACCTTGCATGCACTCCCTCCTTGTTACAATATGTTAGCCAGTGTGTGACACTATAAGCACAGGTAACCCAGCTATTCAAAAAGCCAATAACGATGTTATGCTCTAACATGTTCTTCACTAAAATACAGCTATTCATGGATAAGTTAAAACTATTGCCAATAAAATGTTTCTCTTTCTTGAAATGATACTGCCAGGAGTGACTTTGGTTGTATTCCCCATCAGCCAGCAGTTACACAGAAAAACATTAATATTTATGAACGTCAATCTCATTGTAGAACTCAAGGAAAATTCTAAGAATCACCAAAATCACTCTGCTTTATCCTCTGGGGATAATCAATATGATTGTCACGGGTTTTGTTATGGGTTTTGAGTTTGTTTAATGTTTTTGTTTTTTAGTTTCCCTTCCTCCTGAGTCCCACTTCACTTCCTGCCTTTGTATGTTTTCCCGCCTTCATGATTGTCTGCCCTGTCCCTGATTAATGAAATCCTCCTGTGTCTAATCACCTGAATGTATTTCAACCCTGTGTTCCCCTGTCTGTGTCGGTTCGTCTGCTTTGCTTCCTGGTTTTCTGTCTGCTTTGTTCTCTGTGTTTATGCTATGTTCCCTTGTGGGCTTTTTTTTCTGATTCACCTCACCCTGTTTGATATGTAATTTGGGATTTTTGCTTTACACTTTTTGGACTCCCCTGCTCTGCTAGTTTCCTTGTTTATTAAACTTCACCGTGCATCATCCCTCTTATCCCCCGTATCTATCTGCATGTGGGTCCATCCCCCGTTGTCTTTTTGCCCCCCATGTGAATATAATACTACACCTACCATCTCAGCCAAACACATATACAATTTTGCAATATTTAGATTTTTCTTTTCTTTACTCTGGTAGGTTTTTAACTGCAAATTAAAAATATTCATAAAGACAAGTGGTTGGAAAGGCATTTAATGTCTGTACAAAATGCAGCATGTCTGAGCCACGAACCAGCATTTCCATCATTAAAATATTTGTCAATGCATGGTGCTCCTAATAGAAGTGATTCAAAAAACAGTTGTGTGTTCTGCCATAGAATGAGATCCCCAATTGGGTTTCTTTCATCTATGGCCAGTATATCTATCCAGCAGCAGGAAATGTTGAGTTTACCTGTTTATATTTGAATGTCATATTTCCCTCTCACAAAACAGCTGTCATATAGAATTCAGTGAATAGATACAGAGAGGTCATTGTCTGTGTCACAGCTAAGTCATTATGTTTCAGTGATGGTCATGTTTTCTTTACAAATGTCACAACATATACATACATTTGAGTGCTATATTACAACACAAAAGGAGATGTGTGTTGCCATTGAAAGTGCATAGATTTGACTACATATTAATACCCAGCTTGATAAAGGGCTTAAGGGTTAATGTTTTCACTTTTCTTTACAAATAATTCTACATCATTGCAGTAATCGAAGGGTATTCAGCAGACACACAGGCCAGCAAATTGTGTCACGTGTTGAGCTTTTCAAAGTGGTTCTGTGAAGGTCTCTCTGACACCAGTGTGGAAATGTATTCAATAGGAGCCGCAGCCGGGCAAGGTTACAGATACTTGAAAGAGCTCTGTGAGAACTGTGTGGAAACGGTTTGTCTGTAAGGTCAGTGTTTGTCTGTCACCTTCACGCCTCCCAATGAAGTACAGCAGCGATCTGCAGAGCATTTTGAAGATGCTTTTATGCTGATAAATAATGACCATTGTGAAGGGAAAATGTACCGTCTAATCTTGGATACTTTTGAATTTTTACCTGATAGGTAATGTAGGTTAACATAAGGTTAAAGATCGTGATCAGTGCCAAACAATGTCCGCCCACCTCACTTCATCCCAGAGCAAATAAGAAAGACTTTACTTTACATGAATTCACACACTGGACAAACAGAGCAGAGCAGTGAAGAAGATGTTGATCTTGATTCAAGGCTATGTATAAATACGTCGAATTTGACCTTGAATCCGTCTAGTCTAACCTTATTATATTACAGTCAGTCTGGCTCACTCTGTGTTCAGAACCATTTAGAAACAGGGTTGCGTAGTTCAAGGTTCACATTAAAGATGCAAACAGACTTTAACAAGTGGGCGTGTTATTGTATCAACATTGTGTGTTTTTCTCAGTCCCCGGAGAAGCGTATAACTTAAATAGTACATGATTCTTAATGTATTTTTCAAAGGCAATGTTGGGAACTTGTACTGGTACAATGTGGCAGAGCTGATTAGGTGACAGACTTAATTACCAACATCAGGAACCACGCTGGAATACTCTGGGAGACCAGGAGCCCTTTGTTAATGTAAATGGTTGCTTAAAGAGTCATGCTTTGAAAATATTACATTCAATGTGTGTGATTTTTTTAGTTGCACAGTCAAACGTTATAGTGTCTGTCATATTGTGAGTTGTACTTTACACAAGATTTAGAAATTAAAATGTGTCAGTAAGACAAACAACTGAGCATTTTGACTCTAGTGCTTTTTAATTACTCTTACTTCAATACAACAGACATGTGCTCGTGTAAAAATAGCACACAAAGAACAAAGGCAGAACAGGTGCATCTTTGACCCAACCAATTTATTTTAAAATTCATAACCTTTTGAGCATAAAAGACTGTTCAGAAAATCAAGTTTGGAATGAAAGAAATACAGACATAAGGATAATACAATTTATGTAGTGAGATCGTTCAAAGACATGACTATGAACGGTTTCTTTTGCTAACCCCTTTCCTCATTTCCATCTCACCAAAGAGAGTAAAAAATAACTAATTTATTGTTTTGTGACACCAAAGCCTGACACTGTTGGCACAGCGCAACGGGGTGTCTCAGCAGTGGTTCAGTTTGGATTATTGATAGTCGCCAGTCGATTCAGGGTCGTGTTCCACAATCAGCATCAGCAGGTCTGGACCAGAGTTTAACGGGGAAAAGAGAGGTGTGTGTGTGTGTGTTGGATAGTAATTACATAAACAAAGGCCATACGATCATTAAAACATTTGAAAGTTCCAGCATTTTCAATAACTGCAATCTATCGAACATCCTGCATGGTAAAAGGTCAAAGACATTTGAATAATACAATTATTTGTATTGCGCTTTCACAACCTTTGTGTATGAAAATGTGCTGCGTAACGACCTTGGCAATCTTAACATGACACTGGGTGCTTTGTACCATTACGTTCAAACAGTTCACATTCTCAGAGCACCTTTATTGTCTCTATGAGATGCACCAGGCTTTTAAATTATACAAAAACTCACAAAAGGGTACGTGATATTCCACGTATGTTGCTGTTGTTGAAGACATACATTACTTGAGACCGGGACTGAGTTGAGTGCTTTTCAGATGAGGCGTTGTGTTAATGTCTTATTGAGCTGTTTCTTGGTAATAGATTTTAAAGTGAAGGATGGAGGTGGTTGTTGTTTTGGGACTGAAAGTAAAGCTTGATGGCCGAGTAATTGGTGTAATTAAAGAAGGTCAAGACATTAACCCGCAATTGTAAAACAGTGAATTCAGGAAGGAAGTTGGGCATGAACACTTCATTCGCCGTGTTAAAGCCTTTCAGTGTAATATGAGACCACTTTTGACATAGGAAAATGTGGAGAATGATTGCATGTAGGTATTTATTGGAGGCAGTGATGGTCTAATCTTGGATTTAACAAGATCAGACCAAATTGTCATGATAGCCTGCTATCACTTTGTCAGCTGGGGATAAATAAAATGTCAGAAGGCAAAGATTTATCAGACTGCGGCCACTTCCCTAGGCACAAAAGAGCTTTCTTGCTACAATGATTGTTTCCATCCATCTGAGACTCACTTTAGGGGGACTTAAATCAGACTGACTTGTCAGCAAACATTTAATTTACAAAGCAAATAATGTCAAGACGTATACCACATACGATGCGTGCTTGAATGCAATAAGCAATTCTCTTTCCACATACACTATGGTTTCAGAGCAACATGTCTTTCACACGCAAGCTTCTTTACATCTGTGGTAAAGAAGAAAACCCATCATGGGTCCCGTCAACTAAAACATATAAAAAGCAGAAGAAGTCACGTTAATATAAGGGGTGAGCTGCAAGAACAGGCAAAGGCTTTTCTTGATAAAATAATGTTGCTTTGGAAAGAGTTTGATTGACACATGGTTTATTCAATCACCTGCCAAGTGTTTTTGAACATGCCTGCCCTTTTTCAAACATTTTCCAACGCTCGCTTCTCAAAACGGTTCTGTGTGACAAATCTGCTGGGTCAGGTCCATTTAGTGCAGTAGGGCTGTCATTTTACTCTTGTGCTTTTATGACCACTTAGTAGCATTTTCACATTTTCATAATGCATTCAAACAACACTGGGCTCACTTGAGTGAGTTGCAAGAGCAAAACCACAACTGCAGTTTAACAACAGTGAGGATGCAATAATTTGTGAAGAACATAAAATGCATTCCAGTCAACTGTTATCTTAAACGTTCTCAATAGAGGGTCCAACTATCACAGTCAAATCCATGACTTTAATGATGTGTTGTGCTATTAGTCTATGAGGCTATGAAGCAGCTATGTCAGTGAAAATTAAGTCATCAATCATTTAATATGTATTATTCTATGCATGCTAATATTTCCCAATTAGCACTTAAGACAGCTGATGCTGATGGGAATGGCGTTCTGCAGCTATTGGGTCATAAACCTGAATAGGGGACGACTTGGAATTTTGACGTGATAATGGCACAAGTTAAAGGTTCCAATAGATGTTGAGACATCTCAGTTTGGACCAAAGCTACGACATATCGATGGCGGCGACACATGTCCAACATACACATGTTTAGATTAAAATCAGTGACCAGTGCAGGTTTTGTGAAAAATCCCCATACTAAATAAATCCAATACGAATGGGGCATAAGGGGCATGCCAAGACTGTGGCTGTCATCATCTTTGCTATGTACAGTTACTATGGTTAAAGGTGTTCTCATCTCACAAGGTCGTTAGAAGTACTGTTTACTTGTACCCATGTCACTGTACTCTCCTGTAATACAACAGTCAGACTCGTCACAGTGAATACAGTTATTACCAGACTCTGCTGTTTGAATGGAGCTGTTCTTGCGCACTTACGCTCACTGAGCATTATTGGTGTGACCTGCTGCTTTAATACTTCTTTAGGTATGGGAAGATTCCGACAGTTGACTTCCTACCTAGGAGTGTGAAAGAACTCACTGAAAGCAACATTCACACAATGTTAAGTAAGCTTAGTCACGACCGGGTGTGAGAGGCAGAGACTCAGGAGCAGAGGAAACAGACAGGAGGCCAAAAAAATCTAACGTACTTTACTTACTCAAAGTTAACAAAACAAGGGAACAGACTGGTACGGGAAACAAACACTAGAAAACTAAATCTTTAAGGCGATCCAACATGCGGGAAGACAATTCTGCAACACCGACTAAATACACAGGGGAAGACAGGCAACGAGGCACAGGTGGAAACAATGTGGGCGGGGCTTTACAATCACACAGGGGAAAGGCACACGAGGAGGGAGGAGTCTGGAACGAGAACAGGTGAAGGGAATAAACAATCAGGAGACACTGGGAAGACACACACACAGAGAAAACACAGGGCGTTACAAGCTTAGCTTTTTTTTTTTCATTGTTTGTTCCATCTGTTAGGTGCTGCAATGCATTTAGTCCATACACTTCAGCTTCTGAAGATGAGATGCTTTACCAATCAGGACGATACAAAGTTTGATTCCACAGACGCATGCATGACAATTGCACTGCAATATTTTAAGTATTTCTCCAATTGTCTATTTGTTCGTTTTCACATTACAGTTTAGGTTTTATTTGTTGATAAAATTCGTATATTTTGTATTTTGTATCCTACTATTATGTTGTCAAAAGTAACTTTTATTTAGTTTTGGTGTAGTTTTTGTTGTGGAAGAAGGTTGTCAACGAATATTTTCTTATAGATTTCAAAAGTGGAATAATCATAGTTGCATGCTTAGCCCAGTGATATGTGAACAACTTAGAACATCTCTCATCAAAAAAACATATTTCCTGTGTCGTCTTTTCTTGCTAACATGGCGATGGCACACATACAAATGTAGCACAGATGGGCCCTCACAATATTAGATCCTTTTCTTGGATTTGATCTTGAAAGATCTTAATACCCTGCTGTCCCTCTAAAACAAACATAAAACGTCTTTTTTCAACTGAGTGTGCACCAAAGCAGCTTTAAGCACTTATTTCCTGATCAAATATTCTTTTTCTCAAAATACCTGCCTGGTTTAATGACCGGGTTCCTTTTGGATCTTGCTAAACCTGCCTTTACATACCATGCAAAAAGGTCAGCTTAAAGATGAAAACCCGAGGGACACTCAGCTGCAGTGTTAAAGTGGTCTTTTAACCCGCAGAGGGTCAGATCTTTTATGTGATGTCTCTGTGAAAGGATAAAAGGGAGAAATACTTCTGACATCTAACCTTTTACAGAGAATTGCAATTTATTTTCCCAAGTTGGAATATCCTCAATGTTTGACACAGTAATGCTGCCATGCATGGCCTATGGCACAGGCAATCTGCTGCACACGCAGACATGGGATGTCTTTTAACCTCATAGGTTTTGTTAAAAAAGATCTTTATACTTCAAATTGTGTTTCAAAATAAGAGGTCATGTTATTTTCAGTGATCAAACAAACATTGTTTGAAGAAAATGCGTTTTGGTACTCTATTTGATAGTAAACAGATATAGCAATTTGAAATGCCTCTTCTGGTGAACATGCATTCATATATGGTTGTACAGTGGAAACCGCTATGGATGAAGTGGTCCACTTATCGTGTTCATTGTGGGTCTTTTCTGACATGAAAAACATAGGAATACAAATTGAATGAATGTGCACAAGGAACTTATAGCCGCCCTGGTCAAGTGGTTTGGTAATGCCTCGTCACATAAGAAGAAATTTCCTCTTGAAAATGACATTTTGAATTCATAAATAAAATAAATGAACCCTTGCTCAATGCAATACCTTGAGGGGATTTTACATTATGCTGCGTTCACACCAAACGCGTCGCGAAAGTTACTTGCGCCTGAAAGGGGGCGTGGCTTATCTCTGTGGCTTATCTCCGTAAAAACAGTTTCCGTTTCCACCATCCACCATGGAAATTATCACTAGTTCTGCTTTGTACTGGTTGTGTAAATTCCACATACGTTGGAACATCAAACTCCATCGTGTCTGGGTTCATAATATTATCCCTAGTCCCACAACAGCGTCTGAATGACGGCCGATACCAGCGCTACTTCAGGCGGACCTTGCATGTAATCTATTTGCGCGTCAAATTCCCAATGCGTTTGGTGTGAACGCAGCATTACAAGAAGCATAGTGGTTAATGTTTGCTAATTCAGCAAATTTAGCTCTTCTCTATTTGTCCAATGCTTACACGACAGTTCAGCATGTCTTCTTTACTTTATGAGTTAATGATGCACAGTTTTCATACAGGGCACTGAACTTTCTATATGGTCTAGCTCCATCCTCCACTGTTTTAAATACAGTTACAGTGAAGCATTTTATAGAACTATTGTTGCAATAGGTCTTAGCAGCTATAGTCAGGTTATAGTAAAGGCAGCACAGATTTTGAATAAAGGGGCTGATTTTAAAATCTGTACGGGAGAAAATAAGGATAAGAGAGAATAAAGATTGATAATTGCAGTTCTGATTTGTCCAAATGGTGCACATTTTTCTTTTCCTTTCCCGAACCCCCGGTCTGCCCTCACTGATTAGAGGTCTTCAAATGACAGTGGAGGTGATTTTGAATGGAGGTGGTCCTACAAAGCTCAATCGACATCATGCCAGACCAACGAATGGATGTGAAATCTCCTACAATGCCCACTCATTACACATATTGTTTGGACCTCTTGAAACACAAACGGGGAGCAAATGCCCAGAGTTCACAGTATTGTAAAGGATAAGACGTCACATGTTCAGAAACTGACCTCTGATTTTCATTTACTGTTTGTTCGCTTTGCACAAGGATGAGAATGTACCAATGTATCAATGCAAATTATGTTATTTTTAGGTTCTGCTAAATCAAATACTCAATGGGGAAAACAAATGTATGAATGTTATCTCCATCATTTGTTGTGTGCATCTGCACCCATGTAAATACACACACACACACACATACACACACACACTCTCTGATATATCTGAAAGGAGAACACCTTAAAATGCAAATATTGTGCTCAGTGCATTAAAAGTGAGATGAAATCTTCCCAGCCATGACAGGATTATGAGCAGGAGATCTAACAGGCAACAGTTTCCATTTAAATAAAACATTTCGAAATGCTAGGATGCCCGAGCGGCCATGGAGGCAGATGAGCCGATCAGGAGTCAAAGTAGTTAGGATGCAACTTCATTTTCTTTTTCTTTCCACTAAAGTGTCACACCAAGGTTCCGCCAGTCTCTACTGGTGTCCACCCGTTTCTACTGGTGTCCACCCGTCTCTCTTCCCAAACAAATTGAGCTCTTGATATATCCCTGGTGACTCTGACCTCTAGATGGTAGGTCTGGTCTAATTAGTCTAGCTATGACAAAATATGTACACATGATTTTACGACCCCCATTTGTACTTCCTATAAATAAAGTAAAGTATCAATCCATAGTTGTATTTCAATAAACCCAGCAACACATCTCTTCACTTCCCCCCCTACCCGTTTTCTCCAGTTGGTATTTCCCAGAACTATAAATGGGTGCTCGGGCCCCCGGGGAAGTCTTTTGCCCGAACACTCTGGGAAGAGGAAACAGGCAGAGGCAAGTTGTTGCAATACATATATACACAACATCCTGGCACAATTCAGATTTCCACTGCAACTATCAGTGGTCTGGGTCGTTACAATTCCTCCTCACTCTCCCGAGAGTACAGTACCTCAGTCCTTGTGTACTCTTGAAAGACAGTCTGCCACAAGGTTGGCTTTGCAGTGACGGGTACCACCCAGTGAGACGTGTGTGGAATGTCTTTCATTCGATTCAGCCACTGCAGAGCTCGATGATCTTTCTCAAGGATGAAGTGCCGGCCCAGCAAGTAGTACCGCAATGACTCGATGGCCCACTTCATGGCCAAGCACTCCTTCTCCACCGTAGAGTACCTTGTCTCCCGGTCCAGGAGCTTACGACTCAGGAACAACAGCAGACGTCGCTCTCCATCTGTCTCCTGAAGGAGCACTGCGCCAACACCGACCCCTGAGGCATCCGTCTGCAGAACGAATGGTTGAGAAAAGTCAGGACTGTGGAGAACAGACTTACTTGTGATTGCCCCCTTGAGGTCTTTGAAGGCCTGGTCGCATTCTTGACTGGCTCTGGACTATTGTCCCTTTCAGCTTGTCCTTGGTAGCTTTGAACAGGTTATTGAAGTCATGCACCTTACCCTCAAATTTGCTGTACTTGGCCTTTACGTCTCATTTTGGACCTAGGGTGGTCCCGACCCCAAAAATAGGTTGGTTGCTGCAACAGGACGCCGCTGGCCACCAATGATCATAGCTGCTGCATGTGGTTCGACAGATTCAGGATTTACCTAACATTTACCACAATTCAGTTCAATCTGCCACTATCAGTGGTCTGGGTTATGCCGGTGTGTCGTTACAGGATGTTACCTCCATCATTTGTTGTGTGCATGTGTGCCCATGTAAATACACACACACTTGCATCTACACAGACACACCTGCATTAAAAGTGAGATGAAAGCTTCCCAGCCATGACAGGATTATGAGCAAGAGATCTAACGGGCAACAGTTTCCATTTAAATAAAACCTTGGGAAATACAGTACCTTCAACTTAAACCACCCAGGAGAGAGTGCTCAATCATGAGTTGTTATGACCCAGAGCGTCATAAGAGAACAATGAACCGTAATGCTGTTCACCTCCCTGCCTGAGGGGGTGCTGCTTATATTGTTTGCCATGCTTTGCTCTTTTTTTCCATTGCAAGTGATTTGTTGGAGTCATTTAAGAGGGAACCTGCAGCGGCCGGCTCTCTCTCTCCTGTCACTCCAGCTTCCAACCTGGCCATGGTGCATGTCACGGATTCTTGGGTGGTGGGGTTAACAACCTTTCCAGGACTTGCGTTGAACGATGTTTACGTTTTGTAAATAATTATATCTCTTTGAAGATGAGTAAGTGTATTTACTAAACTTTGTTTTGCAATAGCCTATTTACGTTAACAAAGTTAGCACATTTAGCTCATGCCGTGAGCAGAGTCTGTGCTGCATCTCTGTTACGTGGCCGTAAGACGGCACGGTGCGTAATCGTTACGACCATCGTAACTATCACTGTCAACTTTCTTTCAGTGAACTTAGTACTGACTGGTAATTTATTTTACAGAGAGGATTCACCACCGCCAGCCCCTCCAGCACAGCCATCCCCACGAGCCCGGGTATGTTTTCTATTTCTGAACATGTATATTGTGTAAATATTATTTTAATGTATAATACATATTTTTATTTGAAAACAAAATATGTTGTAATGGTCATTTTTCATTTGCACAAACCCCATGAAGCTTGATCTGCAGTATAAGTCATTTTTCAGTCCCATTTTATCATTTTGGTGAAAGGTGTGACGGACAACATTCCTACTCAAAAAACGATAATGCAAAATTTGGTTTTAGACATTTATTTACATGTTTGTATTCATATATTTCACTGCTTTTGTGAATCTAAGACCTTTGGTAAACCAATTTCAAGCACCAAAACAGTTCGTCCACATGAGTAAAGCTATGTTTTCGTTTTCACAAGAGATGTGAAGAATTTTAAAAATCAAACTTGAATGTTTTAGCTTTAGGGCCATATGATTGTTACACTTGTGCCTTAGGACAATGGTCTCATTATATAGAGAGCTGAGATTGTTCTGCAATTTTGTATGTAACACATGGGTATATATCTCATATGCAAGTGCCTTTAAAAGGTGAATTTTTAAGAAATTATGTAAAATCGAGAAAAAGGCTGCGTTCACACCAAACGCATTGCGAATTTGACACGCGAGTAGATTACATGCAAAGTCAATGCACAGACGCGATGGGTTGCAAAAAAGCGAATTTTTCGCTGGGATGGCGCGAATGACATGTTTGTTTTTTAAAAGGTTATAAAGTTATTGGAAATCACAAAATTGTGACATAATCCTGTGCAGCCACCACTGGAATCTAATTCTACAAATAGTATTATACTATTCACTACCAAGCTTGTGTGTAACCAGTACCAACAACTTTAGATACACTTCACCTTTCTCTCCTCTGCTCTATATATATATATATAGACTATTTTAAATTAATTGTATTGGTTCAACAGGCAAAACGGAGTTATGTTTAGCAAAAAGATATGTTATGCTGCTTTGCTAAACCTCTAGCCGGAACATTGGTTCACCAATATTGTAATACAAATTTGGTGTGGAAAGATTAAAAACTTGATAATCCACAATATATCTGAACAGCAGCTGCTGCAGTACTGCAGTAAGACCCTTACCTGATAATCACCTTATGGCAAAAACATTTTTACTCTTGGCACCACTATCGGTGCACTGGCTCCATACCATTTTTTTTTTACTTGATCACATTATATGTGCCATGCAACACATTTTGAAAAGAAGGAAGGAAAAAGCTAAATCGGTGCAACAACAGCATTATTTCCGGCCTTCAGGCGTGAACTTCTGCAAGAAATTATGCTGGAGAAAATTACATTTCCTGGCCTACTGAAGTGAAATAACGGCCCTCCTGTCCACGCCGGGCTGAGCTCCTGCTGCCTGAAAACTATTTTAGCCTCCGAGTTGTAATGAGATCCATTATCTGAAAAATGTGTAATCACTATGAAAGCTGATGAGATATCGTGTGAAAGATATTTCGTGCATTACTATAAAATGAGGCTCATGTTGACACTGAAGCCACACTATCAGCAGCCAATTCTTAAGAGCAACTGGAGGCTGTGAGACGGTACAGATAGCGCTCCAGTCTCGCTTTATCTTTGAGACAGAAATGCACATTCCCACCTGACTGGACTTTTCTGTACGCCTCCTCATGGATACTCTTAAATTCAGCATGTCTTCCTTTGAAGCAACTGAATACTTTACTGTTTTCTTCCATCATGGCAGGAGTGTTGTGTCTGGGTTAATAACACCATACAGCAGCTTATTTCCTTTGAAATGGACCAGAGCACACATGACTCACGATTCCTGCTCCTTATTGGTGTTTTCAGGAGTCATCTTCCAAGATGCATTTACTGCCTGGGAAGTCTGACAGACTGCTGCTGATGTCTGAGGACATGCCTAATCTAGATGGAAATTATTCTCTAAAGGCAGTTTAGGGCTCAATAACTGAACAATTAAAATAATCTAGGACCTTTTTACAGAGTTTTGGAAGGATGCTTTAACATATCAGGTTAAGGGTTAACATGTACATTCTATGATTACACACATTCAGAGGTGTCAAGTAACGAAGTACAAATACTTCGTGACCTTACTTAAGTAGAAATTTTGGGTATCTATACTTTACTGGAGTATTTCTTTTTCAGACGACTTTTTACTTCTACTCCTTACATTTTCACGCAAATATCTATACTTTCTACTCCCTACATTTTAAAAATAGCCTCGTTACTATTTCATTTTGGTTTGTTTTCACTCCGGCTTGTCATCGTTCAAAAACACACACACAAAAAACCTCTCCGCCCCGTTGCCCACAGATATGTGCGCGCACACACAGGTGAGCGCTGAGCACACACCAGCGGAAAGACAGCGTCGAAAAATATGTCGCGTGTAAAGTAGACCGCTATATCTGCGTTTTAAACGCTCCCAGGGTGGAGACGCAACAGCAGCTCTCATGTGAGGAGCAGCGGAGTTCTCCTCGCAGCGGAGCAGCTCTCTGGACCCGGAGCAGCTCTCCTGCTCCAGGTGAAACGAGACAAAGTGCTCGTGTCTTCTACCAACATTGAGCTGCTGGCTTCACATATTCGGGTAAATGGTTACGGTACGCCGTTAACAGGTTACGCTTACGCATGTGCGATTTGACGCGACGCCGTGAGCTCCGTGAGCTCGCCTTTTCTTGCTTTTGCTTTTCTCAATCAAAAAAAACAGATCTAAGCTCAATATTGAGCATGAATTGAGAGAGGCCGTATCAAATCTACAACCCCGTTTATAATATATGTGTAGAGGAAAGCAGCTCACTGCAGCCACTAATACTGATACAACGTGATGGCTCACATATCTGCACTCATTCTGTTTTGTTTGGCAAAAAAAATTAAAAGCTTATTGTTTTCCACAATGAGCTATTCAGTAGTAACTAAATATGAGTAATTTTTTGCACAGATAGAACTTACACAAAACATTGCCTGATGGGGCAATCTGATTTACTTGAAAGTGATTGCAAAAAGCACAGATGAGTCACACAATTATGTTATTTACAGAAAAAGTTTGAGAACCACAGCTTTAAGTGTTTGTGTCGGAGTCGCCGCCGCCACCTATTTTGCACTATTACAATACTTATAGGCAACTAGTTATCATGTCTTCTGCTCCATGAAACGCATGTTAATGCTTAGTAGTACACATATGGTACTTTTATGTATTTGCATTGTAATAAAATGTGATCATTTTAAATGGGCATATATGCAGCTGAAACGGGTAGCCTAGTGCATCCCACATTTTTCAACATAACATTATAAACATTATAGTCATTATGGCCTTTATAAAAATTATTGTTTTGGGGTAGGTGGGGTTGTGCACTATAGGCCCCTGAGACGCGGCTTAAGAGTTTGTCCTTAGTGGAAAAAAAACATTCCTCTTATATTACTTTTACTTTTATACTTTTAAGTAGTTTTTAAACCAGTACTTTTACACTTTTACTTAAGTAAAAAGCTTGAGTTGATACTTCAACTTTTACAGAAGTATTTTTAAACCCTAGTATCTATACTTCTACTTGAGTAATGAATATGAATACTTTTGACACCTCTGCACACATTACATGTTGGATTTTTAAAGGCTAACTCTAATATTACTGAAAATCATGTAATGTAACTGACATTTTAGGGTAAAACCTGGAAGTGCAGAAGGGCTTTAGACCAGAGTGCACAGCTTAATTGTTTTCAACAAATACACTATAAACAATTAGATGAATACCAGTGTTGGGGTAGTTACTCAGAAAAAGTAACTAGTTACAAGTTACTTCTGAAAATTGTAACCAGATTACTTTACTAGTTACTGCATTTGAAAAGTAACTACACTACTAGTTACTTTACTTTCCATTTTTTTAAGCAAATGTACACATTAACCGCAAAGATACTTGGACAAACATCATGGCCCTTTCATCACTATATGTTCAATAAAGGGCATCTCTTAGCCTTTCCACATGTATTGTAATTGTAAACATGTAAAACAAAATGGCATATAAAACTCAGCTATTAACTTGAACGAACATTAACCCTGTTCACACTGTCTGACCAAAGAAATATGCCTCACTTTAAAATCCACAAACAACAGGATACAAGAGGCTGTGTATGGTGGGGACATTCAGGTCAAACAGCATAACACATTGAAAACAGGCTTTTGGAAACATGAGACCCCACTAAACCAAATGGGGGCCGACTCCTAAGAACAAAACCAGTTTGTTATAGGAATCATTGTAGTGGTTTAAGAAAAATTGAAAAATGAATGGCACTTTTTCCCATAAAATAGAAACAGAAATGCACTTAACCCAAAAAATAGAAACAGAAAATGCAATTAAATAAACAGAAAATCCACTTCATCTTTGCCTAAATAAACAGAAAGTGCACTATATCCTATGAAGTTTATCATTTTTCTCTATTCTTCAAAATAGCGATTGTATCGCATGAGTAGAAGTCTCTTGAATCTTTTATCCGACAGCCTGTTCCTCCTTGGGGTCAGAACAATACTGCCCAGGCTGAAAAGCCTTTTGACAGTGTTGTAACTTGTTTTATTACATGATTTACTCTTATTGTGAAGAGCATGTAAACAGGAAGTGCTTTTACTTTGAAGGCAGACAGTACAATGATACGTGCTTGTTGTCGCTAACTAATGTTGATGTTACGTGTGGAAAATATATACATGTCTGGTGCAAGAGCGCGTTCTCAATCGCTTTAACAGTTGTAATACTGCAGTTCACCAGTAGAGGGATTCCGTTCATACCAGACGTGTCTTGTCCTCATTAGAAGCTCCACGTCATTACAGACAGGTGCACTTGATGGTATTGGAGTGTTGTATTGCTTTGCAATATCCTTAATCCTAGGGAACCTGGAGAGAACCTCCCAATTGGATCCGGGCACTCCGTCTCCGTCTCATCCATTTCCCGCTTCCCTCCTTCTACGCACTAGCAGCTACGTCACTCAAATCACTCAAATCACTCAAATCACTCAGATCACTCAGATCGAGTTCTGTGATAGACTGTTCATGCAGGAGGTGTCGTGTGACTCGCGCGCCGCTAAAAGAGAACTTTTCGGACTAGTACAAATGTCTTGAGTAACGCAGGAACGTGCGATACTGAGGTCTAGTAAAGTAGTGTAGTTACCAATATTTTGAGTGTAATGCGTTACTTTACTTCGTTACCTATAATAGTAATTACGTTACTGTAATCCGTTACTTTGTAATTCGTTACCCCCAACACTGATGAATACATAGATTTTACTATTTTTTTCTTCTTTTTCTCCTTGATATTAGAACAAGCATAATTTGTGTGTGGGCTATTGTCAAAAATATGTCGGTTTATTGTTTTAAGATAGCAAGTTTAACATGGATACATCTGACTCTAATTATGGGGGAAAATTACAGATTTCCTTCAAACGAAAATAGCTGCACGCCAAGATTCCTGTTGAAATCTTTATTTTAAAGATGTTGTCGCACGTTAAACATAGTTACTCTGACATCTAAATGAAGGTCGTTTTTTAGGCTATGTCACAATGAGCACAATAATAACCATCAGAAGTTATTCATTTGTAGTGATTGGTTGCAAAGAGCTTTTCAAAAGGCAACATATCATATTTAAAGACATGTATACAGCTTTAACTAGTGATACAAATGCAATCCATTCAGAAAGTCTCCGTGTAACCTTTTCCCATCGACCTGTGGACACTAACTTCTGGAATCCCAGCCATGCAGTGAATGGCAAATAACATGGATGAATGCATTTTAAGAATGCTAATTTCTAAGGAACTAACTCTTTCAAATCTCAGTGCTCGACCATCATAACAGAGAAGAGGCTGCAGGAAGTCATATTTCGGCAGGACTTAGACTAATTGGAATAGATGGATGCAAGCGGAGCTTAGAGGAGACGCTTCTGAAGGCATAAAAGTAAATACCAGGACAAAGTGATTCCCATGACTGCACTAAGTCTTTCTATTTAATACTTGGGCCTTATTTATTACCACTAGTGTGTTTCTCTCTTGCTACACATATCAGTTTAGTTTACTTTTATGCTCGTCCAACTTTGTTGCAACAGCAGCTTATAAAATTCCCGTAGATTAGTATTATGCCTTTTTTCTTTGTGTTGTTTGTTGGAATTAGTTTAATTTTTCAATACGTCTCCTGGTTATCCTCTGACTTAAAACAGGCATAACTTGAAGGATAGGTGTGTATTTGTATTCATCTTGCACTATACGATAATAAATATGCAGCTCAGGCAAATATTTTGTTTGCATTTTAGGATTCTTCTAAAGAAATCAGTGATCTTTTAAAAAGCCCTTTGTATCCAGCTTCAGGCAAAAAAGTCAATACTTTCCATCTAATGGTCTGCCTCTTAGGGAAATACAAAGCCACGAGCTAATCTTTATTTGCTATTTTGTAACTATATCAATACTACTTTTTCATGATTAGCTGACTAGAAACTTTTATAAAAATGGGGATATTTTAAAAATAAACATTTAAGCTATTGTATACCAAGAAGGGCCTCCAGTTTATCCATGCATGGCTTTTATCTTTACCAAACAGGATGTATCATAAACAATTGTGTCTACTACTGCACTTAACTTTCTCAATTTAATTATGGTCCATTACAGAAATGAGGTTATGACATAAAGGAGGAGTTATTGATGATCACAAAATGTTCTTTAGTATAAACTGCCTACTGAATGCCACTGAGGTCAGCAGCCAATTCATGAACTGAGCTCTGGTTTCTCTCCTTTGATGTGCCAATGCTCATAGCAACGCCTGCTCCAGCTATCGTTCAGCACGATGCTGCAGAGAGCCTGCATGATCACGGAAATCTAATTTTAATGTACCTGTGGAACCATGTTGTGTTCATGAAAGTCACCCCCTCCTCAGGACCAGCAAAAGTCATTGCTACACCAACAGCTCTGTCACACACTGATTCGAGGGAAGATTTCTGTCCCTACAGAGAGCTTAAATACTCACGAAATGTACAAAAGTTGCAGGTGCTACTGCGTACTCTCCATCTCAGAGCCAACTTTTCTCCATCCCCACTCTTTTTTTTTGATCATTTTAATTTTAGTAGGGGGAATCCATCAGGAATAATGGTTTCTACCTGGATTCACCTCATCAGTTTACTTCATGAAAAGAGTCACATGCTGTGTAGTCAGTGTACACCAACAGCTTTAATACCGGCTTTCAAACTCACAGAGCCGCAAAATAACTCATTCCAAAGCAAATAAATTGCAAGTAGCGATAAGAACGGTTACACTAAATGATGCCGTCTGACCGACTCTGCTTTATGTTGGCTGTAATGGTGCAGAGCAGACGTCAGCTTCAAAGTGCCGTTGGGGTCCCTGAGAGGCTGTAACGACGCCCGGACGACAAGCGGAGTCAAGCAGGAGGACACAGTTGAATGCTAAACACCAGAGTCGATGCCAGCCGACTGCAATCCCAAATCCGGCTGGAGATCAGGTGTGTTATCAGCATCTGGAATAGCTGAGATTCTTCTAGACATATGCGCTTACCCGAGAGCAAGAAAAACTTTGCATTTGAAAGCAGGCAATTGCTTTTTACATAAAAATTGCACACATGTTTTGATTTGCTACACAGAGGTCTTGATGAATGTGAGAAAAAGGGAAGGTGACGCTCTGCAGATGCTCGAAAACAACGTGAGTAAGACGACGAAAGAAGATGCAGCGAGCACAAACATCATGCGGTGCATCTCAATTACGTTTTTTGTCTTCACACCTTACGGAAACAAGCTTGAAAATATTTTTTTTTTTTCCACCCACAAGGTGCAAGAATCGAGGGCACATAATTAGTGAAAATGAATATGAAAGATGATACATCAATAACAGACCAGTAGATATGATGTGCATCAGAGTAGATATTAAAGATCCAATCAAAAACAGTGAGAAATCAAACCATTACAGTAACATAAATATCATTTTTGAACCGGGTGGATGTTGTGCAGGATTGTACCAACCACTACAGTTGACCACTAAATCCCATTAGATGCTAACTCCCAAGAAAAGCAAAACTTTTTCTTGAAATATTAATGTTCTTAAAACATAACGTTTATCATTGAATGTCAGTTTTCATTGTGTTTTTGAAAACAGTGGTTCCATTAAGGGGATATTAATGATTATATATGAGTACATTTAGAGGCATGTTTGCTTAAGAGCAAGTGTCTCTTTTATAACAGTCGTGATTTGCTCTTTTATATAGTCTTTTGTTATTTATTTACTTCTTCTTCTGTGAGTACTTTCATTCACTTGTTTGTAGTGACTGACATTATTCCTGAGAAACTGTTCTGATAACTATTTTAAAATTAGTAATATTGCATATGACTGCATAATAAAGAGGTAGAAAATAAATAAATAATGCTGCCTTGAGGCGAAAATATTGCTTAATAATGCTTAACGTAAAATAGTAAAATAGTGTTCCAATATATATGTATATGTGGTGTCCAATAGGGCTACACCAGTATGGGCAAAATGGTAATCGCGATTATTTTGAAATCAAAATTAGTTATCAACATTATTCATTGATTTTTAGGGGCTACATAATTGTATTGCACTTTCACGTTTACTGCTTACACCTCCATCTTATAAATGCATCTTTGCATCTAAATCAGACCGAAATTAGCATTGCTTTCAATTTCACCTGCAACATTCCTGCAAATGTAATTTACCTTGAGGATCTTTTAACTGGTTATGAAACGCTCTCAATTTAATTCTGATGTTTTTTATCTGTCATTATTTCAGATAAGATTCAGTACAAAATCAGATGACATCATGCAGGTTGACCAGAAACTCCTTCAGCTCAGACTCCGGGCCAAAATCATAATTGTGATTCATATTTGATTAATTTTGCAGCCCTTGTGTCAAAATTTACTCATGAGGGTTGCCCATTGCTATTTATTTAGCACAGTTTTAGTGACTCCCAATAACACTACAATTAATTGAAATATTTGTAAAGTGCAAGGGACCACAAAACGACCACACAGATGCAAAACTAACCCAGAACATTATTGTGTTATCGCTACTATTACTCATGAGATTTCACACCGTAAAGATGCAATCTCTTTGCGATCCCACGTGCAGTGAAGAAGTGGGCCTTCAGACTCTTTTTAATTCACATTTAATACAAATATCTCACATTATTTTTAAATTGATGTAATGGAGCTGGTGCAACGTAAGCTGGCTCATCAGCCAATTATATTGCATTCAGGTTACTTTCATAGTCACAGTTTTGCCTCGGAAACATATGGACAATGAGATTCTTAAACTCTTGATTATATTATCCTGGAGGCTATATGGCACGAAAGGAAAAATACTGCAACCCGCTCACCCGACACATCCTGCATGGAGGACCACGCCTTCTGACGTAAACAAACAAAGGGAGGCATGCTGGTTTAGGCATCTGGAGTATTTGTCCAGCTGACATATTGAATTCCTGGGAATGAAGCGGTATTGATGTCATCCCCCCGTAACTTCATGGACATGGAAGGCACCATCGATGGGATTGATTCACATGGGACACTCAAAGTAGGAAATGACAGGGTCAAAAGGACATTACTGTATGTTGATGTTCTTCTTTTTTCAGTGTGAATCTTCATCAATAAATGGAGCAATTTGTGTTTGGTGATTGCTTTGAGTGTCGTATTGACCATAAAGAAGGTCACAAGATTAAAGCTATATTAGGGAAGATGTCGACTGGAAATAAAACACACCTGCTTATCAGTTGAAATCCCAATGAGTTGACTCACCCTGAGTGAGACACTGCTAATGTCTGAATGCGAAGAGTGAAATGTGACTATATAATTACAAAACTCTATTTAGAATCCTTCAATGTCTGTAATAATATGCCGTGTGTGTGTGTGTGTGTGTGTGTGTGTGTGTGTGTGTGTGTGTGTGTGTGTGTGTGTGTGTGTGTGTGTGTGTGTGTGTGTGTGTGTGTGTGTGTGTGTATTTAGGTCTTTGCTAGTGGGGAAACCTTGACGAAAAAGATTGTATGGGTAACACTAGTAAAGTGTGTCAACTTCCTGAACTTGGTGAAAAGCTATTACATTATTATAATATAGAAACTATTCTGGTCAGTGATTATTGTTCCTAATTGTGATTTGGCTGTAATGATTCAAGGACAGTGACAGAGGTCAATGACAGTGAAAGGTTTGATAAAATGCTTTAACCTGTTGAGCCCTAGGGGGACCTTTTATACCAGGAAAATCAAGAAAAAATCATGGTATAAAAAGGTTAGGGTGTGGGCTTAAAGGTTTAAGTCACAACTGTGTGGACAGCTGTTGTATGCCTGCTAGTCATGCTAGCTCCTGCGGCTTATGTTTACAACCAGCACGCTCTCCCCCTGCTCTTGGCAACAGCATGTGAATGTCTTCAGGCAGACCTCAGGGGTGACTGAGGGGTGGGTTGGGTCAGCCCCTTGGAGCTGCAATTAAGACTGAGCCCCACTTTAGATACACATTGCAAACAAGCACTGCATTGCAGCATCTGGATGGGGGACGTATCGCTGAAGTAGCTTCACATATGTTTAGTCGCTAGGCAAACCCCTTGCACATATCTCATTATCCCAGTACCATCTCACTTAACTGAGGGTTTGCTCCAGCTTTGTTTCAAACCCATTTCACCCAGTCCTCAAGTAGTGATGATACCCCTACACTATCCAGCTGCTGCCACAGCCGTCTCATACCATCAGCCATCACTCCAGCTAAAGTGTTGATTTACTGAACGTTTAAAGCTAGAGTCAATGATGTCGCCAATTAGGAGGGCAGTGGTTTTCATGGAAAGGGAATTTAAACAACTTATCTTACAAACAGACTTCACAGTTTTTGCGAGAATGTTAAAATCAATGCTGTAAGAGTAATTGATTTAGTTTGAGCTGTCAGGCGCTGCCTTTTGAAAGAGAAGGTTTTATCTACCCTTTCATTTGTTCGTTTGATGCACGATCAGCTGCCTCCCAACTAAACAGACGTAGGTTCTGACTCCACTAAACGTGCTTGTTTGATCGTAGCCACATTTAGGGACATTATGCCTTTTGGTAATCGTTATAATAGGCAACACCAGTAGATGAAAGTCCAAATTTGATGCGAAGCTTCAATACATAAACATGTTTTAGTTGTGTATCATATTTGCTCTATATTTAGGTTCAAATAACTGTTTTAAAAGTTGCGAAAACTGCCCCACATCAACAAACTGTCTGAAAAATCATCATTGTAAAGCTTTCACTTTCGCTTTCACTTTCAGCTTTGATATATTCTGTGGCAAGCTGAAATTTTGGAGATGCATGTCTTTTATTGGACAGCGCATTATTATATACATTATTACCCTCCCCCCCCCCCCTCTCATACTCAAAAGAGAGCCATCACCTCTCTCCCTTGACTCAATTTCAGAAGCATTTCAGTGGTGCATCATTCCAGCTGGAGAATAGAGAGCTTATCGTTTCACACATTTCAAGTTGAGGTTACGGTAAATAGTTGAAGTGTCTCAGTACTTAACATAAATAAAGCCACGCCACAGTGGCTATATTTTCCAGATTTTTTTTTTGTTGTGGCCCCGGGGCTCTCTGTGGACAGTCGACCAACAGCTGAGCCTCTCAGATAAGCTCCCAGCCAGAGAGAAAGAGAAGGAACAAAAAAAAAGAAAAGACGAGTGAAATAAAGAGCAGGCCAACAGCACTGAGTGATTGAGAAGGGCTCCATTTCACAGTAAAAAGCAGGCAAAGGAGGGAGGAGGTCGCAGTCAACAGAATGGCAATAGCAGAGTGCTGGTGGTGGTGGGGCGGGGATAAAAGGCACAACATAGTATTAGGATAAGGCCAGTGGGAGCTTTTTTGGGGGGAAAATGGGAGAAAGTTGCAAAAGCATGTCGGTGACTGCACCCTTCAGTGCCGCACTGCAGGGAAGGCAAGTTTGGTCCATCTCACACTAATGGTGTTGATAGCAAGCACTGAATGCTGAGATGCACTCTGTCTGTCAGACTTTCTGTCTGTCTGTCTCGACAGTATCTGTGAACCACTCTGAGTTTCCCTTCCCTCTCTGTTTGCTGATGTGTTGCTGCTTTTCAAAGGATATCATTTAAAAGTTCCTATTTCTCTTTCGCCCACAGGCCAGAACAGATATTGGCATCAAAGTGGGTAAAAGTTGTTTGTCGGGGCCCTAAAAAAGTACATTAATATTTGAAAGTGTCATAGTCTTTGGACATTTTAGCCGTCGCATAATTTTCCAAAATGTTTCAAACAGTTGTAGATAGACTGGACATACGTTCCTTGGGGTCGGCCGTGCTCGTCTCCAGTGAGCTCATCGAGAAGCTGCAGGAAATCACACGCCGCATGTATGGCCCCTCTACGCACACTACAGATGTCAACCTTCCTCTGGACCAACCTTTCTGTATCAGACCAGGGGAGGTTGAGTCCGGCCAGCTTCCACCTTATGAGGATTTCATATTCATGCAATACATCCGTGCCAACTATCAGGTTGCATCTGGAGACGGTCTCTTCCAAGCCAGCCATCTTTAGCAACCTCCAAGGACCATGGCTGGACCACAGGCGATAAAGGGGCAGCTGGGAATCCAAGAGGATGTGCGGCTGCCCAGGAGCCATCTTGCAGTTGCTCTGCTGCAAGTGTGTTAGGTCGTGCAAATGTCTGAGAAATGGCCTGAAGAGCAACAACCTGTGTCAACCAACGCAGTGAGGAAGAACACTGTTAGATGTGGATGATGCTGATGATGGTGTTTTAGGGTTTTCTACAGCATTTTGCTGAAAGACTGGACACCTTTTGAATGCAGCTGTTTATATATCCATAAACTATTTTTGACTGAGAGATGTGCTAATTAAGTTGATTCTCCAGACATGACCGTTGAACATGTTTCTACATGTAGTACTGACAGTGCACCTGATTCAATCACAAATAGTTCTCTAGTAAGGATTGGCAAAATATTCAATACGAAATGCATCTATATAGGTAGCTGTTTATAATTAATGTACAAGTAAACTGTGCTGTATGATATAAAACATGCATTAAAGTATATATCCAAACTCAAACAAGTGTGGGTGGATTGCAACAAACAAATGTGTTAAGTATTACAAAAATAAATGATTGTATCAAGTATACACAAATGTGTTTCTGTCACATTTAAGTCTACACAAATTAAATAAAGTATTGAGAAAAAAAATATTTGTGAATACTGAGTTAGAAAATACATGAATCAGACCTGAAAATCTGCCATAGGTACCTGAAATAGCCCTGTGCACTAAATGAGTTACTTCAAACACTACTTGTATCTTTGGGTGGCCAGTAGTCCCGGCACACACCAGGGAGACAACATAATGGAAGAAAGGAGATTTGCAGGGAAGGCACTCTCCCGGTATTAGTGGTTATCACCTCTTTAAGTAAAATAGTGGTCAGCAAGGTCCATTATTATATAATTTAAAGTGCAACTACAGTAAAATGTGCCCAGCCGGTACCGGTACGTCATTTGTTGGGTCTCTTTGCCTGTTCTATCCAATAAAAAAGGGCCAAAAAGCCCCCAAATGTTCCCAAAAAAAACAGTAAAAATCAGCAACAGACTTTAAAAACATGAAATATAAAATGACAAACAATTCAGACAGCACAAGGTGAGACAAAGGCCAGATTAAGTGAGTGAGTATGTGTGTCCAACAACTAAAGGTCAGGCTTCCATAAAATTAGCTCTGCACATTCATGGTCCTCAGAGGATCAGGATTATTTTTTGTGTCTCCCTGACCTTTTCGATAAGAATTATACAGAACCTCAGATGGGACATTGAGGGAAATGTTTTCGATGGAAGGGAACCGACATGTTTATTCTCTCTCAAACACTTTCTCACAAAACCGTTTTATCCTCAGAAACGGCAACATCTTAATCCCCAGCTATTTGTAGATGATTTGTCTTTTGTCTATATGCATGTTCCAACTATCAAAGTCAAGCTGGCCGTCTACTTCGTAGCAACAAATGTGAATATTTTTTTTTCTTTACAAATATCCCATGGCAACTTTTGCCGTTGTTTTGGTGTCAGCTTTCTTGACACTTTATTTTCTTGTTGCCTTGCCTATGCTGGAATGGTATCATTGATAAAGCATAAAGAAGACATTGGGAATTCAGTTATTTCAGAAAACACTAAATAAATGATATGGAAACCCAAACTGTTCAATATTGGATAAATAAATGATGAAAAGTGACAGCATGGAAAACTACACTGTAAGATGACATGACGGTTGAGTGGCATTAGAAAAATACCATTATGATGTACAGACAAAAATCAGATAATCATATTATATAATGTACTATCGCTGGTACAGAGTGGCTGGATGTTTTTTGTTTGAAAGAAAGACCCAAGGTTTAAAATTGAGGCAATGCAAAAGGAAAGGAAATGTGTTCCAAAACTTTGGTCTGTACTTATATTTGAAACAATCTATTCACATGATTTCTTCATTGTGACCGTTTCTTTTGTATTTGCTAGTTAAGATTTCCAGGCTCTGTGAAACTGCATGCACTAAAGAGTAAATCAGCATGAGCCAGTGCTGCACACCGCTCTGTATGCAAGTTAATTTGAGTCTTGTGAAAACCACAAAGTTGCTTGCAAGGTGTGTTACAAATCTCTGTCATATTTTTTTGCTAAATTTACACTGACATTGTGCATCATGAGATTAGGGGAATTGAACCAGTCCTTCGAGAGCAGTTGATATTCTCATTAACCTTGAATTTGTCTTTTTTTGCTGCAGATCAATACATTATTTCTCTTGGAAGACTAAACAACTTGCTGATAGCTGAAGCACTCAGGAGAGAAAGAGAGTATCCAGACACAAGTGTGCCTGCAGGCATGTCGACTGAAGCATAATGGAAACCGCTGCTGCTTAATTATGCAATCTTAGCTAAACAAGGTACCAGCATGTGGATAGTTTACAGGGACAAGACCTGGATAGATTGTATAGAAAGACCAGTGTGTGTAAATGAACAGATGGGGTCTAATGCATGCTCCAATGTGTGTTTAGCTGAGGCCGATGACGGAGGCAGACGGTGGTTATTTTGCTTTTCAGAGGGATAAAGTGCTTCTGTTTTTTTCCATTTCTTGCCTGGCTCTGACGGGGAAGTTGAGGAATTGTTGGTGCACAGGAGGATTATGAATCTTCTGCAACGCAAACACATTTCTCACAAGTTCCTGTGTTGATTTGAATGTAAATTAGGAGTCCTGTGTGCTGCCTGAAATATACTGTCACCTGTGATACCAGCTTTGTAGCTCTTGCTCATCCGACCTCTCTCCCAGAAGTGTTTTCAAACTAAATATTCAGCTTGAACAAATGTGAGAACAAATGGTGCATTACTTAAAGCTTTCTGGTCTAAGTTTAACCATAAGAGTCCTGTGATTAAGCCAATATGTGTTGTTTTGCTTACTTGTTTGCAGGAAACAAATGGACTCTGGTACAATCATTAACCTCTTCAACCTCTCTTCAATTGGACATTAAGTTATCTCTTAACCGCTGACTAAAATATTCCCAAATGAAAATAACAAAATATCATTGTATTGCCTGTGGTGGAAGGAGCCATAACATTGTGTGCACCAAGAAAAAAAAAGGGCCTCACAAATTGTATCTCCAAATGTGAATTTGTTTTGCATCCAACAAAAGATGTAATCAAAAACTGTTGGTTGCAGATAAATATAGACGTGGATATTTCTCCACAGCTCAAGCAAATTTGCTGCAATGTTTCACACAAACAATGGCAACTTTAATTATCTGTTATCAGCTGGTAATTGCATGAAGAATTTATTTTGGAGCCACTTTGCAGTCATAAGATATTGCAGAGCCAAGGAAATTAGCATCTTTTACGCAAGCAAGCCAGGAATGTTGAAGCTTGCAGGGACACAAAGAAAACACTCTGATAGCTTATCAAAAGATAATGAAATGTGAGTTGAAATTGGAATAAATTCACTATAATAAATAAGACTGATAATGGCGAGGACACGCTGTAGCTGTTGTTTGTTTGTCTCAAATGGAAAATGAGACACGCACATCAATGGATAAAGAATGAGGATACATTATTCACTTTGCTTTAAATGTTAGACATAAAACAACAAGTCCTCAAAATGAAATTACATATATCACTAACTATCCCTGTAGAAACATATTATTATGTGAAGTTCTGGTCATTAAATATTCATCTGTAATTTTCTGTTAGTAGTATTTTTTAAAGTCCATTTCATCATGTGGTTAATAAGCTACATGTGATGCTTTTTGCTTTAATAACTTCAACAATGTAAGCATGCAATTGTTAACGAATGAGGAACCCAGTACAACAGTGTAACATGCTATTGTCCTATTTCAGTCACTTGTCAATGCACAGTGGGGACTGTGGCAACTGTCGTCCTTCGATCAGAGGATCGGCGGTTCGAGCCCCGGCTTCGTCGATGTGTCCTTACACAAGACACTTAACCCCAAATTACTCCCGAATGTTCGATGGTTCCCCTTGCATGTGGCCCCTGTCATCAGTGTGTGAATCGGTGAGAATGAAGGCATGAAGGGTTGAAGTGCTTTGAGTTGGCAAAGAAGTAGAACACCTCCGCGCCTATTCGTTTAAAAAGAGCAACAGGCAATGGGAACACCAACATGTACACATGCAGCACATATACATGTATTTCTATATGTGTGAAGGAGAGGTAACCAAGTCCTTCCTTCCTGCTGCTGTCAGGCTGCACAACAGCTGAGTTCGCAGTAGACCACAAAAACACTTCAATCACTTTGGTCACTTTAATTACTTCAACTGTGGTGTAATATAAATACATGTTTTATTCTGTCTGTATATATATTACTGCTATTGTAGATTATTTACTGTTTTATTACTGTTTTACTGTTTATTTATGTTACTTGTTTGTACTTTATTTTATTTTACTTTCTTTGCTGCTGTAATCCTGCAATTTCCCCATTGCTGGACTAATAAAGAATTGTCTTATCTGATCTTATATATATATATTTGGTGTTCTATTGAATATGTGAGATTGAGTCAAATAAACAGTAGTGTGGGTTTTCATGGTATGGAAGGAACATGTCATCTTTGCGCCGTGTGGCTCATTGATAGGTTTTGGACAACAATGGAGCTCTATGGCTGAGAAGAATATGATGTATGAGGTTATGATACACTCACTAGTTGTTAGCGAATACATTCACATGTTAGTTTTGGGGATTTCATTGGATTTGTTGACAAGAAGAAAACTATAAAATATCTCCAGCCTAATCCTTTAACTTTGGTATGATATTGCTATTTTTGCTGTTTTCCTAAAAGAAGGCATCTAACCAAACAGCAATTAAGCAGATCAAATATTGATTGTATTACTGCTGGGTGTTCTTTGATCAGTTCATCAGTATGTATGGGAGTTACAGTCAAATATATTTTTCTCTCAACACTTTTTCTGATTCATTCCATAACTGAATATTCTACTAAGTTTACACTGTCCCTGATGCAGGAGAATTATGAATATTTATGAAGGTCACATATCTGAGCTGCGGTCTGACGCATTGAATCTCCGTCTTCACAGCCATCATCCTTTATAAAGCTTACATTCACTCTTTTGAAGAGTTATTTAAAGCAGGTTAGCCGCGCTGGAAGCAGCATCCAATTTAATTCACATTGGGGGATATAAAAAGTCCTAAGATCATTTGCCAGCACCATTAGGTTTCCTGCCTGAAAATGAAGTTCAATGTTTGACCCGCGGAGCCCGGGGGGCAGATTCCCTGCCGTGCTAAATCCCAACGCGTCAATTAACAAGGGAGACATCCATCAAACGCGGCCCTCCCGAGCTGCAGCTCCAGCACTGCCAAATGTTAATGAACCCCGGCAATTATCAACATGAAGAAAGATGTAGTATAAGTCCATAACCATACTATGGTAATGGAGATCACCATCAAACAAACCCCATATAGAATGTATGCAGTGGGTATTGTGCTGGTAATGCCTGGAGTTATGAAATTAATTCAAGAAAATGCCCCAGAAAACAAAATAAGTGGAAAATTGATATTTGCTATGGCTGTCAGGAAATGTGGGGCTGTATTGTTATCATTTCTGCTTCATATCCGAGATGTGCATGCGTGCATGAGTAAAATGTTTCCAGAGCGCCCACCTCCTTTTCTTCACTTTTTTTTGTTTTTAATCCTTTGAGTGTAATCTTTAGTTTATCTATAGAGTCAAGAGCTTGATCTGAGACTCTGTGGGAGTTTGGGGTATAAAGGAGGTACACAATTGTTGAAAGTTGTTATGAAATAACGAGCAATGTCAGCTGACGACATTCCATGAAAATTAAGGATGGGACGATATCGGATTTTATCGCAGATTGTGATGAAAAAAAAGACATGCTTAAGTGGATTGTGGTGAATTTCCACAAACAGGATAATCATGAATGTGTTCACATGAAAAGATGTCTCGCCCGCTATCATATAAAAAATAAAGCCTGATACAGGAATTAGGAACAGACTCACACAATGTTGAGTTATTTAATGCATTTATTATTTATTCATACATGGGGACCTTTTGATTAGAATATTTAAGATTGTGAGCTTGTTTTTCACTAAAAAGGATGTTCACAAAAATGTTTGTGTATATCTGCAATGCAATCAATTTTTTTACAAAATGTTAAGTAAAGTAAGTCCAGTATGTTTCAGAGTCATTTGAGCATATTGTTATGATTATTAGGACACTGTTGTAATTTTAAATGATTTGGGCAAGTATATAACCATAACATGACATTTTAATAATGTTTCTTGCCGAATTGAAATCCTACAAAAACAAGTGGATTTGGAGTAAATGTCAAATAAATTGCTTTGTTTTGACAATTTGATAGCAAAACCATTGGTGAATGAAACGGAACTATGTGACATGCAATTTTAGTTATTACCCTCTCAAGGGACATTTCCTTCGTACAAACTTGAAGACGAAAGAAAAACCTCAGACAACCATAAATGCACAGTGCTGAAATTTGCTGAAAGAAATCATATTTCTTATAATTCTATATCAAAATGTGTGGAAAAATAGCTCATACGCCTAAGATGACACGTTTCTCTGTATGTGCTGTGCCACCCTTTAAATAACAGCAGTCTGCCAACACCGGCCTACTCGGCTGTCATCCAGGACACCTTCAATAAAGTTAATAAACAGTAATTGTTTATTGTCGCTCCGTTTACTCAGCCGTCGCATCAGGCTGGCTGTAAGGGCTACTCTAAATTTAAATATACTTCAAGGAGCTGCAGAGCTGCAGGGGACAGACGGAGGCACATTTACTGGAGGTCTGTGGATCTACTGACAGACTGATGTGCCATCACTGCTGACGGTTGAGAACAGGACTGGCATTAAAGGGAGAGGTAGGTTTTCCCCTGGATGTCTATGGGAGAGTAACAGCTCTGCTTCATCCGTGTGTGACTTAATCGTTTCTCTTTTTTTTCAGGTTTTGATAATATGTTATCTATTTAGTATTGCCTGTAGCATAGTATGGCATAATGTACAGAGTTGTTGATGTCAATGTCATAGTGGTTTATGAACTGTGTATAAAGAATGCAAACATACTTTTACTGTCTCTGTGGCAGCAGTGGTATATTGGTAACATTGCACATGACACTGTGTGATATAAATAACTGAAAAAGTTCAAAAAGTAATTCATTTTCAATAAAAAAAGAGGTCATAGCAGTGCTTCAGGTAGAGCTAGAGTCACACTGCCACCAAGAATGACAAAAGCCACCAAGAAGTTACCACATATTTGACGTATAAAATCCAGTCTCATGTGTTTTATTCTGCTGCTGTTTCCACAATTCTCCAGTTGATCTGATCCAAATAGCGCCCCCCAATTAAAATAGCTTCCTAACAGGTTCACTACATCAACTTAAAAGATGAGGATACGTTTGTGTTTTATCAACAACTTGTTTCTGGGCCAGAAATAAATATGATAGGTTGTTATTATTTTGCTTTGCTGAGCATGTTTAAAATGCAATGATTCATCATCAAGCCAACAAGCGCAAGCTCTGGTGTGCGCCTCACGTTTTGCAACCTGCGAAAAAAGCCCCTCTGTCTGATCCGAGCCTAGAGCTGCTGTGTTCTCACTACAAACGACCGAGCAACCGGCTAAAGAAGGCGTTTCAGCGACACACACGCTGGCCATGTTTTGCCATTTTGTAGCTTTGATGCTTGTGTGGTTATAGCGTTAGCTCGCTGTCCGCTACAGGAAGGACTCCAACGGGCGCCCTTGAAAAGGAATCCTGCTAGAAAATTCATTTGAGGACATTTATAGAATATAGTATTTCACAATATCTCGAAAAATTTAAATGCTCCACTGTAATCGATGAACACAATTAGTTATAGTTAGCTTTAGTGGTGAACATCAGGTCAGTCTCTAAAAATAAATTTTAAAAAAGCTCTTTTTCAAAGCTCCTCTGAGGCTCCTCAGCATCTCTTCAACAAACAGCAGAAAGCCGCTCTGCTAGATTAAAGGAGAGTCTGTCGCTTTTCAACTGATTACAGCACCTCTAACCTCAAATCAGTGTCTTTAGCCTGCACTTCACACACCTTACAACTACTCCTACTTCGGACTAAATGCCATCTTAACATATAGATATAAGAGGATGGAAATAGTCTGAAAGCAAGCACTACAACCCTGGATAACGATTTGAGTTTTATTGTGAATAGATTGCGGTGGCATAAGGCGATGCTTCTCAAACTTTGTGGCTTGTGAACTCTTTAATTGAAGCAATGCTTTCTTGCCGTCTCTCATCGAGGCGTGCATAATGGTGAAGTTCAGTCAAATGAGGATTTCCCTTTATAGATTGTTTCATTCTGTTAATTATCAGGGGAAGGCCTTGAGGCAAAGAAACTATTACGTTTATCACAAAGTGATGATAATGCATTTCTATTGAAGATGTATATCTTTTAATATATATATTAAATCACGTATCACACAAACAGGCAGATTACTGAGTTACCAAAATGCCATCTGCCGTGCAAAACCTATTTGAAGGTCAAGAAAAATACTTGAGATGCTTGAGCTGTTGCTGTCCAGCCACAAAAAGAGACCCTTCATGTTTTCCCCTTCGTGTTTTTTAGTAGGTCTACTTCATTGAGGTTTTCCACATGTCGTTAAAAACACTTTGCAATCAACATAAAAGGCACATTTAAACAAAATACCTAATTGGACTTTGAAAATAATTGAATTAAAGCATGTTTTTCTGTCGTTTTTGCTGACAAGATGCTAAAATCACATCTTGGTGGATAAAAACAAATTATTTCCATCACAAAATATTAACAAAACCGCTCAAAAGTCAGAAATGGAAATAAAAAAAGATGAGTAGAACAGTATATAAAGCCTTAGCAAAATCGTCACCCACCAAAAATGACATGAATGAGCCCTAAATGTTGAGAACATTCACAGAACATTGTTCATTATTATGTGGGAAGTGAAAGACCTCCCTGTTGTCCATGGGTTCAGCAATGCCTCTGTTTGAAGAATTTATGGATGCCTCTGACGCTGCACACATTAGAAATATCGCCTAAAGTCAGAGCATTTTATTCAGTCCGGAGCAGTTTTTTAAATCATATCTGGAAGGCATATCACATAAAATGATGTCCGCGTGCAAGCAATCAGTGCCACTTAATTTGTTAAACCAGTGGACAAGATTATTTTGTGCGTTGTTCATATGCACTGCTATAACGGATTGGCCCAAATCACAAATTGATTGGAAAAATAAAATAAAATATACGCTGGATAAATGGGTAAAAAAAGTTATAGACTAATAGTGTGCAGAAAATGAGATTTTAAATTGCTTGCATGCGTGCTCCATAGATTCATGTGGGACAAGTACTTCAAGTACCACTAAGAGATTTAAAGTTGATTGGAACTGTCTCTGCTGTGATAAATGATGCTGATAATGAATTGATCTTAGTCCTGGGATCAAAATGCATGCATCGCTGGGTCCAGACAACAAGTTGGGCGTCCCACTATAAGCCCCTAGCGCCTGTGCATCCATCTTATAAAGTGTAAAGTGATTGGTTGCCCTGTGCCGTGTTGTCCCATCCATCATGATTGGGTCAAGTGTTTGAGGCTGCAGAGTTTTAACCTGAGATGGTCTCCAGGGGCGTTGATGGGAACCAGGCGAGGCTCTGCTGGAATTCGGGCATACAAAGCACAGCAAGAGCACCCTTCACCCCCACTGAGCGACTGTCATTGCATGTGCACTCGACGTGACCTCACAGCCTGAGCTAAAACCTGTGTTTATTTGAGATGTACCTTTTCCCCTTTCTTAAAGCTGCTCCTGAACTTTTTTGTCGCTCATCTCGGTCCGAAGTATAAGAGTTCTTAGTTTACTTCAGCCATGACAAATGTTGAGATTGTTGCTCTGTGACCCGAGTTTGTCACGTCAACATGACCCTCTTTATGTTCGGGACCCATTCTGTTGTGGTGGGATGTGATCTTCAGCCTCAGCAACCTCTCCAATGACTTCATATTCAACCAATCGCCGTGCATCAGTAAGCCAGTGGAGCATGATGAATACCGGCTTGGAGGCCTGCAACTTTAAACTGAAGCTCTGAAACTAATGCTGACAATTTTGCACATCCATATGTGACATCATTATGCAGAGTTGAAAGCAATCTATTTATGCAGAGACAGGATGATGTGTGCTGTCATAATGACGACTCTTAACAGCAGCACATCTGAAAAGTAGATAAACATTTCAGTTTCAAGTCAGTAGTCCGACACCCATTTCTCTGAAATATTTTAAGAACAATGTTGGAGCAGATGCGGCTGTGCAAATAACTGGAGATTATTTTCATATTGCAGCATAAAGTGTAATCATAATTTACATTTCGTTATGAATTCAAGAAATGCATAAAAAGGGTAACCCTGCAAAGAGTATTACTATCACTGTTGGTTGTAGATGAAGTCACTGTGAAGAATTTTAGATTTTGCCCTCCAGCGGACACGCAGCCAACACCACCATGGATCCTCAAGAGGACACTGAGATGAGTGTAATGAAAAACAACAACAACTGTTACCGGGTTTCTATTCTAGAAACGAAAAACTTTCCCAATTAGCTGCACTAATCAATATCTCCATATTAACAATGGAGAAAAAAAGTGTGCAGTGATTAAAAGATTTCACTTGTAGTGACACACACAGAGGTTCTCTTCAGCTCTGGAGTGTTTCATTATCTTTCATCTCATTGTTTGGGATTTTACGGCCAATAACTTCGATGTTTTGATTCTTTTACACTGCTCTTCATTGACCTCATTTCCAGCCACATAAGGCGGCTGTTTGCGATCAAGATGCTGATAAAATCACTGCACGCTTCCTGCCCAGCATCAAACAGGAGACTATAGACAAAGTAAGCTACTGACAGCAGTTAAAGAACTAGCTATTTTTCAGTTGTTTGTGGAGGCCATTCAAAAGAACTAAAGAGAGTGAATATTTGTACACAACCCGTTCAAATTATATTACGGTTTAAGGTGAGAGTGTGGATGATGGAAGGCGCCGTCTCAGGTTGCTCGAAATTATGGGATAGAAAGTCATAATTATGAGATAGAAAGTCGAAACTATGAGATAGAAAATCATTATTATGAGATTTTAAGTGCACATACACTTCAGTGGCGCTGGCTCTTTTTTTCACCAGATAACAGGAAGATGTTTTTTTTTTCTATCTCATAATTTCGACTTTCTATCTCTTCTTTTCTTTTACTGGCGGAAATACTTTGTCCATTTTTAGAGATAAGCTGTGTTGTCACTCCCAAGATGGCTGTGTAAGGCCCACAAGAGCTCAGAAACCTATGGGTGAAGTTATGCAGACTATGTCCATGTTTTATACAATCTATGGTTCATAACTGTGCACTGTGCATGTGACCAAACAAACATACAATAATGCAGGTATAGATTTACAACCCTCAAATTTCAGCCCTGCTTGATTTGATACTTGATACACAACCACTGGGCGCGGCAATGCCTTGAACTGCAACAGAAAACAACTGTATGGGTTCACAGCCCATGCAGGCATACACAAATTGGGCTTAAAGGATTCATCATGCTCCGTTGCTTTGATAAAGAAGAAAGTCAATGGTAAAAAAAGCTTCCCTCTAACAAATGCCTGACATCAGCTTGTGTCCTCTTCTTGACGTCGAGTACATGCACGCATGCTTCATGTGAATCCCTTGTTTGTGGATACATAATCTGAATCTCATGAGGGAAAGGCTGACTTTTCTAGTAACAATGGAGGCTTCTGTATACAGGGGCATAGCAGGATGCAAATACACTCAATAGCTGTTGCTGAACACAGGCCAGCCATAAATAGTATCAAACATTGGTATGATATGTTAAAATGTTTAAGATAAACAAAAAAGTTGTGATTTAAAACTAATATATTTATAGTTTGGACTAAGAAGCGGTGCAATCTAGAATATTTTACTGAATTTAAGAAAAAAAACATCTTAAACTCAAGAGGATGATGATGAATACTAACTGAGTTTCCCTTTTCATTTAGCACATCATGGTTGTATGCTCAGAGACATTTTCCTGAGCTCCCGTTCACATCTTTCTCATTACCTGCTGGAGTGCAAGTCAAACAGGGAAAACCTTTGCACCTTGCAAATGCTTATTTCAATACAAAGCTGAATGCTCAAAATGTACTCCACCACACAGTGCCCGGAATAATTACCCTGCGCCAGATCCCTTTTCCTCTGTGGATGATTTCCTCATTTTGAGTTTCATAGCTCTTCCTTTTAAGTCCCATGCTCAGTTAAAAAATAAATTCATATTTTCTGAGAACATAATGATTCACATAGCATTTCCTTCCTCCTATAAAATTGGGTATTTTTAGTCCTCAAAATGGCACTTGAGCCACACTTTTTGGACACTTGTTTTTGTTAAGCTCATTGCTTAATATCTGAATAGCTACCATCAACTTTTAATTAAAAAAAGACTAGAGAAACTATGATGTATATTTTAGAGCTAATTAGCATGCCGACTCAGGGGAGTGAAGTGATTAGATGAGTAAAGACTCCCCATGGATGCTGCAGACGAACACGCATAAAAATGCACACACACGCACGTCACACTCGGAGGGTGTTTGCAGTAGGACTCCCAGCCTAGCAGCACTTAAAGTAATGTTTCACTTTGGTGTGACATTTTCATCAGCAAGCGGTGCTAGCTTTCTGTTCACCTTCAGCGTTTCAGGCTTTTTTTCGCAGCTTTCTATGTCAATAATTGGAGTCAGACTAGATTATCCATTGAACAAAGAAGAGAGAAAAACATACACACACTATCAACAACATACGTTATATATCGTCACATTTAATGTGAAAAATTAAGATTAAAGTTCCAGTGTTAGTGTTCAGTAAGGTGAACACTGAACAAAAGAGCCAGAAAGGTATGCTAACTGTTTGCCATGGAGAGAACATTGCATACAATAGTGACTGCTATAGCTGTAATGGAGTTTGCACTGTTATAATCCCCATTGCAAAAATGACAAGTCTGAGGTAATGTGCAGTCAAGAAAAAACTGAAATTGCAAACAACATAATTAAACCAGGGACACTGCTGTCAATAGCCAGCTGAACAAAGAAAAGTCAGTGAGAGAACATTCATCATCAGACAGTGACATTCTGCAAACACTTTCCCTCTCTTCAGGTAATCATCTGACTCACCTTGATGTGTTTCTATGTTACTGTGCCGCACACTCCAGTATATTTTTTCAGTTGCTGAGCTTACAGGTAAACTGTGGACAACTGCTGTGAATCTTTTTTCCCCTGAACAGTGCTTGGACTGCCGGTAGCTGAGGATTATCTCTCAGCTCCCCTCTTGCAAGAGGAGAGCCTGTGATGCTGGCTGCTTACCTATCAGAATACAGGCTGACACCGAAGACAGGTTTCTGAGCACCTTATGTCTTAACAAGCATCTCAGCAGCAGTTTAAAATATAGTATTTCCCTCAACTCTGGTGGTTTAACGGCTCATTTTGCTGCAGTGATGAAGAAGGTCTCCAGGGTCTGTGACAACACGGCTATAGGTGTGGTTACAAGAGTTAGAAAGCATACTTCTGACCACTTCTGTTTATAGAAGTATAACCTCACATGTTCTGCTATCCACATTAGCACCCGTTTGACCAAAAAATAACAATGAAGCTAGAGGAAAAATTCTCAGGAACTAAATTAGGTACTAAAAGTCCCTTTTGAGCATTCCCTGTTTACATGTCCACACCATCTGAAGAACCATCGTCTCTTCCTACGACAAAAAATATTCAGGTTTTTACCTTTTAACTTTACATTTTTGTATGTAAAGTATTGCTTTTAAATATGTCTTTGCATGTAGAATACTACATCATGGACAATGTCATAGTATAGCAGTGGTTCTCAACCTTTTTTCAGTGATGCTGATGATGACATTTTTTCAGCCAAGTAACCCAACCAGTGGAAAATCATTTTATTGTTGAAAAAATATGTAATGCACAGCACTGGGCCATCAGTGTTTGATTAAACAGAATATATACAATCATCTTCATGAACCTACACTTATATGTTATTGAATATTTATTAAATAACTATTTTTTTTTTTTTTTATCTCACGTACCCCCATTTGGGGACCACTGGTATATAGTATGCCATGAAAAATGTCAAAGAATAATATGGCACAAAAAATAGCATGGTACTTGAAATGATGTTCTTGAGTAGACTTCTCAGTGGATTCTTGGGTTTTGCTTCTCTATCGTAATAATGAACCAAGAGTTAACAATCGTTCGATAGTGAAGATCTGAGATTGGTCGCCTAACATCGCTAACAGAGGAAACTACAGCGAGAGAGCTGGAAAAGCTAACCGTGTCTCCCTGAGGGGGAACCAGAGGCTGGACACTGCGCTCCCGCGATGGCGCTGTCGGACGGGACGACATCATCAGCTGTAACAGCCGTATGGAAGCCGTGCGGAGCAGCCGCTGTGAGCTAGCCAGTGGGGAAAGCTCACATGCATTAAAGCTGTGTTTACACTCCCGCTTGGCACCATAGCGTGAGCCTCCGCAGATGGAGCTCGAGCTGCGAGCATGAACAGAGGCGGCGATGCTCAATGCGTTGTTCGTTGCATTCTTCTCTGAAACGCCATAGGGCTACAAACAACAAGAAGGAAAGAACACACAACAAGAGTCAACCAGCAAAACGCCATAAACCAACCTCCACAATGCTGAGGAGGATTTGTAATAACTGTAAGCTCATATCTAATTTTCATGAGCTATTTCATTTCCTTTATACAAGCACTGTAAAGAGAAAAGTCAAGAGAACTAGAACAAATAGTTTTCTTTTTGTGTGTGCACAAATGGTTTAATACAGTTTAAGAGGCTATTCAATATTCTAAAGGGAAACTTTCAAATGCTCATCTTTTGGTGCAAGAAACCCGAGATTCAAGCGCTATGTAAGCTCTTGTGGCTCATTAGCACAGAATAGCAGCTAATGACGTCTTCACTCGGCACACGTGAGTGTTTTCGTCTGTCTGCGTTGAGTTTGAGACACAACAAAGAGTTGTGAGATCTAAAAACTACACATTCAAATGTCAGGCATTATCTCAGGCTTTCAGAAACTGGGCTGCCACAAAAAAAACATTTTCATTGTCAGTTAATATTAACATTAGTTTCTGAATGCATACATCACTTGGTCGACACAATGTTAAATCAAATACGCCAGACAGGAAACAGACACACAGACAGACAATCACAAGCAAAAGACCAATTTGGGACTTTGTGGAGCTGATAGTGCAGTGGCATTTACAATGTAATGGAAGTCAATTAAAAAAATGCACCAGATAAAAATTTAATAATAGTTCACATGGCAGATTACATTTAATTATTTGATGTGCCAAGCTCTTGTTAGAGCCCAGAATCATCCCTCAGTTCCTTGTTCACGTGGCGAATGGCTACCTGGGGAGGGACAGGGGGCCTCTTGGACTAGGGGTGAGGGACATAATGCCTAAAAACAGTCAAAAAAAATGTCCATCACAAAAGGGGGACATTTATTTTACTTATTTAGTTTGACAAATATTTCATTTCCTACCGGAGAAGACTAAGAAAACCACCCAAGATTCACTGCTAGAGCCAGTACGTTTAGCATTCTTTCTTAAAAATGTCTCTCAATTGATTGCTTGCTAAAAGACATTAAACTTATCAACTAACAGACTAATATTTTCTCCTCTAATAGAAACTTTTCTTCACAACCAACAGTCACAAGAAAACTGCATAAATGTAAAATCAATTTTAAAATATTAACGAATCCAACAAAATATTCATATTTGGATATTTTAAATGATGGGTTAAAATCAATATAATAACATTATAAGTACAAATGTGTGTTTCTCTGTGTTTATTGATTTTTATTTTATTTCCGTAAATATTTATTTCCATAATTACTTTTTTCCCAATATAGTCAATTAAGGTAAATGCACCATTACTGCATCTATTTATTGTGTAGTATTATGTATCATCTGCGTTCCCTATATTCATTTCACTATTCATTCATTTCTAGATTATTTTACTGTCTCCTTTTCACCCCTGTGCCTCTTTTACAGAACAATAATATTGTAAATAAAATAATGTTTGCATCATTAACGTGTGGTTAATTATGATTCCATTACAAAATCAAAGTCAAGTGTTGTTTTCGTGCTGTGAGGCATGATATGAAGCTGATGTGACATTGCATGCTTTTAACATTTACACAGAATAAATGGTGAGATTAAACAATAAAAGGGATAAAAAAAATAAAAATCCCTGCAGTGTATAAAAGAACACAGCCTTCCTGTTTGGCTTTGAACAAATGTTTGTATATTTGCGTGGCTTTAGGATAAAAATGAACATACTGTCACACCAACCTCCAGCGACATGACTGGAAGTGGGCCCATGCAAATGAATGCTATCTGAGACAAAGTGTGATAAATGTGCTGTCAATAGAGATAGTGCTGTGCCACATCACACTCCCCATCACAGCCCAACAGATCCAAAAGAAATCTCACAGGCCCTCACAGGCAGCATCAAACCTCGTCTAAAGAGTGCATGAAATGCTGCCTCGCTGCAGCTCTGTGATAAACTGCATAATTTCTAGTATTTGCCTGTTGGGCTTTGACTCGATTTCTCTCAAAGATTTGGCCTTGTACCTTTTGTGGTCACGTTGATGTAACATCAACAAGAAGAGACCAATTTATTAAAATGCCACTGGAGCTCTGCTCTAAACTCCCTTTTCTAAGGAATAAAGTGCAAAGGCTGATGACAGACTCCTAAATTATCAGTGAAATAGTCTGATAGATGTTATGAATAGTCTGTGATGGCAGACATACCTACAGCTCGAATGCTGCAATGTGCTATTCATTTTCTTTGCAAAGTCAATCCCACTTAAGAGTGAATAATCTCCCGTTTGCAGCCTCAGTCTGTGGAGATCTAAAGAAATGGAGGATGCACTACACATGCCTATTTGAAGTTATTGGTTGCTATTATCCTCTGTGCTATTGTCGTCATGCCAGGTATAGGACATGTCAAACCATCAAGAACACTGGGTCAAAGTTGAACCCGGGAGTCAGGCTGACAGGTGAGGGTCACATGGCTCATTAGTTAGCTAATGCGGAACTACTTGGATGCTATCACTAAAGCTGTTGAACTACAAATTTTTCCTGAAACAAAAAGTGGGGACAAGACTGCCTGTAGGAGAAAGACATGGTTCATTGTGACGGACCTGCTCAGCTCTCAGGAGCTTAACAGCAACTTTCAGCTCAATGTTTTGTTTTTCTGGCACACAGCTTTACAATTTTGGTTCACTCTCACAGGGTGATTTTCAGCAGCAGCAGGCAGCAAAAAGGTCCAAGACAATAACTACGCCAAAAAGCTAATAGACAACGCCAAAAGCAAAAGCTGGCAAATTGTTGGTCAACATAGAGAAGCCGTTAAAGCATCAGAATTAGTCAGTGAGTCAGTGAATTTCAAACATTCGCCTGGTGTCCAGAAACCGATTCCATTGAATGAAGCTCCATATCTGCCAGATAGAAGTGTTTGCGCACAAGGTTGCTATTTCAACTTAAAAGGTAAAACACTGAGATATCATCGTTACTTCTATGGAAGCACATCTCCGAAGTAAAAAATAAATAAATATTTATATATATTTTTATATCTAAAAAAATGCATGTCTCATAATTTCAACTTTCTTATCTCATAATTATGACTTTTAATCTCATTTACTTTACTGGCGGAAATGGGCTTCAATACTTTACCACCAAAATGGAAGAATACATCTTTTTTTTGTTTTTCCAGGTTTAAGTTTCAATTCAGCACATCTTGCAAAGAGGGAAACATGACTGCTAACAGCCAACAATGTATTTGAGCTAAGTTGTTAAATCGGCCATAGGGTCACAGAAGAGTGACAGTGTAAGTATTACACTGCTGCTTTTACATGAAGTGACATTCTTGTTAATCCATATAGGTTTTGTAGGCTATTTCAGCCCAAAAGTGCAAAAGCAGAACACTATTTCGAGTCTGACCCAGTGAACTATTTCCCCATCACTTCTTTTATTAGTTTTCTTTTCTTACTGTAGTTGCTGAACATTGTCTGGAGCCTACATTCCTCCAGTCAGCAAGGGAAATTGGCAATGTAGGGCACTTGTGGCACTTCTTGACTCGTGAAGGGAAGGCTATGTACATCCCTTGACACATTACCTCCCTTCTCACTTTCACAATGCAGAGTACATTTCTGCTATCCAACAGTGGGCAAAAGGTTTGTCCCACAGAAGGTCAAACCACATGTGCGTTTTTTTTTAAGCTGCATTTCTGAGAGAAATGGTTATTAGTGTTAACAACACAGGCTTAGTGATGAGACCGATACTGCATGTCTGTGAAGGCGAGGGGATCAATTGAAAGAAAGACCTCAGTGTGTCAAACTGTTTGTGTTAATCTTTCCTCTGCCACCCGAGATATGTAAGTCATTACATTAGATTGTTGAGTGGATCCCGCGTAGAAAGAGAAGCTCTGGTTAACGATCTGAAGAGAGGGGAGGATAACAGTTATGACAGGACAGAAGGGACACGACCGTGACTTGACAGCCAAAGAGATGTTTCATTAAAGATACATAATTGTTCCTTTTAGATTTGGCTGTCAGAACCTTAAGCATAAAAATCCCCTATTGTTTTTCAACAAGTGCCTTTTCTCATGATTAGTATCCAATAGTTGTCCGTCCAATTTGTCCGTTGTGCCGTCATGAAGAATTAAACTGTAGCAATTTAAACCACCTCTATTAGAAGAGGTCAATCCTGTTAAATGATTGCCTTCCAAATGACTCATTCTCTCTCTCGGCATATCCATTTTCAGCGAAACTCATCAGAGCACTTGCCATTTAAAGAAATCTCACTTTGGCTGACTGGTGGCTCTTCTTCTGTGTCACTGAGCACTGTCTGAGTCCAATTGTCACACTCCACAAAGCTTTCATTCCAGCTTCCTCTCACGTCACCTCAGTAACGACAGCCCCATACACTATGTCTATCTTTCTCTCACTCGTGGATCGCGAGGCGCAGGAAGCAACTGATGGGGAAATGTGGAGTTTCACAGACATACGCACAAACTGAGCCTCATAAACACACGTCTGGAAAGATGTCTGCAGAGGGTACAAAGGGCTCCAAGGGTAGCGCTTCTATAAACGACATGGATACGACAGGAGACTGTTTCTTTACACAGAAGCAGCCGGGCTAAAGCCCCAGTCTGTCAGTCAGTCGGCTAGTGTGTTCCTCAGGACAATACGTCGGTCCAGGGCAAGAATTTGGGCCCTCATAAGATTAAAGGTTATACGGAAGCACTTTATAATAATAATAACTATTATTTAGCATTAGTTAAGCATGAGTAAACACTTAATTCATCATTTATAAAGCATTGTTCCAACATGAACACTCATTGGTAACTCATTAGTATGCAACTCATAAACACAGTTATAAATGTTTTATTCTTGATTAATAAGCTTGACTATTATGCGTTTAATGATTGGGTTTTCATACTTTATAGATGATGGATTCCCAGTTTGTAAATTAAGTATTATGGACTTATAGATGATTAATAAGATCATTTATAAAGTGTTAGCAAATGATAAAAAAATATATTTAAATGTTATTTATTCATGCATTTATTTACACATATAATGATTTAGATACTAATAGTTAGGGGACTATGTTGACATGTGCTTTATAAACATGTTTAATACTGCAATTCATGATTAATTCAGGTAGTTACTAGTCGTTAGTTAAGTATTAGTTAAGTATATTCTGTGACCTCATCTAAAGTGAGGACTAGCCATGCTTTACTTTAGTCCTTATTACTTATTCTACAAATGGAGAAATATTGTATTTTTTGTATTAAACGGGTGCATCTTTCTATGATACTTAATATTTGTTCTTAGGTGTATTCTAACACAAGTTGTATTGTCAAGGTGAGGGAATTCATTATCAATACACATCTGTTATCTTTTGGTCTGATGAATGTCTTCGTGACAGAGCTCAGACAGTAAATTGGACCGATACAACGGATCAAGTGTCACAAATGCAACTAGTTGTCTCTGCAACTACCAGAGACAATTGTATGTGTTGTAGGCGGTGCTCTTTAGGCACCGATGGCCACGCTAACTACCGGCCTCTAATTACAAGAGCAAACATGAAACATAACTTCTCGTCCAGCAAAGATTTTAAAGTTTCTTGTTGACTCGTGTCAGTTATAGATGAAGAGAAAACATATTGACACGCTGTCCCTGACACGTCCAAACCTGATGCTAGGTTGCAGGTAGAGCGTCATAGTTTGAAGCTGAGGAGCATTGACCAAGCTGTGGTACATGCACACACACACACACACACACACACACACACACACACACACACACACGCAGCGGCAATGTAACAAAACTAAACAAATGCATCGTCTGCATTTGCTGTCATATTTATTTATTTGTTGCCTCGGTAGAACATTATCAAATCAGTTCACATTGAGCCTACAAGTTAAAAAAGAGTGCTGATGGAAGCACATGAAATACATGTTGATAGGCCCCAGGGAGTGTTTTTTAAACTCTTTAGAACAACACAAGACACCCTCAGCAGAATGAAACGATAAGGGACAGATGAGTGGGTAGGAGCTGGGGGTGGCATGAAATGATTCACCATGGCCTAATTCACTTCTTGGTCACTTGAAGTCCTAATGTTTCAGAGCAATTTTACACCCTGCCTTGATATGCTGGCAGTTGGCCTCAGCTTCACTCTCGGGAGTCAAAAAGGCAAAGGCGCCACTGGCTCCCTCTCAGAGCACACGCTGCGGCCCAAAGATGCCTCGCCGTCACTGCAGGCTTCGACCAACATGTGCCCAGCAGAATCAGTACAACAGATGAGTCTGAAATCGTGCCTCAAGGCGAGCTTTCATGTACCAACTCAAACCCACTCTGGCCAGATGACTACCGGCTGCTCCAGCCGAGAGTCGGCGGCGCTTTGATAAGCGATGTAGAGCTGAGGGATGTCTGCGGATATGGGTTTCGCAATCTGATAAATATTAAAAGGTACGGGGTTCAGCTCAGTTCACTGCCTAGTGGGTGATGTCTGGTTCATACGCGGGTTTGTTTGGGGTGGATGTCTGCCGGCCTATTCCACCGGGCCAGAGATGAAAAATCCAAGAGAGGTCTATAACGGCAGGTTACTTAATACTGCATACTTCTACCTCAATGTTGGCTTCCACAGGAACAGATATAGCATTTCTCATCTATGGTTTTCAGCTCATCCATCTGTTTGATATGAGCTCCGCTTTCTTCGAACTCTACCATACCATATCTCGACACAATGAGATGAACTGCTGGTGTTTCAGTGGAAAGAATACTAGAATAGAGGGAGATTATCATTCTGCAGTCGGTGAAGCCTGGGCTTCTATTCTCCTTAACTTCTTTTCGGTATATGGTTCGAGCCCCATATTAAAGAGAGGTCGGCTCACTCTGCCCGGGTAGATCACAGGACAGGAGGACTGCTCAATATCCCCAATTAGGACAAAAAAACAGGTAGCTGAAAGAGTTTCTGCTCTGCATGGACCCTTAGCTTTGCAAGTTATCCTGTCGTTTTTGTTGTGCTGAAGGCTAGAAGTCCAATGGAAAGCAATAGAAAGTAACAGAGCTTAACAATCAAATGAGCCCCCCCCCCCCCAACCAAGTGTAAATGGGCTCTGTAGAAAGAGCGAAGATGAAATCCTTTCACCTGCACAAGCTTGCATCCTAAGTGATCACATTGTAATTGGATGGAGGAAACATTAAATACAATTGTGTTGTGAATGCAATAAAGAGTCAAATTGCAAATGCAACATTCATAGTATCTACATAAACAATTTGGCCGCAGTCTAGATGTAGCATCAATACAGAAGAGTGAGCAGGGTACCACGGGAAACTAAATGTAGCTATGCCCCAAAATCTATAGTTTTGCAGCGAGGGATCTGCAGCCTGTTGCACAAGTTTGAAGTTTGAGTGTAAAGTCGACACTAACTGAGAGAATGTACCCAGTTAGTCTCACACTGCACCATCTTAAAGCAAACCATTGTCCCAGAGAGAGGAGGTTCATCCAGTGCAGTATTCAGGTGATGAATGACAGAAGAGGCCGACCATAGACCATTAGATTAAAAAGCAGAAGTAATAGAAGAAGAAGTAATGTAGGCAAGCATGTGTGAACTATTGCTGAAATGTGATGAACATATTAATAATTTAACAAGGATTTACAAGCAATTCTGTTGTGCTCTGATGTTCTTTTTTTTCACTAAGGTGAGGATTGCCGTATCACACGTGGTCATATGGTCATAACACGTACGTAATAACCCTTTTTCAAAAATCTATAAAAAAAAATCGATCTCAGCGTAAACCATGGAGCCAAGGTCAAAACCTAAATGATGTCATCAGGGTCCTCTGAGTTTGGGATTGAATTGCAATGGCAGAAAGCCTGTGTTACGCACTGGGCGTGTGGAGTTGGAAAGATAGGCATGAAAAGGCACGGAGGGTCTAAAAATGCTATAAAGTTGCATTATGAGAAATCTAGGATGTAGTGTTCATGCAACTTGATAAAGGCCCAGATTCAGAATAATTCTGTACATGCTGCTTGGAAATATTGTCCTCAATCTGTCTCCCAACTTTATGGAAGTGGCCATCAAAAAAAAGTAAGGCTTAGGGTACACTTGTGGTTCACAATAAACAAGATTGATTATGGTTTCAGTTCTGTTCACTGTCATAACTGCTCTGATTGATTTCACAACTAACCTGTTATTGTGCAAATATTAATATCTAACAAACTGATCCTTGTACATGCTTAAAGTTACAGAGGACCTATAACAGCTACTCTATTAAGAGTATAAGAACATGAAACAGTGTTGTGTTTTTCCCTCTCTTGAACTCTTGTTTATTTCTCTATTGTGTGACTAAACCTCAGATCTTCACTAACAGCTTTGGGCCCTTCAGGAAGACTGTAACTAGCCAAAACAGAAACTAATTGGTGCTGCTGAGGGCAACTCTGACTCTGTAGTCATTAAGTTTAGTTTTAATGAACTAGTGTAGTGCGTGATTAGGGGAGCCGGACACAGACCCGATGCCCTCGCACATTAGTGTGTTTTATAGTCTGACAAGTCGGGTCCTGGAGAGGCAGGGGAGTTTGTAAGTGCTTTTTGATGCCACACATTTATTTTTGGAGAATCAGTATTGAGTCTTTTAAGGTGAGGAGACGGGAACTTTAACACGCTATTATAACGGAATTCAAACCAAAGCGACAAACTGAAAAGCCCACTCCACTTCAAATGCGTCAACAGCTGAGGGTAACCAAATAATGATGCAGTTTATGAAGGATTTATAGCAGAAACCAGTGAAAACTTCAAAGTGAGGTTAAAAGAAAAAATACTGGAGTATTATTCATCAACCAATATGCTGCAGCTCTAACAGATATATGTTATCATGCTGTGCTGGTTCATGTCCCGGAGCTGTATGCTCAGTGTGCTCTGCTATCATTAGACTGACAGACATGCATGGTTTCACTCCGCTCACTGGTGCACAGCAACATTTTGCTGCAGTGTGATTGCTGTGGCACCCCAATGGGGGCCATTATCCCAATAAGAAAAATCAACCTATACTGGCAATTAGTTTGAAATGAACATGTTGGCATTGATTTTTCCACCCAAATCTATTTTAATTACCGAATGCAATGGTAACCTTACAGATCTCTGAAAAGATGAAGCAGGCCTGATCCCCCAGAGCCGTGTCATTTCAAGCTGAAGGCACTTTTCATTACTGGTCGCACACCAACCCCTCAGTCAGGCAGATTAAGGCACTCAGACATGCAGCGTTGGAGAAGATTGCTGGGAACACTGGCTAAACTAGATCACCAATGGCATCCCAGGATCAAGTAAAGTTCACTGTGCAAGGTCCCTGATGAGAAACCCTTAATCTCCATCTCTCTCTTTGCTATCTATCTGTCCCTCTGCTGGGAGGAGAAATACTTTGAGCTCCTTACATCAGGTAATGCAGGTTGTGGTTTTTTCTATGCAGCTTTATTAAAAAGAAAAAAAAGACAAGGATGGCATTACAAAAGTCTATGGAACAACCTAAACCACAGACAGATTTATCCTACGATCAAGTATGCAAGTTTGCCAGCGCTGTTCAGAAGCCACAAAATACTCCTGGGTACTTCATTACAAAGAACATGGCCAGTGTAATTTATTCTAGACTGCTCTCACCAATAAAAACAACAGCATCGGCCATTTCTTCAGACTTAATGAAAAGGAAAAGGTTGTACAAACTAAACTGCCATCTCTCGGAAACAAATGCAGCAGCAGTTGTTGTAGCACCACAGAAAACCTCTAAGAGCAACCCTGTTTGCTCCAAAATAACATTCCCAAACAACTATACTGCAATTGCAGGTCCGTTTAGAGGGAAACATATGCTCTCCTGAATTACGGTCGCAATTGGAAACATATGGTGGTAAACCGATGTGAAACGAAACAAAATGAATGCACAAAACTACTTGGTACGGTTTAGTTAAAGACATCATGATTTGGCTTAATATGAATATGAAATTTAAACAAAACAAAACATAAAACGCAACAAAAGTACTTGGTTATGTTTAGGCAACAATAGTACTGGTTCACATGGGACACAAACAGCAGTCTCATTCACCACACCAACCTCTTCCCCACTCGGACTTCCACCAACTCCTTTGCAATTTATTTGTAATACGCCAAATGAATACACAATAAAATATGTGTTACTTAAACACGTAATTCCAAATGCAGTTTCTTTTAATCACACAATTGTGTGACTTTGACTCTGGAGACCCTGCTGCTCAATCTGTTACCTACCAACAGTCTACACTAGTGTTAGAGCTGCAACAATTACTGATGAATATACCACTTGTTTTCTTGATTGAGCGTTTGGTTTAAACAATTTCCAACTGTGAGCACTGTCTCCATCACAGTATCCCAGGGTCCATTATAGAAAACCATTTTTTTCCATCAGTCTAGAATAGATATTGCCATTTTTCAATGGCCCGATTCCACTCGCCGCAGACCGACAGCCAGGTGCAGTGTTTAACATGCTGGGTAACAACAGTTCCTGTACCACCAAGCTTTTGTTTTTTTCCCCTTCCCTCCTTTAATCTCCATGCTAAGCCAAGTCCACAGTTTCAAAGTGAAGCCTACAGCAATAGAGACCCATGTGCTTTCATAGAGCTGGCATAAAAGTAAAAGAAACCATTGATCACACTCCTGTGTGTGCACAGAGCCGTGCTCTCATTCACTGACGTTTCCTCCAGTCAATCCCATGGGCGTTGCAATTCCTTTGAAATCCTGCTTGACAACACACACAAACACAATAAAGCCTTGAATGTAGATACTAATAAAACATATCTCCACTAAAAAGTTGTATTGTTTGTTAATCTGAATGGAGACATTCATGTCCTGGGGGTTAACTACACAAGTACACCAACTCGTGTGTTTGCTATGTGATTGGCTATTGATTTTTCATCTGTGTAGTTGATTGGCCGACGGCTTTTGCCCAACAGAGACAGAGGAGAGAAATATGGTCCCTAGCCATTTCATTTCCAGGGCCATTAGCGCTGAAGAACTTATCAACTGTTGTTCATGAACCGTCCGTCATGGTCAGAGATGAGACTGTTTCATTGTGTAAAGTCCATAAAAGAGCTCCAGTTCAATAATCAATTCAGAAGTGTAATGGTATGTGGCACATTACTGTGGAGGTATTGCCCAGTGATAAGCTAGTCCAGCTTTCTTATGATACAATGACACTGACCCCGCTGTACGACACTACCTCGACTGTTCAGCAGCACCAAACATACTAAAGCTAAGTCGGACTGGAGTCCAATGTGTTTAAAGAACAGTGATCTGGTATTAGTATTCAAACTGGCTTGCCGACTCCCTTTCCTTCCCGTTTGAATGACACAGAGAAATCAAAAGAGCGCCAGAGTGGCACAGAGGCCTTTCATCTGCCACCATGCAAAAGTAAGCGAGAGAACAGGGCAGAGAGTTTGAGGAACTGAGTCACTGCTTCTTCTTCTTCTTCTTCTTCTTCTTCTGTAGATAATCCTTTTTGCTCAGCATGCCATTCAGAGATCCTCAGTGACTTCTGTTTTGTTTCCTGGCTTTAGATGTCACCCCTCACAGAATGGATGGACTGTCCCCAGAGGCAGAATAGAGGATATCAATCTGAATTTCAATGTAGATATGTCATAAAATTGATAATCATTTTAGCAAATCCGTTTTATAGGGGTTTTATTTGTGAAAGTGATAATTACTATAATACTTACGATAAAATATGGAAGTCGTCTCTGATGATTGACTCGCTTTTGGAGCCACAAAGTGACACCAGAAATGTTTTATATGTGAGTTTTCCCCAAATAGTTATTTCACCTAGGCCCCAAAATGGTCTTGTGTAATTAGTTACAGTAAATTATCATTAACCATAAAGCAACTATAACCTATTGCTTTCATATCCATTTACTGAAGTTATTCAATACCTTGGTTCAACTGAATCACCTTACCTGTTTCAAGTCGATTCACTATATTTCAGTCATATACTTATACACATATATAAATATACTTATATACTTCATAATTTGATGAACCATTTGTTCAGCTTGAAAGCTCCGTCCACCAGATTAGACTTCTGAGTTGTGCTGGGAATCTCACAGCAGACAACGTAGAAAAAGCACAGGTGTTAATAATGACATTAACGAGCATGGACATTAAGACGCCCCGCAACTGAAGCAACTGCCATTCATTTGATTATTTGGACGTCTGCTTTTCCTCCTGTGAATAAGGCCTATTACATGAGGTCACCAATCTCCATGAAGTTCTAAGTAGTCCTTAAAAAAGTGCAATAAAAAAATCGACAAATAAGCTATGGGAGATGCCAGTGAAGCAAAGTCTGCACACACCCACACAGTGTAATTGTGGCAGCGCCAATGGGGCAAGGCTGGAATACCGACTGGGCCGAGCAGGCAGACTGGGGGCACCAGAACTCCAGCGGCACTGAAAGCCAACTTTGTCAACTTTGTGCTAAATTAAAATAAGCATAGAAATAGGAGTAGGAGTAGAAAGGTGTGCCAAGTGTGTTAGTGCACTTTAGTCTCATGAAATGTTTTTTTTTTCTTTTTCTGAAGGCTCCTCAGACCAACATCATACACACATTATGAATGCCTCAGTAAAGAGTAAGCATGTTTCAATGCCTTATTGAACATTTAGAATGAAACGTTTAACATACCACACATACATACTTAAGGCTAACAACACTAGGTGCCTCTAGTTTTCCTTTAAATTATTAAAGGAAACCCCAGGAGCAGGCACTACACAACCGTCACATCCAAGAAACTATCACAGATACAGTGACCGACATTGCCGTGTTATTACCAATGGGAGAAAGGAAACTCACATTGTGTTGGCATGGGCCTTGGGCCAAACAATAACTGTTCCCAGGTTCCTTTTGCTAACAGCTAACAGTCACTTTAAGGCACAATCAGTAGGATTTTTCTCAAAAACAATGTAGGACCTGATCCCTCTCAATCATCACCTATGACGCACTAGGAGTGTGTGGCAGTGTGTGTATCTGCAGAGATCCTGCCCTCTGCATATATGTTCTCTTACATTTTCAATGTGCTGTGTTCAGGATGTTTCTGGGCATTTCCCTAGCCCTCAAACGGCCTCCACCTCAAGCTGTCGCTCCTCGGCCCCGTCTCTCTCCGAGCTCTGTTCTGGCCGACACTGTAATCAATGTCGTCTGAGTCGGAAGCTCAGCTAATTTCTCCTGTCTAGATACAAATAGGATGCCCATAAGCAAGCTTGACTGAATATCACTAAACTCACTGGCTAGTGTCGTCGAACCGGAGAGGAGGGGCCAACTTTAAATGTCGCGTTGAAGAACCGCAACGGACAATTAAAACTCATTGTGCCTTTAATACACAACCAAAAGAAAAGAGGACTCACCCCTCACAGGATGTCAAACCGCCTGTTTCCAACACAGTTCTTTAGTTCATCCAAATTGGCTTGTTTTTTTCAGGGATAAAATCCTCCATTTAGACACACAGCAGCCAGAAGTGCATTAGTATTACTTGAGGCCCAGAGGCTACAGACGTTTTGGAGGCCCTTCCCTCCCGTCACGATATGCCAACATTCATTCAGAACCTCACTTCAATGGACAGCGACAAATATTGAATGGCGGGAGGTTCTGAAATCCGTGTGCCTTCCTAAATATGAAACTCATCAATAAAAGATATAAGTCAACAATAAGACAAAGCTAGGTTAACAGCCAATTAAGCAGGAGCAACACAATACGATATATACACTATTTATATAAGTATTTGATCCCTTGCATCTGGGTCCCATTTATACACTTTCTATGTGACAATGTGACTTTACCTCATCTCGAACAGGCCTTTGAAGTTAGCTCTTTATTATATCTTAAATTGCACAATAAAGAATGAAATAAACTATGTTAGAAAAGTACCATTTTAGTCTTTTAAACACTTATCCACATGTTATTTATAAACAATCTTTCTAACCACATCATAGATTTTAGCACAACAAATCATGAAATTATTATTTTCTTTAACTTTCTAAGAGGGCATATTTTTTTAATTTGTCACACACACACACGTGGTCAACTATAATCTCAGGAGAGCGAGGCGGCCGCAGATTTTAGAGACAGGCGCCGCAGTAGCTCTCCACCGACTGCATGGTCCAGTGGATGATGGGAAACGCCTCGCTGTCGCCACGTCAGAGCGCTGATTGGCTCTTAGATTTGACAACAAACACCAGGTGTTGTAGAAAATCCTTATTTTCTGTGTAGTTGTAATACTTAACGCTCGATTGTTGATTATTAGTCTCAGGTTTAATCTAAAAACATATCTTGTGTCAGTCTCTCTCTGCCTTCCTTTGTCTGCCTGTACTATCCAATACCAGTGAAAATGGTATTGCTAAATCAAAAAGCCTATAAACTCACTTTCACTACAGTTCCAAGAGAAAATAAATGCTCATTTTCGGTACTCAGTGGCAAGTCCATCAGGGCGAGTTGGGCATGGAGCTCTGACAGCTGTGAATTGATTAAAAGTGAGAAGTGTGTGTCGGACCAAGGTGCACTGCATGATTCATATCAGTCGTGTCCATATCAGGTCAAGCCACCTCGGACCCCCTCAGCCTCCCTGCGAGCTTATTGCTATTGTGTTATCTCACTGAGCGATGAAAGATGGAGAAGCAGGCCCTGTGAACTGCAAGTCACCAGGATAAAGCAGGGTCATTATTGACTGGCCCCCGGCCACCGCCTCGCCTCTTCCCTCCCACCTCAATAGATTATGCTGTGGGTGGGAGAACAGTCGCAACAGATTTTTCTGTCCCGTGTTTTCAGCACCGCCGTGGGCTCCCGTGACTGATGTGCTGCGTTCTTACCAAACAACATATTTGCCATCAACTGCAGCCATCATGGACGTTCTATCACCCGGCCCTGACGTAATCAATGATGATTGCCTTACCGAATGAGACATTTTCTTAAAAACGCATCAGCTTTTATCGTCAGCAGCCCTATAGGTTTTGCAGAACATGTGCGACATCATTGGATTTGACCGTGTAAAGAGACGAGAGGGAAGCTTCCGGTGCACGTACCCATTAAGAGCAATATCATTTAATGCAATGTAAAGTCATGTCGGAGATAAGATGAATCCGCACGGAGCTCAAGTGAGCTCAAATTGAATCCGCCATCAGTCAAGGGAGACGCACAGATCCATCTCTACTGCAGCCCACCTCCCGTGGTGCATTTGTGTCAAAATGAAGGAGATTAATTGGTTCCCGTAGCTACCCCCTGCATGGCTGGAGACTTAACACAAAGCTGGCAACGGGGGAGGAGTTGCATCTTTGTATTTGTGTTTGCGCAGCTTTCCTTCTGCAGACTTGTGATGCCAGGGCACCGGGCCTTGTTCCCAACATGCTCGCACATCCCATCAGCCCATGTGGCCCCAACGTTCTTAACACTACAAACAAGCTACTGATTGATTCCAGAAGTTACAAAGCTGTGCACTTACACGACAGGCAAAAGGAAAGGACTAGTCAGAGCCTGCTGGACTCAACTGAGGACAAACTGCAACTCGCCGCCAGCAGATTTGTCGTGGAAACCATCCCGGTGTTGTTTATCACGGGCTTATCGTCTGTTCAAACAGCTCAGCGTGTCTGCTCTTTTATGTGGATATTAATAACTTATGAGTGAGGATTTGTACAATCAAAAGGCATGCCTTCGTCTGTTGCGATTGTTCTCTTAGTAGGAGGGTGTGACGATGGAAATTAAACAAAGGAGCAAATAATAAACTATTGATGTGCAAAGCTGCATGAGAGCAGTGCCTAAAACACTGACATCACTTCTAAAACGACTGCGCTTCATTACCACCTCTATATACTTATTCGATAATCTGTATGATTCTGATGATTGCCGGGAATTAATATAATTTCCCTGTGTGTGTGCAGAAAATGTCTTGTGATTAATGAAATCATCAAGATAAGCATCCACGGATGGCGGATAGCCACAATCCCTCTGTCTGTGTTTTATTGCATTCAGTCATCTAGAAAGTCTCAGTTCCAGTGCTTGCATGCAGCCTTTTAGTGTGTAACAATGGCTCCAGTAATTACAGACGCTACCGCTGTGACAATGAGACTCACACTGTCCTCTTAAGCATTCATATCAGCCTCCAAAAGAAAGACGCAGTGGAGACAAATCTGAAGAACTGTGTTTTCTTTCAAGCAGTGTGAAGAAAGAAAAAATGTCCACGCTTGTGTAATCCGACATAAACAGATGCTTTGAGTTGAGCGTCATCCTCGTCCTTTTGTGCGCTGCACACAATAGCAATTGTGGCATTTTTTTTTTTTTAATTTTATCCAAGGTGCATTGTGCAGCTTTTCATCATCTTTTAATGCAGTGAAAGGAGATCTATTGCCTCGTAAACACAAAGCGAGAAGGCAATTGAACTTGTGGAGACAACACTGACAGCCAAACAAAACACCCCAGCGTGGCCTTTGACCTTTATCACATTGTCTGACTATTTCCAGAGTTCATGCTGTATGGGCTCTCTCCTCTGCATATTTTAGAAAACCGTTTATTACTGTCCTGTCGCTCGGTTTATACGTGCACAGGGGCAGCAGAGAGAGTACAGTATATCGATAAGAAACAGAGCACAGAGTGCAGAAAAGGGTCAAACACTGAATCACCGGAGCTTATCAGCCACTCATAAAACACAGTAACTAGATGTGACATCGCTTGTATAGCGCCACGTGCAGATTAAGTGCGTCGGGCCCTCGATCAATGGATCATCAAGACTCTCCAATTAAAGAGGTGACAGAATCCTAGAGGCTCCGTTCGGTGGTAATGATAAAAAAGTCCATTAAAGTTGCTAATTAAATGATAAGCGTAAATTAAAATACAGGTCAAGCGGATGAACTGTTTTGTTTTTTTTACGCAGAAATATCAAGTGGCTGGGGCAGTGGTGGAAGTGTAATGGGAGAGTGGTTTTGTTGGGGGAGTCATCGGCAACTTTTGCTTAAAAAAAATAGTTTTGCAGAGTATAGTGTAGATAAATATTAGGGTGACCAGACATCCTCTTTTTCCCGGACATGTCCTCTTTTTCCCGGACATGTCCTCTTTTCGAGACCTAAAAAATGCGTCCGGCAGGGATTCTGCCTCGTTGGAAAATTTGTGTTTCTCAGGGTCTTTCACAAACTAGTTATTACACCCATACAAGTTTTGGAAATGGTATTTCCCTTATGTTTCACCTTCTTGCGTGAGCTCTGACTGTAGAGAGAACTGTCATTGGTCGACCGATCTCAGTGTTGCCAGATGCACGATAATTATCCTTAAAAATACGACCATTTTGAGCCTTTGGTATGATACTTCGCCATTTCCAATCTGGCAACACTGAGCACCTTGCCACCTCCACTAGTTGCATTGTTTACAACAGCACATGACATCTGCAGCCATGCCGAAACCTAAATGTAAGTTTACGGACAAACTAAAATAAAAATACTCATGTTTTCGCCTCGACCGTGATGCTTCGGAAGCATCGGAGTGCATGACATGCAGAGCAGGCACTTACGTTCTTAATTCTTAATAAAATATGTTATTTTATTCTTAATAAAATAAAACGTATTCTTAATATGTGGCCATATTAAGAATTTATTATTTAGAATATTGTATTTGTTATCATTATTGCTTTAATATATGAGGAGGACTGAAAAGTGTCTTCATTTTCTTATTTTAATATGTGGCTATATAAAGTATTTATTATTTAGAATTTTTTATTTGTTATCATTATTGCTTCAATATATGGACAAGACACATTAAAGAAGCACTGGACTAAATGCCACAAAAAAGATTTGTTTTACATTTGCACTTTGCAATTTTGTTAAAGCTCAATAAACAGATGTTCATATAGTCATTTGTGTCATTTTTGTCATTTCATTTGTGACATTTGTATGCATTCACATACATGGGACTGGTGTCCCGTTTCAAAGAAGGGTGGAATATTTGTAAAGTATAGACACTAATACACTGTTTCCAATTACTGTAAAAGTCGGGTTACAAGGTGCTACTACCTTCGGTCGGTGCCCCTGTTAGCGCCCCGCTGTAGCCAGCTAGCGCTCCTGCTAGCTCTCCGCTAGCTCCCCGACAACCACAATCTAGCGCTGCTGCTAGCTCCCCGCTGCTGCTAGCTCCCCGCTGCCGCTAGCTTGCGCTGCTGCTAGCTCCCCGCTGCTGCTAGCTCCCCGCTGCCGCTAGCTCCCCGCTGCTGCTAGCTCCCCGCTGCTGCTAGCTTGCGCTGCTGCTAGCTTGCTACAGCGAAGACACCCACCAGAGGTAGAAGCGGCTTATAACACGACTTTTACGGTACATAAAGAAATATATTATCAATTAATAGGCGTTCGTAACTCTAAATGTCTACAATGATGATGGGATCCTGGAAGCAGAAATGTAACTAGTAATGCAAAAGGGCATTGCGGTCCTTTTAGTCCATTTTTGGTCCTTCTGACTCTCTTTGTGGTCACTCTGTGTTTTTATATCCGCGTCGACTCTCTTTATAGTTATTTTTGCATATCTTTTTGAGTCTTTTGGAGGTTTTGCGTTTCTTGGTGGACTTTCTTTTGACTCTGTGTGGTCATTGTTGTCTCTGTTGTCATGAAGTGTGACAAAAACAATCCCCCAAAAAATCATGCTTGTTAAGCAACAACATATTTTATTTACTTTCCTGTTTTATACACTATTTAGAAAATAAAACACATTGAATAAATACAAATTTAGAAAGCGACTGAATCTCGCCGTACTCTCACAGCAACAGGCGGTTATTCTTACGGAGCTCTCTGGAGAACAGCGGAGGAGAGATTGGCGTTGCAGAATCCATCCTAAAGCAGACTTGGGCCACACACTGCAATGAAACACGTAAGACTGGGCATGCAGATGCTGAAGAGGTCTCCATTTACAGACACAGAGAGAATGGGTTGGCACATTGATAAGACGTTGAGAACATCTAGAAACACCCGGGGGGGAAAGGAGGAAAAAAACATCTATATATACGGAAAAATAAATAAAGAGAAATTAGGTCCAAGACAACTCTACTGTACAGATATGTCCATCGGGTGTGACCGACTTCTTTCCTTCTCAACCTCAGTTTACCTTCAATTGTCAGCCTCACCCACAATAAAGTTCAAATATAGTACAGTACGACATGAGATGTTCACCAACAGCAGATTGCACCATTTACAGTGTTACAAACAAACACAAAATATCACCCAGTGGTTGGCATCAACTGTAGTTCCCGTTCAGTGTTTGTTCATTGTAAGGCAGGATATGCTGAGCTCTTTGAACCCTGTCGTTTGAGATGTACGACAGGTAGTCCGGCTGCCTCGACAGTGGTCGTGTATAAAATGAACTCTACTCCTGTTACGTGTCCTCTGGTTTGGCAGATGTACTGTAAAGTGGCACAAACAAGTACAGGTTGGATCAGAGCGCCGAGGATAAAAGCAAAAAGAAGGGGTGTCAGTAGTATGTTACATGTTGTCCAGTGAGCTTTCTCAAATCGGTCTCTATGGCAGACAATGTTTCATCCAGGCATGGCGAAGAAGACAACCAGAGCTGTATACACGGACTAGCGGCATGGGCACAGATCCAGGATACTGGATCTAGGATCCAGACCTTCTCCTTGAAGAGGGACGAGATGTGAGGGATTGGTGCTATCTGACTTCCAAGCAGTCCAGGTACTCCTGGGCCAGGTCATAGCAGAAACGATACTGCTCCTACAACAAGCACAGATATGGAGCGGGATTATTTTGCATGTCAACAGTAAAACAATTGTCTGAACTAAATATTTCCCACTCTTATTGTCCCATTTTCAGACCACAACCCAGAAGGAATTTATCCGACCGACACCCTGTTTCTTCAGGGTTCACCCGTACTCACATTTTGAGCTTCCTGGCAAGAAGTCACATTCACAAACATTTTATAACTCACATAATTGCCCCCGACAGGCAAGAGAAAATAAATATTTTTCTAAATTAAATCTAAAACTTTTTAATACCCTCGCAGGTTTTTTGAGAGAACTGAATCCAAAGACTTTTAAGACTTTTAAGGGGCTAATCACGAGTTGTGTGTAATAATGCGTGTAAAACACCAGCCGTGCCGCTTTCATCCTTTCATCCGAGGCGCTCGGGAGGTTGCACTCCTGTGCTCTGCGATGATGAGGAAGTTGCTGTTATTTAGCAAAGTTGACTTAAAGTCAAAACTTTAGGTAAATGGATTTCCAACACCATGAATCCCTCACAGTAGCTTTCCTTCTCGATTTGTCAGCGGAAAGAGTCTCGAGTGTGGGCGACCTTTCGGTCGGATGTTTTGAAGTCTCTTGGAGCTGATTGGATCATTCTGGTCACGTGTCACATTGTTCGCTCGCTGCATTAGAAAACGTTGTGATTTTCCCATCTCGGACGCGCTCCCAAAAATAGTTGCTTAGCAGCGGTAGCGGCACTCTCGCTTTTAAGTCCGCGTTCCGCAGGTCTTCATTGACAACTATGGAGTTGTTCGTGGTAAAGATGCAACATGTGAAAAGCCCCTAAATGGTACATTAACTGCATTTGTATAGCACCTTTCTACTTTACCGGACAAAGCTCATGCATAAACCATCCTAGTAAATGCAAGTGCACAACATGTGTATTAATAGCAATGTCTGCTAAAAGCTCCGGGTTCCAGCTGTTTAATTATTATTATAAATATGCCTTTTTATTATTTAAAGGAGTGATTTTTTTTTCTCTGTGGAGTCTCCACTGGTTTCCTGGCAACCTGAGAGTGAGGACAATACTTAAGAAAGTCCGTTGTGTTTATCTCGTTTATTTAATATCTACAAAAAATGTATCATGCAATATGGTAATAAGGGGTCCTGTTGGTAGATTGTAAGCTGTTCCCCCTGCTTCCAGTCTGTGTGATAGGCTCAACTCACCATTACCTGGCCGTAGTTTCATATTTAGCAGACCATATTTAGCAGACAAATACACAGGTGGTAGTAAGTGTAGAGCAGTTTACCTGAAGTCCTTGACTGAGGCAGTAACACAGTGTGATATAATATGTTGCTGTAAAGAGAGATAATTATCCCTGCTTGCTCACCATTGTCTCCACCATGTTTGGCTTCGAGTTGCGCAGCGTTTTGGCAGCAAAGAACACGTCCACCATGCTGTGGTGACGAATCATTTCCAGGATCATGGTGCTGGCACAGAAGGTACCGCTTCGCCCACCGCCATTCCTGTTCCAGAAAGAAGGAACAAAGACGCAGACGCAAACACACAGAACAGAAGCATAAAGACATGAGTGACCTAATAAAGATGTGGTAAAGCAGCCCAGACAGCCCCTCAGAGGGGGCGGCACGGAGTGAAATGTCACAGTTTGACTGAGCACAGATCAAGCATGCTGTCAGAAAAAGGCCAACCGGCAGACTTTCAAGATGAATATCTGAGTAAAGTTCTCATTAAAATACAGAAGTGGGAACTTAATCAGATTTGAGACGTCTAACGCGCCGCCTGACCTCCAGAGATCAAAGGGGCCCTGACATGGGGATGAGGGACCGATCTCATGGAAGCCAGGCAGCCGCACTCAAGCGGCGAATGTAAAGACACCAACCCTCAGAGCGTGGCTGTACTTTTTCAGAGTTACTAAGTCTCATTACCTCGCGCTAAAAAAAAAAGGACAAATTACCATTAAGTGTGACAATGGCAAGTCTTTAATTCAGAATCAGAACCAGAACCATTTATTGCGTAATGTGTGTTTTCACATACAAGGAATTTGTCCTGGTGGGAGGTGCATAACATTTAATCATTTACCAATAAACAGAGTGCAATAAATGGGAGTATGAATATTTACAATTTAATCTACAGTAGGATATCAAATTAAAGTTAAAATAAAGTGCACGGAATGTAAGTGTGATGCGAAAGTGACAAGAGTAATGATAAAGTCTATTTAAATATGAGGAATGGAGGGATGTGCAGGGGAGTGACCATTACTGTAGCTAATATGAATAATATGAATGCTTTGTGACATCTTATCCAGCCTTCAATGGAGACACTTAACGGTCCGGTTCTTGAATTGAGCCAATGCAAGAGTTACATTGTTTTAATTTTCCAACAGGTCCAGTTTGTGTTACCAAAAGGAAAAGCTCTGCTGTGTTTCTGCATGCATTTTCATTCAGACAAGAATAACATTCCTGAATAGTTTTGAATGTCACATGACCCTAGACCGTATCTGGAGTCTAAAAACACATGTGTGGTGCAGATGTATGTCAGATTACTCACAGGCAGTGGACGATGGTGCGTCCCTCTCCACACTCCATCTGCCAGTTGTGAACCTGAGCCAAAAGGCTGAGGAAGGCCTTCTTGGAGTCGGGCACGTCTCGGTACGGGGACCAGCGCAGGAACTGGAAGTGACGCAGCACAAGCTGGCCTTCTTGAATCTATAGAGTACGAGTTTTGGAGAGGGAAGAAGAAAAGAGTTTTATTTTTTCCCAATACAAGACAATCATATATGCATTAAACCCAACGCACACGCTCAACACATTACAAACGCATTCAAACGTCTCTCTGGTTTTCCACCGGAGGGGATTCTGTCAACACTTCAAAACCGGCTCGAATTCCCCTAAGCTCCAGTTCTTCACTTCTAATTGGCTGTTAACGTCGCAGTGTGCTGTAACCTACCACGTTAAAGTGAGACATTATTGAAATTAATGTAAACCAAGGCCATACCATCAATCAATGACTGTAGCTGAATGCTGAATGCCTCCATTCTACTCTTTCCTGCATTGTTTACGGACACGTTTACAGCTAGCAGTCTTCTTTGTTGGTATGTTACTTGGTTCCTGAGCACAGAACAGCATACATGTGTGTCCTGGTACATACACACAAGATACAAAACAAAAAACTGATCGACAAGCACTACTCGTGATCACAAAATCCACAGGGTACCTTTAATTTGATGCCACACAAGCATCAACAATACCACTGGTGCTATTAATCATCTCAACAATGGTGTCCTTTTTTTTACGCTAAATACACCCAGTTATCACAGGACATTATTGCTTGGCAAGCGCACTACACGCAGCACCTTCTTGCTGTATCAACCGGACAGTTAGTGGAGTACCTTCTTGGGACAGAGGCTATCGGTGTCTCGCGTTGTGGGGTCTGTCTCCTCGAGATCCTGCAGAGAGCCACGTGGGAACAGTTTCTGACATGAAGATATTTCAGGGGCGGGGTAGGAGTGGAAAGGTGATGGGGGAGGTTTAGGCAGACTAAAGGGTCGGGTAAGGTGGCTTCAAGAGGAGGGTTCGTCAACTAAAGGGAGCTTCACGACAAGGACACGCCTGCTCAACTGGCTGCATGAAGCATCTACAGGAGACTGCTGGGCACCTACTGAGGTCAAAGGATGGGAACTGGAGCTAAGCTAAATGACTCAGACAACACCCAGACCTTGGTTCACACACATAGACTCACAACCCACCAACACATTCAGCAACACACACAAAAAAGCATACTGAATATGGTTAAAAATCAAGAAACTCACTTGAGTAATTGTATAATGAAGTTTCATAATAGAAGTTCTGTTTGTTTCAATATCACATAATTGCTTATGCAGGATTTAATCTGCTTATTAAACAAGTAATGGGACTATATGTGGCTAATAACATCACCATACTGTTGATACAGTTGCTTTTCTGAGAGTATGATTATTATGCTGCAAATCATTCCGACCAGTGGGAACAACAAACACCAGCTGAGAGCGAGGTCACCATGCTGAATCATTATATAAGCATCAGGCTTCATTAACCCTCTTAAAAGTAAATGCATTGATTCAGTGCCGTGAAATGCCTCCTACAGCAATGCAGAAGTTGAGGTCTCGGCTGAGGCAACACTTGAGCAGGTGTTTTTTTGCCCGTATCCATCATTAAAGCAGAAACATTTAGTTTGATAAGAAAATGTAACATTTAAAACATCGATTCTGCCATTAACTATCAAACTGACACATCAAGGCAACTTAAAGTGATTCAGAGTGGACACTTGTTTGTGCTGTGAAGACAGCAAAATAAAGGCAACGACATGTTTTCATTAAATTAATTAAAAGGGAAATAGGGTGGACGTTGGAGAAAATAAACAGGTTTCAAAAGGAAAACTTTGAAAACTTGTGACGTATGTTCAGCGTGCACTGCTGTCATCAAGAGCTCGGTTGAGTTCAGTCAAGAAAATACTGCAAACGTTGAGCTAAACACGGCAGCGTTATGTTATATTTACCGCGCCGTGAGATACACTGTAAGTGTGAAAAAGCCACAATGTAAGAATGCCAAGCTTTTAAAAACATTGGAGCATCAACATCGATTTATAAAACCTGCTTATTTAACTAAATCAATTGTATTATCAATACTGTTGCATGTTCTGAATATAGTGGCATTGGCACTGGTCTGTTCACACAATTCATTTTGCCATGTGGGACATATTGTAGACAACTGAAATTCCCAATATCTCGTCCTTGTAGTTATAATTAAACATGGCTGCCTGTATGTTTAGTGTCCGCATGATGTTAGCTGTGTTTTGGCAGTTGCGATTATCACAAAACGAGACTGTCCTAATGAGTGAAATGATCAGATGCCAATCTTGAACCAATATTTTTCTCGGTCAACTGCCAGTCAACTGGTAACACAGCCGACTTATTCGCACATTATACATCTAATTGTGTTCACACCTTTTACCATCTTATTTTTTGGGATTGCAAAAATGTAGCTCCTGATTTAGAAGATATAATTAAATACACCAATCGGGTCATCTTGTTGTGGATCCACCTACCCGAGTGATGTTCTGAACCCGGAAGAGACGGATGATTACGTCATCGTCGGCTGTCCTGGACAGAAGCTCCACCGTCATTGGCCCAAACTGCTGCAACCCCGGCTCAGGCCAATACTGCAGACAAGGCTGAGGAGGAGAGGAGAGGAGGTAACTGGTCATTATCCCACACTTGCTTGAGGCTGTACAAATCATTATGTCAGCAGCCAGTGATGGCGAGCCCCAGTAACAAGACACCTGAGTATTGACGGCAGAGACAATTAGCCTAAATGACAATGATTATCTACAAATAGCAACCGTAAATTAAATGAGCAAAAAAAAAAAAAAAAAAACCCGCTCGTCGCCAGGAACAATCCTTCACATAAGCCGCGTTTCACCTCGCTTGAATTATTCATGAGTCGAAATCATTACCATTAGCACATTAGAAATTAATGGAGAAGGAGACCTTGGCTATGCCTGGGAGAGATAAACAGGAAGTTAGCCGAGAGGTTGGCTCACGCGAAAGCCAAGGTCTCCCATCACCGCTGCTTCAACGATGCCCCCACCCCCACCCACCACCAATGGTGGAGGAAAAACACACCCAGGGGAGCTGTGTTGACACGCTGACGAGTTCTGCAGAGACTTTGGGGTTGAGGGGACCCCTGGAGTAGGAAGTGATAACGGCATTTCACAATGACATGAGGGTACTAACAGGTGACATTGGGCAGGAAGGGAGATAAATATTTATACATTGAGACAGGAGACAGGCAGCTCCAACTCAGGAGGGCAAACTGAGAGTGTGTGTGTGTGTGTGTGTGTGTGTGTGTGTGTACTGTTAATCCACTGGCAGTGAGAGACAGGGCAGGGAGGAGAAGAAAAGAGTGACAGAGGAAGAGGGACAGGTTGCAGCTGACAGGCATGGTGGAAACGCTGAGCAGGAATCCAACATGACACGGTGACAGAGCGGCGATAGAGAGACGGCGGAAGAAACCCACGCATGAGCAAACATGTGGGGAAATGATAAGAACGTGTTAAAGCCATGACAGCCCGTGTAAATGAAATGGACGAGCCCGAATGCTGGAGTGAAGCTCTGCGGCAGGGCACCAGCTTCAAAAAGGCCAGACACGCGACGACCCGTCCTCACTTTCACTTCTTATCTGGCGAAAAGGCCGACATGACGGCACTGCACAGGAAACGGTAATATCAAAAAATCATGTAACTATGAATTTAAAATCAAATAAGTTCATAAGTAGTGCAGAAGAAATTCAGCAAAAAAGAAAATGGCACTGGCATAATTTACTATTTTTCTGACATATTATGAAACTAAACACTAATAGTGCAGATCATCATTATTATTATTATATCAAATAGTATTTTACTTTTATAGTCGGGTTTCCTCAATCAAGGGAGTAGAAAACATGTTGAGGATGACATGTTGGATCAATGTCATAATGCCTTATATAAATATGACATGTTATTAAATAGTTAATTGCTGCTAGTAAAATAACTTGTGCTACAACACTCCTCCTTACATTGTCAAAACACTTGTACAAGATTAATGTGTCTCATCGCGTCAGTATTTTATAAATATACAATGATAAGACACTTTTAATAACTTATTCAATCGGCTCACCAACAAGTGGGAAAAACAAATCCAATAACACCAGAGAAGCCAGTTTGCTACTCGGACCCTGGAGATAATACGGTTTCAAGTGCTGCCGAACTTCAGAAATCTCAGCTGTCTGTCAAAACTATTCATTAAGTTTGACCCCAATTTGTTTAACAGTTCAAAAAAATGCCCATTAAATAATCCCCAAATGCAATTATAGCTGGTTTCACATCAAGTACATTTGGTGCTTACTTTGATGGGTGGAATTAATTAAATTCACTGGGCTTCATGGGCATGGTTGTAACAGGGACAATCATTTAAAAAAGTCATAATGAGATTATAAAGAAAAAGAACAAGTTACAATTCATGAAATCAATGAAAGTAATAATGAGAGTATAAAGAAGAGTGCAAAGCATGAAGATTCGTTGCTGAAACATATCACATGCCGCATGTCTCGTCTGTCTATCTCTAATTTTAATATATTTTCCCCTCATGCTCCTGTGTATCAACGTGAGTGTAACGTTTTATTTCACATCCACCCACTCAGATCGGCCACCTGTCCTCCAGTCAAAGACATATCGAGTGGGTTCATTCATGAAACATGATGTCATCCATAGAAAATGGGTCAACTAGGCCCCTTCTCCTAGCAAAGGAGTTCTCTTTGTTCTTTACTAAAAGTCTCTCTCAGCAGCTTTGTGAAAAGGTCTTAAGAGGAAACTCTTTAGTGCCATTTAGGAGGACTCCTGGCTGTAAGATAAGCGCCTTTGTGAATATGGCCTTGGAAGTCTTATGTTAATACAGAACCTCATATTAGGTGAATGCGGCGTAAACGGGCAAATCTTTACTCATACGAGACGTCACTGCAGGACTTAATAATGATCATTTATCAGCTACACAGGATCATAAGAACAGACTGTGAGTGTCCTACCATTCATCTTAATTGGCTTTTAATTAACTCAACTTAATTAATGACTGATTATTCCAGTGTCCAATGCTTATCTTTTTCTTTTCTTTTTTTCACACTCATTGGCGAATGAAGCTCAGTAAGGTCCACGTCAGACTGAGGTGGAGGTGCTTTGAGTGTTGGAGCAGGGATACAGCAATGGCAGAGCTCTTGAGTTTGGAAAAAATCCAGACTTACAAGGCCGGGTTTTTGATTCCTCAGGCAGGAGGAATTGCTCTTTGCAGGTGAGACTGCTGGCTAAGTGGACAGGACTTAGGAGACAGCCTGACAGCTTTTTGGGGTTTTACATTGCTTTTTGTCTCTATGCTCTGGTGTTCAGCTTACTGCTTGCCTCACAGTGTTTTGGAACTGGTGGGAACTTGGCTCAGACACTCGACACTCCCCATATCTTCTTTAGGTAATAGGTGGAGTACATTAGTCAAAGGAAAAAGCTGCTCCAGTGGCAGAAGTTGGATAAATAAGAAGTGAGAATAAATGAAAAAAAGGCTTGGAATCTCACATTTGTCTATGATGATGCTTTTGAAAACCAAATAATGATTCATGAGAATTTGGTATCCCTAAAAATGGAGTTATTTACCAGAAAACATTAGGAAACACTCTAATAGTATACTGTGGTGACATTAAACTTATCAAAATCCAAATAAAATTCAGCTGTGATGCAGATGCTGTCACACACATGGCTTTTACAAATGGGACGCTGATAAGATAGAAGCTAATATTAAAATGAAAAATGCATCTCCGACCGGTTAAACAGTCCCTCCTTCCTCTTACCCAGGCAGAGTTGGATTGGTTGAGCTGGTTTAGCATCACCACCGAGGTGCAGCCGTAGTCGTACAGGAGCCTCCAGAAGTCGGTGGTGGTGCTGGGCAGCGGGTGCGGCGTCACAACAAAGGCGGCGGGCCGGAGAAAGCTGTCGGCGAGCGCCGCGTTGATGTAGTTGCTGCTTTCTCCCTCGGCGGTGACGAGGAAGGCCAGGGAGCGGTCCGGCGGCAGGACGTCCATGCTGCGGTTCTTCTCGCGGTTCCTCGGCATCAGAGAGATGCTGCACTCCTCCACGTCCAGGTGCGGGGTCACCGAGTTCAGAGTCTGAGGAAGGAGGAGGAAGTGGGAGGATGAGAGAGAGCAGAGAAGATAATTAAAAAAGGTCGGCGTGTGTTTGACAATGTGTTCAGATTCTAGATGCAGAGATAAAAATGAACGGCTAACGACTAAGAATAAAGATTGCGATAACAGGAGACGGATGCAGCGGAACAGAAATTGGATCAAAGAGAGACAGAAGGAGGCGGCGGAAATATATAGCCTGACTGTCAATACTTGACAAGCACAACTATCTCCAATCATCTCTGGGAAACTTGAAAACACATTAATTATCAGTCAAAACCCCCACAAGGCTAAATGGATAAAAAACACATTTTGCACAATCTTACACATTATGAATAAGCATATTATGAAGCAATGGAAATGAACTGATTATCTAACTTACTTCATATTGTGAATGACTCCTCTTTGGTTTAGACAAAATTAATAGAACAGTCAAGCTCATAACTGGAATATTGCATCTAGACGACAGGTCCCAATTATAAGAGGCTGTCTTATTGGACAACTCATATGCGCAGTACTGAGACGGGGTAATTGTACTGCATATGGAAAGGAAATATTCAAATTATCCTGTCCAAAGGTCACCAATCAATAACATCATTATAACTGGTATTAACTGGACAAGGCAATACTATTACATAAAAGACAAATACACCTTCTTAGTTGCAATCTAAAACTTTTCTGCTGAGCAAAAGGCTTTCTTTATGCTTAATGTATACTGATTAGAAAAGCAGCCTTGGTGGCTATCACTCTCATGCTGACTATTCATTTCTTTTTAACACGCCGAGCATGTTTCTCACTAAAGACCTGCATTGCAAGACAAACTGTGTTTAGAAGGGCAAATGTAAAAGCTCTAGTGAGGAGGACACACACTGAATCGGAAAAAAAATAATATAAAATAATAATGAATCAAGGTAAAGCTTGTGCAGATAATATAACAGAGCCAGAGAGAGGTCTGGTACATTTCATTATTTGTTATCTATTTGTGAGGCTCCAGCACAGTGAGATTCACAGCCCACAGTAGTAAGAGCTGAGTAGAGCACATTTAAGTCTGAACTGTTTCGTTCAAATGCCAAATATCATTTGCATGGTGGAGTATTATTACTGTATTCCTTTAAAAGGCAGATGGGAAATCTGAACCTGAACCTTGAATAAAAACCTACACCATAAGCATCGATGGTGCCATTCTTCTTACTAACAACCCGGTTTACGACCGACCCGGCAGCCAACTGTGGTGAGACTGGCTTGTTATTCAGTTTCAATGGGCCTGGGTATCATTTCTCTACCTTTCTAGCGAGCAGTGGTGAGATACGGCAGCCTGTTCAGATCAGAGCAGTCACATATTCTGCATGTATGGCGACATCAAAATTGTACTTTCAGCTTGCCGTACCGACTGAACTGGCAACTCGTTTTTGTGTGAAAGCTGAGACCGTGCGACGGACACGGTTTCTTAGCCTGCTTGCTTTTCGTGGTTGTAAATATAACTTCCTGCCGTAATTCCATTTTCCCCACTTTATCATTCCCCAGATTTAAGGGAAGATGAGGGACAGCAAACGAGAGAGAGAGAGAGACAACTATGTGTTTCCATGTGCCTCCCCGAGCTAATTTTAGAGAATCGTTCATAAACTCAAAATAGCCCTCTGATCGTGCTACGTTCTTACGCGACTGCTCTGATTAATACATGTATTCTTTGATTTTCAAAACATCACCAAGATGCTGCAATGATGGTGCTGTAACTTTGGGTAGTGCAACCTGTTATACGTGGTGATTTAGTAAGGCACACTAAGGAGATCAATTGAAAGCACAAGATTTATTTTCCCGCTTTTTTATTAGATAGATAGGATCAGCGTACTGGAAACGGGGATCATATTGACAGGAATGCAGACCTAAATACATGTTATGTGTTTCTGTGCATTACCTGAAACTCCTCTCTGAGCTGCGAGGTGTTGCTCTGAGAGTCAACCTTTAACATCTCCTTATAGGTCAGGGCGAACTCATTCACCGGGATGCCGGTCTCTCCACACAGACAGGCCTCCAGAATGGCATCGTGGATGAACACATACTGCTCCTGAGAGACAGACAGAGGGGGGAAAACATTCATTAACGTACAAAGTCACACAAAAACCCCCACTGCTCTTATGAGCCTCCTGTTAATTGCCCACTTGTGATGAACAATGCTGAATTTAATTACTGCTGTGAATGTTGTAATAGTCGCTATGCCCACTCTTTGGCATTGTTCCAGTGCAGAAATGTGTCAATAAATGGGGTAAAAAGTGCAGAAAACACATATCAGAGGAGCAACACCACTGCCCACACACAATAGTTAAACATCGTCATGAGCTGTGCAATTAACGAGGAAAACAGGACATTTGTTTTGACATCCAACCAAGCGAAAAAAAAAGATCAGAGCGCCGAGGAAACATAAAATATTACAGGCATAAATCTGTCCCTATTCCAACTTATTTATTGTTTTTAATTACAGAAATATGTGTTCAGCTGGTAGACGAGTTCTTGCTGAAAGGTGAAACGATTCAATTAAAAAGGGGGATGAATGCATTTTTTTTCTTTTACGTTTTTTTATTTAGTGTACTGTCTCCACTTCCAGACTTGTCAAGAAGAAAAAAGTGTGAAAAATATTTTCCAACTTTAAATAGTTGTATTTACTCCACTAATTACTGTCTTTTGTTCTGGTTTGTTTATTTGAAGACTGTGAGTTCAAACTCAGTACTCTTTGGATAGAGTAACTATTCTAAACAATTGTATGTTTAAAAATACAATCAAGGCGACTATCTTATACGAGTTCATACTTGTCCTTAAGAAGTATCACGATAAACAAAAATCACGACGCAGCATGAGTACTTTTGCTGTTAATATTTGCACCGTTATTTTTTAAGTCTAACTTATAAACTTAGAAATGGAGTATGTTTACATTGTGTGAAGACATACTTCCTCCATCACTGCCAATGGTTGTAGGAATGCTGCTTTATAGGCTGTTCCGGCCTGAAACTATTCCACTGCAAACGCTTATAACACTAAGCAACAGCGATGGGACATGTGGGATTAAACCCGTGAGCTCCTGGTGAACAGTGTCAGCCGCTCCTATCACCTCCCTGCCCTCCCACTCACTTCAGTCTGGATCATGTTGATGCGCCGGGAGCAGAGAGTCTTGACGCAGTTGTAGATGTCCACCACTCCTTCACACTCGGCCATATCCAGCATGACATCCAGCACAATGTAGCAGCCGGTCCTGCCCGCCCCCATACTGGTGCCGGGGAGAGAGGAGAAGGATCAACCGGCTTGAATTTACCACTGACATGGAAAAGTCTCAGCAGGGAGCCTTTAATAATGATTGAGATACTGAGGGTCTTTGTTGTGGCAAAAACAAAGCAAATACAGTGACCATTAGGATCTGGCATATGGAAATACTCGATAAAAAAAACTTTTAATTGAAGAGTGCTAAGGTCGTTTTCATTCACAACCTGTTTGTTTCAATTCAATAGAAGTCACTTTGGTTAATTTGGGCTGGATGAAAGCAGTCAATCCAACTCAGACACTGAGACAAGCGTAACAGGTGTGTCTGTCTGTTTTTAAACCTATGGTTCATCTACTTTGGTCTAAACCAGCTGATAAGTTGGTAAACCTGATGCATTGTCTGGTTTTGTAGAAACAATTTCAAGCAATCCAAAGTGGCATCACAGTATTTCAAGATCCATTTGTGTTTAACTCCTGCTTTTTTTCTTGCTAGTCTTTCGTTTGAATTGAATTAGGGAGCTGTCACACATGAAGTTTGGGTTTATTTGGTCGGGACCAAGAAGTAAAAAAAGTGTCAAATTCTTCCCTCTTTAGTACTGGTGCGGTTAACCAAAGAGCTGTAAGACATCATGCAGAGCGACAGGTACATTTTGACTGTCATCCTGTATCATCAGCACCACGACGTCAAATCCCGATGACTGAGTACGTGTTGCACTTTAATAAGAGCAATATTAGACCGCAAATCAATCGCACGCACTTATGTGATTGAATGAATACAAACAGTGCTGCAAAGTGTCGTCAAACAGACTTCATGGAAACCAAGCATCCATGTCACATTATACAAGCAATGGCCTCAACATCGTTGTATAAATGCACTTCATACAAACGGTCAGATTGTTTTTGTTGGATTTGTAGCTTTTCACAGCAGCCAAAGCACAGCGTACTAAATGATCCGAACCAAAACAGGCGGGAAATCACCATGAATTGATCAGATCCTATAGTGACGGAGAAAAAGGGTGACATAGATCGAGGACCAGGGACATTGAGGTTGATTTCACCACTATTTTGTATTCCTTATTTTGCTTTGTGGGCTTTCTGGTGTAGAGGCTTGTACCAGTGACTGGCAGTGTGTGTACTTTGTCTACAATAGAAGAAACAGAGGCTGTATTCTGTCAAGGCCTATCAGAACATTTCCATTACAGTTCAATGCGTCTCCTCGAGGGCACATTTTACACCTCTAACAAGCAAATAACATGTCTTTATCTTTCCATTTTTCTGGTGTTTTTTTATGTAAAAAACCTTAAAATGCACATATTAACAAGTGTAAGGCAATATCCTACAGAGAACGATAAATCCTTCACTTAAAAAAAGGCGGGCATTATCTTTGACTGTCAACAGTCCAACTGCCTACGTCTTTAAGAATATCTTGCTGCTTATGTTTGAAACACAACATCCTGTCCTTTTTCTTCCATTTTGGGGATTTGTTTTTATCACTTTTGTGCTCTCCGCCTACACGTACACGCCGCCAAGAGGATGGAAGTTATTTTGGAAAATGCAGGTAAACCTAAACTGAAGTAGGAATAAACAGAGCAAATACATGATTTAAGAGTAGAATAACACCTGCACCTGGAGTTATTTGAAGCCCAGACCCCTGCTAGAGGGGTCTGGAGGGTCAGGGGGGCGTTACCTGCAGTGGACCACCACGGGCCCTCCGTCAGGAGGTGTTGAGGCCTTGACCCGGCGCAGGAAAGCCAGCAGTCCGGTGGCGTGGTACGGCACCCCGTGCTCCGGCCAGGAGGTGAAGTGGAACTGGCACACCTCATGTTTGGCAGGGTAACCTCTCTAGAAGAAACATCAGGCAAATCGAATGAGACGCTTTTAGCAGAAGGGGAATATTTAGATAGAGAGTTCACAAAGAAACCATGTAAACGAACTTGAAGCGGGATGAGAAATGTGTTAGTATGGGACTCAGAGGCTACACAGAGAGTGAGAGCATGACTTACCCTTTCCATGGCGAAGGTGCGCACAGTGTACTCTGCCAGTGTTTCTGTCTTCAGTAGCGTTATCTTAATGTCACCATAGAGCTCAGTGTCATCAGGCCAATACTTGCAGCACTTCATCTGGGTGAACAACAAAAAGCTAAAGTTCAGAGAGGTTCACGGACATACACGGCCGCTTTATCTCCTCAACAAACATCCATACCGCCAAACACTGAGATCTCAACAAGCAGGACAATTGCAACGCTCTAATCCGGTTGGGACCTTTGCTAAATATTTGGACTTAACCACAGTTGTTCCAATCATCTCCACCATCAGATTTGACACATAAAAAGACATTTTTTTATATCTGATTTTGAGGCATTCGCCACTCTTGGAGATATAACTTGCTGTTATTTTCTTGGAAACCTGCACTTTTAAGTTTTAAGTGAATGGGTTGAATTTCATATTTCAGTCGATGCCGTGTGCTTTGTGGCGCCAACATTTTCTACTACTCCAGGCTGTGGAACTTGTGTTTTTATTATTTTTTTCTCACCTACAAAGCCAGAAGAAGGCATTTCTAAGCAACCAATATACACATCACTAAAATCTGTGTTAGCTAAGACACCTCTAACGCTAAGGGTAATGGTGATGGTAAATCACTTGTTATTTACACTTAGGAAAGACTGTACAGATAAATGTATGCTTTTCAAACAGCTGGTGCAACCCTCAAACGAATGGTTTGCTAAGTGAAAGCAAAACATCTCATGCACTTTGTCATATATATTTGTACTACTTTAACAGTAGCCTACTGTATTCACCACCGACATGAATATTTAATAGAACAGAGCCCACAATGTTGCTTCATATACATCAAAGCCGTGACCTTGGAGCTCAGCCACAAAAGCAAAAGGTGATCACTCATGACCGGACAGCTGCAGCCATTTCCTCCCACAACACAGAGCAGCAGCAGCTCTTCTGATCTATCGCGAGCTCCATGAATATATCCCCTCCATCCATCTTCACAGGTGGCTGGAGAGGTCACAGGACAAAAGGGAAGGGACACTCACCCTGCCCACTTCCACCAGCTTGGTGATCATGACAATACTGAAGCAGTTCTCCTGCCAAACCATCCGCCAGAAGTCGTAGATCATCTCCTGCTTGGGACCTGCAGAGGAGGAGATATACATGAGAGGTGCAGGTATAGAAGTGGGAGGGGGGAAAAGAAGCGAGGAGACAAGGCGGAGGAAGCGAAAGAGAGGAGGATAAAGAGGGCGGAGGGATGAGCCATAAGTCAGAGAAAATAGCAGCAATAACCATCAATGTGGAGGCGCTGTGTATTCCGTGCCAGGAAATAGAGTAACAATGTGTCATTCGTGAACTATTGCCCGCTCTGTGTTCTTCTAATACTACAGAGAAATGTCATTTCAATACACCCACAAATCCTCAGCTATTGTGCAAACAAGCGCCTGCATTGCCTCTCCTGGGTACCAGTGGCAGACACAAATCACAGCCCCCTGGAGAAGATGACACTTTCATTGATTTAATTACACTCTGGCGTTGATAATATCACAGGGTCCTCCCTCATACGGCCTCCTGTGCCAAACACACTACGCCGTTTTTAGTGAGCAAGATGTCTATTCATATTACCCACGCACTTTGTTTAATAGGAATATTATCCTGTAACTGACCTGGGTGACTGCACCTTATAATCCTTTATATATGCTGGGAGAATAGTACATCTCAGCTGTGTGTATATATATATATATATATATATATATATATATATATATAAATAAAACAGATGGATCGGATGAACCACCTCTCAATTGAGTAAAAAAATAAAAAATAAAGAGGGGAAAAATATGTTCCATTGAGAAAAGCCTTCAGTGTTGTTCTTTGCTCTTCTTTCAATGAAGAAATACTCTCCCGTTCTGATATAACTAAATAAAATTTTCTTTCATAGGATTTTCTGACAATAAATAAGTAAAACCTTATCCTTTAAAGCCAACTCTTGAGTAAACAGGTTGCCAGTAGGGAAGTTTGAGAATCTGAGTGATCTGATAGAAACATTGGATGCTAGTTAAGATATATTTGGAAAGGGCTGAAGCCGTTGAATGGCTTTGCAGGAAGTAAAAATAATGAAAATAATTATCCTTAAATTAAATCCAAAATGAAGTCCTGTAGAGGCTTTCTGTCTCCACAGATCGACAAACACGAGTAGTGCTTGGTTTTTCACAGCTTTTTCTTAACAAGATCAATCAAAAGGTATCCACTTGACTACATGCTCCAGGGAAAAGACCTGCGAGGGCCAAGAAATACAATCGGAGAAGGAGGAGAAACAACCTGACAAGCCTGTTAAATAAAAAACAACATGTGCTTCCTTTCATAAGAGCCAGATACCAGTCTTTACTGTAGTTGACCCCATTTGATCCGACGCCAGCCAGTGTACGTTTTAATATGAACATGTGGGCAGCTACTTTAACCGCTGTTTTCCCTCCTCTTCACGGGGTTATTCACAGCGCCCTTCCTTGTCAGCAATCACTGTGTTGGTTTCTACGTGTATTAGTGATATCAGATGTTAATTTTTCAGCAGCAGCAGCAGCAGCAGCAGGAGAAGCCCACTAATGCATCGCCAGCGGGCAGGGCCAGTCAGCAGAGAGGCAGATGATGTGTGATCCCAGTGGCTGGGTGAATCTGTATGCATAGCACAACACGCCGCCGCTTTGGACTCTGAGCTTTGAGTGAGCTTGGCATTTCTCCTCTTCGTCCTCCCTCCCCCTCACCAACCTCTTCCCTCTTCCTCATCTCTGGACATAATAGAGACTTGGCCCAGAGCACCTGCTGCCTGCTGCACGAGCGCAGCTGCCTTAAGACTCATCTAAAATACAACAAATCAACCTCCACCTGCGGTGACAGGAGTGTGAGGGGCAAGTGACAGCTTTTTGATGTTGGTATGCACTGGATGGTGGCCGCTGTGTGTGTATGCCAGTGTACGTGGAGTGAATGAGGTTGAAGGTAATGAATTGCAATGATTCTGGCACCTATAACACACTGTACTTTGTAGGGCCAAATAAATTCTTAGTCGACTAAAGGTGTATTCACATGGAATCTGATACGTTAGTGGACAAAAGCGGGACGATAAAATTAGGTAAGGACAGCGGAGAATATTTGCTCTCTTTGCCAGCTACAGTCACCAACTACCAGCCCTTTGTGGGATTAAAAATGCCGCTGGAGAAATACGGTCTCAATCAATGTGCACATTTCCTGCTTCAGGGCAGTGTTTACTCAGGGTGCGTTCAGGCTCAGTATTGAGTTTAGTTAGCACTTAACAGAAGCATTGGGTTGCTTCTAAGCATCCGAAGCGTGACGGCATGTCCACACAGGGGACGTTTTTCAGTCGTCCATCTCTCAGAACAAATACATTTAGCTGCTAACGATTGCAGTGTTACGTTTTTTTTTTACTTATTTTTTCTGTTTCACGTGCATAACTACAGTGTTTGTGTTGGGCTTTAACGGCTTCCAAAATGAGGGTGAACTATACGTAAAACTGTACATCCCGACACAGACGATCCGCCCTGAGGGAAGTCGTTCAATTAATTCACTTAACTACATTATGTAATATGCTTGCAGTAAGTGTGGCAATTAACTCTGTGGAGTAGCATACAGTAGTTAACGGCAGGGTCTATTTTTGTCATGAACTTTGACAGCATGGAAAAAAATCATGATAATAACTTTCTGTGTTCCAGTCTCTGTGTATTGAATATTCGTCTGTTGGTTACGTTTTGTAATTTTTCATCATAGAATGAAATGAAACATACTGAAAACAGTTTTTTGTGCAGTATTTTTGTTTAGTTATTTACTTGTTTTTTTTTAATCAAAATGATGAGATGTATTCTATGTAATGAATAAAAGAAACTCTGAGTAATATGTCATCCAATGCTCCTACTTGAATTGCAGACGGTGGCACTCCACCTCTACAAGGGTGCATCTCTTGTATGCGGAACAACTTTGTGAGCAAAATATGAGAGAGAGAGAGAGATTTTCTGAGGTTGCTTTTGTGAAGCGGTAGAGCTGAGACCAAAGTGAAAGATGGAAAGAAATCAGAGGGGGATTACGAAGTGAAAAACATATTCACTGAATAAATAGGATCAGAGCTGGGGAAGAATAAAGAGAACTTCTTTCTCTCTTTCGCTCCTTCTTTCTGTCTGCATCTCTTGCTCTCTCTCTCTCCCTCTCCCCCCCTCTTTCTCTCTATCTCTCTCTCGCTGTGTGCGTGCATGCGTTGCTTGGGGAATATAGCTTATATAGTGTATGAAAATGACATCGGAGAGATGGTGCACCGCACATGCAGATGGTGGGGAGGAGAGACGCACCAGCAGAGCTTCACAGAGAGCGACAGTCAGTAGTGTTACAGTGCAGATTGACTGACAGTTACAGTTGATTGTTATGGGAGTGCTTCTCACAGGAGGAAGAAAGTGATGCTTTATGGTGGAAATCCGGATGCGAGCATGAGGCAACATGGGCTCCTTGCTGTTTACACATTCATAATTCAGTGAAGTCATTTCAATATTGTCAGCTGGGCTGCTGTGTAAAGAACGCCACACAAACAAACACAAACATTAGCACTCAAACACGACTGCTGGGTATTTTACACTCACCTTGTGTGGCGATGAAGTGATTTGATCGCTGGTAACCCTGTGTGATAGACAGAGAGAGCGGGGGAGATGGTGGAGATGAGAAAGAAAAAGAGATGGGAGAGTTAATAAGTACAAGATCATATGATGAAGTGAGACTCAGGGACCTCTAACTTTCCTTTCACCCCTCCCATCCATTCTCTTTCTCCATTTTCAGCTACATGCCATCTCTTATTCATCTCAGCACTGGGTTTTGATGTCGGCGCTCTGCTATAATTTCTGCTCTGCTTTTTGTCGGCCGGTGACGCTCTGCTTAAAAATACATGAGCACATTTGATCGGCCAAAATTCTTTTCACTGTTTAGGCTCCGAGTTTGGGGTGGAGGATAACACTTGAATTATAATGCAGAGAGAGAGAGAGATGGGTATTAATTCCAGTTTTGTCTGTCTGTCTGTGAGCCAGGTCATTACATGCAGAGTGAGGGAGCTATGTTTCCAAGGCGGTCTGGTGTGCGCTGCTTTGCATGCAGCCAGGACTGCTGATCAAAGGTAGATTGACAAGTGAGGGATCTGCGGCTCTGGGAGTAATTCTACCTTAGTGACACTGACTGATCTGGCTGTCTCCTCTCTGCTCAGCTTGGCATTAGTGCAGTTATGATACAGTGTGCGCGGTCTGGAAGGTTATTAGCGGCGCCCTGGCCGTACACCGGGCCAACCCTGTGCGCTGAATGCAAAGCAGCCAAGCGTGATGGAGCCCAAGAATTAAGATCAGTGCGCCCTCTCATCAATCATGGGTAAAGTGATTCCACCTGTTGTATAGGGTAAACATTTGTACAAATACTGTACAGATGCCCCCAAACACAAAACAAATCCCACAAACACACACACACACACACACATACACATTATTCAGCCAGGCAGGCACACAAATTACATTCCATAACTGTCATGCCACAGAGGGAAGTTGAGATGGATGGCCATCGCAATGAAAGAGTGCAGCGACCCTCGTTTCCCATGAGCTTCCTCTGCAGAGTTTCCCTGAGCCAACCAGCTTTCTGTCTGTCACCTAGGTAACCACATTTTTTTCAACAGCAGATGAGCAGAAAATAAATAAATAATAAATCAAGCAATGTGAATTCACAATGGATTGAAAAAAAAGAAGAAAAAAAAACGAAAACATGCAGAGTCATTTGAGAAGAGGAAAGCTGATCAACACGATCACAACAACTGGATAAATAACTTGTCTTGCTTGGATATATTTGGCTGACCTCGGTGAATGAAAGTAAATGAAAAATAAGTGCGCGTATTGATCATGCATCTCAGAATCACTTGTAGAGTCGTTCTGAAACGTTAAATGTTGATAGAAATCCTCCCTCGGAGAATTGGAGGACATTAAGGGGAGTTTTAAAGATTTTTCGGTGGAGAATAAATGACCAGGATCAAGGTTTTGTGACACCTATGGTTTTTGTTTGTTTGTCATTTTTCTAGTCAGACTGCAGGATCAACATATTCAAATACCTTACAGCTGCCCTTTTAAAAATCATCTACGTGGAAAGTGAAATAAGGGAACGGGTGGGTGGATGAAAAGCTTCTTAAGCGCAGGTTGAGGCTATGGATAACAGCATTATTGCCAAATCTGACATCAGTTTCAAAATACACAAATGATCGTCAAAGTGTTTTTTAAAGACTACCCAGCATTGTATTTTAGATTCCAAGTGAGCAAAATTATCGCTGTTGTTGCTTCCTTTCCTTGTTGCCAAAAATTGCAAGAATTTGTTTCCTGTGGAGTTATTTGTGTGAGAGCAATTACCATCCCAATCAAAAGCTGCCAGATAGTGTTTGGATCCCCTTGACATTGTTATTGAAGAATTCTGTGTTTTTTAAATTAAGACTTTCACTTTTAACACCTTAAAGTTGTCCTTCAATAACATGGTCGATAGTTTGATCCCCAGCTCCTCCTGTTTGTCCTTGATCGAGACATTGATTCACAAGTTGCTCCCCAGACAGCAGACCCACTGCTAGTAAATGCTTAGAATGGGTTAAATTCAGGTAAAATGTTACATGTATTTCACATGTATGTTCACATGCATTGATGTTTAACTTGCTACGACGAGGTAAAACATCTAACTGTTAACTGAAAGCTAATAAGCTAACTTGCTGACTGGCAATTAACGAGCTTCATAACTTGCTAACTGGAACAAGCTATCTAACTTGCTAACTGGAACAAGCTATCTAACTTGCTAACTGGAGGTTAATATGTTTTTTATAACCGTCTAACTGGAAGCTAACCATCCTTAGAACTTGCTAGCTAACAGTGAACATGCTGTTTAGCCTTCAAACTGGAAGTTAACAAACTATCTAACTTGCTAACTGGCGGTTGATACGTTTTTTATAAACGTCTAACTGGAAGCTAACCATCCTTAGAACTTGCTAGCTAACAGTGAACATGCTGCCTAGCCTTCAAACTGGAAGTTAACAAGCTTTCTAAATTGCTACCTGGAGCTAGCTCTACTAGCGTTTGTGACTAGAGTGTAATTGGTTAACTAGTCAGCCATAACCCCTCACCAGGAAGCTCTGCTATTAAGACACCAAGTCACGAGACATCCAGTACCAACTATTCCACAAGGATATAGAAAAAAGAAAGAAAGGTAGTTGTCTCTAAAATACTTCTTGCCCCCCCTCCCCCAGTTCACTGTCATCGTATGTATGTTTCCATTGCTTGCTGTGATCGGAGTTGCTTGATTTGACCTAGTCTCCTCTCCTCTGCGGCATACCAGGTCTTTTATAAGACAGCCTGATGTTAAGCAAGAACCCCAGGTGAGCATCTGAATATGGATGAAAGAGGACACTGCTGCACTCAGTTTGGAAAGAATTTAACTCAGGGGAAAAGTGATGGCGGACAAGCTCAGAGGCTCAAAAAGGAAAATGGAAGGAAGATCTGCAGTTGGAAGGGAGCCATGGAGGGCTGGCAGGGACAGCGAGAGGGGGCAGCATGAAAAGCAAGAGGGGATGGAAAGAGAAGAGAAGCTAGATACTTACTTCCCTGTTTATCCGAATCTAAGAGATGCCAAACGGTTGAAAACGGGGGCGGGTGGAAAACGGAGAGAGAGAGAAAGAAAGAAAGACAGACAGAAAGTAGGGGAGGAAACAAGAGCTAGTTATTGTGATTAAAGACCAGGAAAAGAGGGTAATGAAATGTTAGAGAGCAGATTGCCTTTCGGACCTGTGGAGAGAAAAATGTTCGAAAGGCTAAAATTCCCATGTTTCAATGCAGAGGCCACTTTTGTGCTATAGTATCAATTTCCTGTTCTCACCTTCTCACCTTTTGCATGCTACATCTTTATTTAGTTTGGGGTAAATAGGCAGAGAGGGAGAAGGTTTTGATCTGAAGCCAGTGATGACACAGAGTTGTCCTTGGTGTTAATAACACAGATGACACCTTAGCACGATCTGCGATGAAAGAGGGCATGGTAGGGACGATGCCTCAGGAAATAGATGTAATTGAATACATTCTATCAATTGCTCAAGGTGAAGGCTTGCTTCAAAAGTTGCAGTGTGTTCTGCAGCACTTGGCCCGTTCAGTATTTCAAGGAATTACATCCATATTGGATAAATCGACACTTGACAGTCAACCAACTTGGTTTGGTCTGTCGTTTCTATCAAATATAATTATGATGACTATTCATGTGGGCTCCAGGTACTCAGCAGCTTCATGAGATCTGGGAACACGTCTACATTATTTAAAAACTCAGATGAAGCGGTCTGACAATCAGACTGCGAGATAAATATATTTAACAGTTTATCCAAATTATCTAAACTTGCTGTTCTCAACCACTGGGCCAGGGCCCACTTGTGGGATCAGCGCTACTTCTAAATTGTCAGATTCAATTAATAATATGTTTGGGGTAATTTACAAAGCTAGTTTTTTTTATATATATAAATGTGCTCAACAATTCACATGAATAGAAACGGTAATGATGCATTATTTAAATGACCAGTTACGTTTATATCCCCAAGCAAATCACAAAGAATTGACAGGTAGAGTGAAGCATGTTTTGTTACTTTTCGCGAGCTAACGTTATCTTGGATGCAGCGATACAAAATATTGTGGGAGACAAACCTGCGACAGTAAAATCTCCAAATCGGGCGGTGAGGAAAAATGACCCTTAATACATTGCATTTGGAGTCATAACGGCAAACGGGGATGGGTGGCAGAAAACAGAATATCTATCTTACATTTATCATTCCAGCTGACAGTGTCATAACACATATTTACAGCCCAGTTTACCATTTCTCCTTTTTTGTTGTGTTTTTTTTTGGTTCGGTCATTTATTTGGGAAGGTGGTCCTCAGAATGTGTTATGAGCCTGGAGTCCCTGATCTTGGAGATAAACCCAAAACTGAGCAGACCCCAAATATGACTTGTTGAACAGAAAATTGATTTCCTGAGTAAAACGTTATTATTACAAATGGGAGAGATGGCAAAAACTACCTAATTAAATAGTTGAAAGTTCCTCAAACTAAGTTGGAAACTGGAATTCTTCAAAGGTGACACCGGCAAATGAAGTGGGTTATTCACCCCTCTCCAGGTGACAGATGAAGATACATGATATACAAAGTATAATGAGTTTTAAGCCAACGCTGAATTTGTCTGCCATACAAAGAAATTAGTCCTTTGGATTTGTCTGCTCAGCCATTACTTCCTAACTTTATCTCATTACAAACTAATTACTGTTGATTCCAACACAAGTGTGACAGGCGTCACTGCCTCAGCACCAGAGCAAGAACAGACTGACTGACAGCTGCTGTTAATAACAGTGAACGCAGAATCTTTCAAGAACTGGTGATGACGGTGTCACATTTGTATTCGGCTACACCCGTCAGCCAACGACGGCAACAAAAGGAACATCTACAGATTTGACACAAAAATGTTACGTCTTGCTGCTACCAGTGCCAAAGAAAAAGTGTATGAACAACTGTATGTGATTGAGAGGAGCGAGGGGATGGAACTTTTTCAGTTTAACCTTTAAAAAAAAAAAAAAAAGCAATGTTCCATTTATTCCAACCTTGCCGTCTTCCATGAATCACTCGGCATCATTTCGCCGCAGTGTTGTGAGCCAGGGGTCTTGGCATAACATGCAGGCGGTGCTGTAGATGGCACAGTTAATGACACAAAGGTCCTTGGAGCGTTCATCCTAATGGAGCCCTCACGGAGCACTAAAGGGGATGGAGTGGCCACGCGCCGCACTGTGAGCTTTGACGTTCCGCTTTAACCAATGCCACCCACACGCGCTGAGTCAGCAATCCACTACAGATCGCGCCCCTTCTGTCCACTTTACATTTCCTTTTGTTCAGCAAACAAAAGGAAAAAATATATTCAGTGCGCAATAGTGCATGCAGAGAGCATACCAACTCACCCTGCAATGAGTGAGAGCTGCGGTAGACAGTGAAAAAAAAATAAGGCAAGGCAGTTGAGAGCTCCCAGTTACCCTCAAGTGACTCCTCCTTAATACTTGGGCTGTAGACCACATGGTCTGTCCTTCAGATAGTTTTGACCATCTCATGCAAAGCTGCTGAGATCCGGCAAGAGTTCATGCCGCCGCTGCTGGAACTGTAGCGGCTCTCTGAGGTACCCACTCGAGCTGAACTGTAGGTGAGATCAAAATATCTGAAAGTAGATGAAAGGATCAGCCGTGCGATACCGAGTCCAACTACGGTGGAATGTCGCCTTAAAAAAGCATTTGGGTGAGTCACGAGGCACGCCGCTCAGAGCTTATGGGCTCTTGTAGGATCTTTGGGGGTTGCTGCGATAAAATCTCGCCTCAAAGCCTGCGTGTGCACGTACTAGCACACATTGATATATTTCTATACGCTGTGGGTGTAGTTACTAAATGGAGAGTTCAGTCTGAGTAACAAAGTGCTCACATATTTCTCAGATGTGGAGATGTCTTCTGGTCCAGCACTGGGTCAACCACAACAATAGGAGATGACTAGTATGAGCTCTTAAGGTGGAGCTGTGGGATTAGTATAGAAAGAGCTGAGGGAGTAGGAGAAACAATAGGCGTGTGGGTGACTTACGTCGATGTAGTTGGCGTTGACATAATCGGAGCTGGGGTCTGCGAGCAGAGAGTGGAGCTTGACTCGATGGCGATCATCTGAAATGCACAAAAAAAGGATTTGGCTTTTAATAATACAAAAGCAGATCTCAGGCTGTCAAATTAAATTAAGGTTATGGTGTGGAGAGAGAGGGACATGACATGCAAAAAAAAAAGTCCTCGACACCGGAATCTAACCATGTGTCATAACAACAATTAGCTCTACTTTTCTCAGCAATCAAAGGATAATCTTGCTTTATTAGAACAGTTTGGCCATCATTTCTATCAACACTAATGGCACTGTCCTCAAAAATCACTGAGACAAGGGTTTCCAACAACATTGGTAAAAAAGAGGCACAAGCAATCAAACAATCACACAGATTATTGCACATACGGGTGCAAGGATCCAATATGTCCTCCACTGATACCTATTCTGATAGCTAAGCAAAGGCTATCTGCTGAGAGTGAGTATTGATCTGACACCACTGATCTCCTTCTCTGCAAACCTCACTACGCAGAAGAACTCATCTTTGGTGAGTACAATGTCAACCAAGAGAAAAGATTGCCAAAGCAATGAAAGTAGAATTCAAGCATTAATAATACGGATTGATCCTTTAGGGGTCAGTCTGCAAAAGCTGTGATGACTCCCGCCTCATATACAGCAGCTACCGCAACTGTAACTGCAATTTCAACCTAACAGAGAATGTAAGAGACTTCAGAAACTTGTTTTGACTTGCACACAGTTTAAGTTTGGACGCACTTAAACTGCTGAGTCTGTGATGAAACCTGCCTCCTCTTTTAAAAGCTTCTATGTTTAGTGTCTCGTAACTTCTAATGTAATTCCAGGGGCTATTCCACATCGACTGTAAACGAGCACTACGCCGTATTAAGATATTGAATGTGCCTGCTATCGAGGCTAACGTTTCAAAAACACTATTTACAATCAATTTTAATGAATCAAACCGTAACCATATCAAGGGTTGTTTTTCCTAGAATCAACAACCAGGAGTAAACATAATTATTGGGTGGTGTTAACAGCCTTTAAAACGCGGTCGCAGTGTCGTTAAATGGTGATGTATTTTACAGTGTATGCATGAACAGCTTTCAATGTTAAGATGTGCTGTAACCTACGGTGAAATTGAGACTGATTTAGAGCCAGGATCCAACAGCATTAGTGTTTCCTTGCCTGCAGCCTCACAGTACTTACGGTTAAGCAGGCTGTCGTTCCTTCCTTTGGTCTTGTCCTTCTTTTTCGTGACGTCCCAGCCATCAAAAAAGCTCTGCAAAGTTAAGAGATCACATGTTGAGTTTAATAAGACAACATATTACAAAATCTTGAAACTCACGGTAGAAAACATTTTTGCTAATTGCACTCCAAAGTGTTACCCCGAGGTTGTCTGAGTAACTTCACTATTATAGCATCTTGCCAAGTCATCAACAGACATCTGCCACAACATAGTGGGGAGAGGCTGAGGCTGAGAGATGACACACGGCACTGAGAGATGGCTGCGGCCTTGAGGAAGAGGAGGAGGAGGAAGAAGAGGAGGAGGAGGAGGAGGAGGCGCCCCACTGCAGTCATTCACAGTGTGGGGCTCACCGCCTGAAGAAAGCCATTGCTCTATAATACCAGAGTGTTAAACTGCTAAATTTGTGACAGCTGTTTATTGGCACACCCATCTATTAAATCTGCTGGCGCAACAAGACGTGTCATTGAATTTAAATCAATTCTATATGTGAGAGAAGAGCCGAATGGAGAAAGATGTACGACATATGAGCGTAGATGGTCCTGGTGTCAGATCCTGTTGCATTTTAAGCCGCGGGCTGATCTCCCTGCTCTCAGACTGAGGCACGCCGTCTCTCATCTGCAGCCAAACAATCCACCCTGAGCGAGGGAGGATTGGGCCCACCTGAGATCCCCTGTAGACCCGTGCAAAGCCAGCTGATCAGGGGATTGCACCTGTCACTGGACCCTGCACAGGTGATGTCTGATACAATCCTGCTTAACAAACCTGCCTCCGTCCAGCACGCTGCCTCAACAACATTCTGTTCAACATCTCGGAGCTTTACCTCATTTATTTTCTCTCCATAATAGTTTATTAGTTGAAGTGAACATGGTCGACACTGAAAGAATAAACTCTGTAACATTGTTCATTTATGAATGAGTTATTATTTATGAATGATCCAGCTAATCTGCTCCGTCGGGTCTGTATGGGTTGGCAACATTAGCAAACAAACCCAACAGCCGTCATCAATTGTTATTTAAATGATGGAATATTGCCATTGTTATTGTTGTTGCATGGAAGTCGGCAACATTCCCCCCCCAAAACTAACCCTGCCCACTTAGGAGAAAACACAAACATTTTCCATGTTAAAGCATCAAAACTGTTCCAACCTTGTGTTGATGACCACATATAATGCAATCCACAGGAGCTATTTAATTGTGTACTCACATGTCCATTATATAACTAACGCACAGCTGATTACAGCTGATTTGATTTTGACAAAAATAAATCTTTAAACAAGAGCTTATTATAGCCGATAGCACAGATACAGTACACATACAAGTATGTGTTTCTCACTGAAATTGCAGCACATGGATTTGTCAAACGATTAGTATACTAGCACTAATCTATTTTTCTTGTTGCTCACAGTTATTTAAAGCCGCATTAAACTACTTTTAAGATAAAAAAACATGTAACATAAAAGTGAGCTGCTATTTGTTGTTGTCATTTTTTAATGCAGCTTTAATGATCCAAATCTAAGGGTTGAAACACAAATGTTGGCAGGAATCATTTCATTTCATTTAAATCGAAAGGATCAAACTCGATATTGTAACTGGTCCAATAACTGTTTGGCAACTGTTTGGGCTCTACATCATATCAGTGTGTTGCAGTGTTGAGGGGAAGCTGCAGTTCCAGGTGATAACAAGATGACAGATTTATCCATAGGAGGGCTGCATCCGTCATGGAGAATGAGATGTTTTCTACGAATGGCTTTATTCACCGGCTCTGGTTTCAGATGTTGGCTTCCATGCACAACACACATAGTTCCCGACCCACACAGAGGGCTTGACTCATATGCAACCCTCCCATAATGCCTTGCACCATGTCTGATCAATGGCAGCAGCCCGACCCTGTGGGAAATAAGGGTTATGAAGTCTGACAGCAGTGTGCACGCTGATCCCCCCTCATCTTGTTTATTTCTCCAGGCGATAGGGAGCCAGATCGAGGAGTGAAAAAGTGACCCATACATTGATTTTGTTGGAGGGAAATTTGTGAGACCCTCAGGGATCTTAATGAATCGAAAAAGTGCATCTGGCTTCCTCCAGGTGGATGTGCAAAAATATTAAATAAGACTCATATTAAAGTAAAGAGAAAGCAGAAAGGAGTAACTTCGAAAGTCATGATTAGTCCACACAGCAACAGAGAGTTCAGCACATCTGCATCCTGTCGTTAATGCAAATGAAGTGAAACTGCATGCTCGTGAGTTTCAAACGCTCCATTTTAGCGTTATTAAAGTAGACACTGCGGTTGTCTGCAGTGACACAGAGACTGGCTGCAAATATAAAATAAACCGATATCAGCAATGTTGAAACGATGCCTTATGTTTATTTATTTGTCTTTCAGTCCCCGCCGGAGAAAGGGAAGTCAAGATGGTAGAGAAAGGTTTGAGCACCCGAGCTGTCACAAATACGGACAAAAGCATGTGGCCTAGTTTAAGTTAATGCAGCATGAGATCCTACTCGTGCTGTTGTCTAATCCGAGTGAACAGTAACTGGACAACATTGTGCACGACAGCATCTGCTTTCTTTTACTCTATTGTCTCAAATAAAAAGGATGTAGCCTGTCACAGAAAATGTGCTCCAAAGGTGATTACCGGCTCTTCTACCATTAGTTCCTCCGCCATCTCAACAGATGATGAGGACTTAACTTACACCTGCTCGGTGAGCATGTACACGCAAGACTTAACTTACACCTGCTCGGTGAGCATGTACATCTTTAGTTAAGTCTTAACTGTTGTCCCTCGCTTGTACAGCCAGTCATTTCCCCCTTGTGGAAGCACAATATCATTAAGTGTTGAGGCACGATTTCCACTAATTGGACCTACAGGAACGTAGCCAAAACCATGAAAAACAGCCCGAGACCCAAAGTACACCCAACAACTAGGATAGTCTATGTTTCTTTTCTCCCTCCTACCTCATATTCTTGTTTGAAGCCATATCCCTCTGCTGTCTTCATCTGGTTGATGTGCTGGAGGAGGTCAGCCACCCTTACTGCAGGGTGCAGCTGACCCGTGTGATAGGGCGAGCTCTTCCTGCGGCAGTGGCGGTGGGGCGAGCCTCCCAGTAAGCTGCTGGACTCGTTGACGGAGCTACGCTGTTCATCTGGGGAACACAAACGCATACGGTTCAAGGCACAGCGCTGACATTATGCACTCCACGACGCGGAGAGTCGCTTCTTTTCTTTCTTTTTTTATTAATGTAAACCTCGGCTGAAAAGTCTCGAGGGGGAAGCTCAAGGAAAAGAAGTCAGCGCCTCTGCAGAGACGTGAGCCTGAGACTGGCGCTGCAGAATATTCAAACAGACATGAGACTTGCAGGAGATTTCTCTGTTGAGAGCACCTTATGGTCTGGCAGAACAGATTGGATACATGCTTGGAAGTAAACATGGCTGAAGGTCAGGGAGGAGGGATCTTCATCTCTCCAGACACTTTCTCAAGAGTAGCCCATATGTTCCGAGTTGTCTTACTTCGAGCGTTGCAGCCGTGGGCATCCATGAAGGAGTGGGCCATCCTCTCGTCCTGCTGGAGAGTGCTCTGCTCCGTCATGCTGCAGTCTAAAGAGCTCAGCTTCCGACTTTTCTCCTGCCTGTAGGACATGGCTGCCTTGTTTATGGCCACCTTCTTCCTACTGTAGAGATGCAGAGAGAGAGGCAGGAGGATAAAGAGAGAGAAAGAGAAAGAGAAAGAGAGAGGGGGCAGGGAGTAATAATAGAGAGAGGACAGCAGAGACGGGGCAGAATGAGAGAAAGACAAGCAAACAGATAAGGAAGAAAGGAAAAGAGGACGGGTGAGGAGATGAGAAATTGGACTGAGGGGGAAATATAAGGGCTACGAGATTGAAACTGGACGAGGGGGAAAGTGCGATTTGGTGATAGCAAAAGAGTGTCAGAGGGTGGCGGTGGGGTTGTGGTGGAGCGAGAAGAGGAGGAGGAGGAAGGAAGGAAGGAAGGGGGGTCGACACTGGAGGATGCGGTGGAGATAGCAATGCTCATTTCCACTCTCGTAATCCTGGGACTACGAAGGGCAAGCAAGGGGAAGATGGCGTCAGGATGTAGAGATGGAGAAAGGAGTAACTTACGGGTAGTAAGGGTAAGAATAGAAGTCCCTTCTGATTAGCATGAGGGAGGAGGAAAGGAGAGAGACAGAGAGTGAGGAGAAAAAAAAGAGAGGCGACTATGGTTTATCAAGATGGGCATCAGAAAGATAAATGAAGATGCTCAGTGGGTTGGAATGTTCCTAGCAAGCAATCATGAAGCAGGATCAAAGCGTAAAGGATGAAGGAAGGGCCTGCTGCGCACCAGCACTCAGCTCCGGACCAATGGAGGCTTCATATTTTTATATTTTCTGAGGTTTCTGTAGGTTAAACCTGGATTAATGTCGCTGTATTTAGGAGGCTGATGTCTTAATTGTCCTGTAGTGACAGTTTTAATGCATAATAACTTCTCATATAAACAGGGAACCATGTAGACACAACACACATGTGCCATTATAGGCACAATTTAGATTATTTATTTAATTAATTAATGAAAACATAGGACGGGGAAAATATATTTTTTTCAAAGAACTAAAGGCGCACTGCATTGTTTTCAACAGCGTTGAATCTGGATTTGAAAAGTTTTCAAATGTCTCCCAAAAGGGTTTATGAGGCAATTCCTAAACAGTGTAACTTCTCCAAGTTGGCTAAAATGTGCTTTTAAGTATTTCAATAAAAGAAATAAGGGAATTTAAATGTTAAATTGGAAATGAAAGGAGTAGATGTGTGTGTGTGTGTGTGTGTGTGTGTGTGTGTGTGTGTGTGTGTGTGTGTGTGTGTGTGTGTGTGTGTGTGTGTGTGTGTGTGTCTAAAAACTGAGCTAAATGTCTGCAAAAAAAGTTGCTCACTCAAGTTTGAAGTTGGTCCAGAGCTGAGTTTTGGAGTGCAGCAAACTCTTTTATTTTTATTTCCTCTTTTCCATTGCCTGCGTTTGACCAGCACCCGACTGAGTTACGTCGCAGGGGGGAGGCTCTAATTTTTCCGATTAATGACCGAACCGAAACATATTTACGGATACAGTCTAACTGTATATGAGTGACAATATCTGGTGGCTAAATATAAACATGGCTGCTCCCGTTTCCTCCACAGGGCTGTCTAGCTCCTTTTGTGCCAGTGAGATAGGCCCAATGAATCTTATCAGTCACTTCCTTCTTCCAGACATCCCATTCACTTCCCATTCTATTCTCTGTGAGAAAAATCCTCAGGGCAGAGAACTTCCTTTCCAAATAAAAAAAAAAACACTGCAAAAACAACCTTCCTAAGCAATTACCAACCCATCCACTGGCACCTCACAGCTGCTCGCCTCATGTAATTGAGTGGGCAATGGAATAACATGCCCCTTGATGAAATATTTCACACTCAGATGAGTGTTCCACCATCGCCCGGCGAGCGAAGGAAGAATACACTGAAGGTGCCATCGACGACAGAGGTAATTTGCAGGTGGAAAGCGGCCAATGCTTCCAGTGTAAGCAGGCTGAATTTGAATGTGCTCAGTCAACACGCAGACCTTGAAATTAAAAGATGAGATGAAACACAAAAGCTTGGCTGAGGCAGCGGTGGGAGAATTTGGGATTAATGCTCTACCATTCCACTAACTCTGGTTGTAATTCACTCTCATTGCCAAATGCTTTCTTCAATAGACCCTAGCTGCCAAGCGGGATAGAGATAAATTCACTCCTCTGGATAGGCTACAGAGGAACAATAAGACTTAAGACCGTTAATGTTGGACTCTGAAAACCCATCTCTCATCAACTGGCCTGCAGATACACAAACATTTTCGCAGCCACTTACCCCTTCTTGACGATGATGACGATGGCCCCGAGAAGCAGAATGAGGACCACCAGACCCCCGGCACAGGCCCCGAGGATCAGTCCCATGTCTTCGGCATGCTGGGATACCTCCAGAGCTCGCTTAGAGTCCTTACAGGCAGCTGTGTGAGGTGAGGAAGAGGAAGAGGAAGAGGAGGAGGACGTGTATCTTACAAATGCAGCCACTGTGAATGCCGATTCAGTTCTATTCGAGATTTTAAATGAAACGCTTTAGTGGTTTTATGTTAATGAATCATTGTCACGTTAATTTCAGCATAATTACCGAAACAATCAAAAGCAGATTGGCAGTCTATGCTTGTCTTGACACTGGACGTCTGTTGGTAAATCTGCAAAATTTCTACATTAAAAATAAATAAAAATAAAGTGTGCTTCTTCTATAGACAGAGCTTTGACGGAGAGCCCATCCAAATGCCAAAAGAAACGCATTCTTCTACTTACACCTAGTGGGGGTTTCTAGCTACGCAAATTGTTTTGATTTCATTTGTCCAGATTTGGGGACATCTGTTAATATAATTCTACACATACATGGAGGTTGTTTCTGAGTGAAACCAAACCTCAGTATTGGTGTCACTAGACGGGAACAGGCACTTTGAGCGCGACAGTTCAAAGAATGTACAAAACATATGTTTGTTTTTATATATGTAGATATTAATAAAAGATAATATCTATGATATGATATATATGATATTTATATATACAGCAGTGCACTGGATTCTTGATTTAGTAGCATAGACTGCATAGCTCGCTGATACTGTGTGTGTATGTGTTTTCTTGTTAATAGAAATTCTACGGATGTGACTGAAATCCCTTGGTGGGCTTCAAATACTTCCTTTTGCATCGTTAACACTGACAGGTGGAGGCGAGAGTTTTCACATCGGAAAAACATGCGATGCATTGCACTGTGGGATTGTTACATCAATCCAACTACATGTTGTGTCTTTTCACCTGTTGTATACCCGAGATTGGACCCCGTTCCAATACTTAAATTACCCGTAAAAAGTCAGCTGCTTCCTAGTTATCGTGCACCGGGTTGCCTGGAGATAACACTTCCATAGAACGCATCACTGCGACACTTCAAAGACTGCAGCTCACTTTCAAGTCTAATTTATATAATGTGCAACCAGCGATGGATACAAAAAGGTTGGGTGGTGTTGTGAGTCTTTTACAGTAATCTTGGCACGCTTATTGCAGTGCACTGGCAGGATAAGGATGCTCACTCTGTGTTGTTAAATGCAGAGGGAGCGAGGTGTGTTTAGAGGTCACCGCAAATCTACTTTGAGCTTTCACAGGAGAGACAACAGTCAGCCAGCCTGTGTATTACTTATTATTTTGACGGTATCTGACGGCGCTATTTCACACAATTTCATTGCCCCCGATATCGGCAAACGTCTACAAAAGGGGAGCTAAACATGTTTGGCCCGGGAGAGACGACACTCCGGTTATCTTAGCAAACTGATGCATGCTCTCATTCAGGCAGCCCGTTCCCTCCGAGCCATATGTCACAGTCGCAGTGCATTTCTGTCTGTATTCCCATCTCAGCACAGCCAACAGCATGAAATCTCCCTCTATGAATCATCTGGGCTCCCCGCTGTGTTGTACCCAACAGTGAAAAATCGCTATTAAGCATGAATGAATCGAAGGAGCATTATTACTCTTCTGGCAGCGTTGTTGTTCATTAACGAGCCAAGTCGCTGATGAGAGAAACAAATAAGGTGGGGAATAAAACTAAATGCAGAGAGATGGAATCATTTAAGGGGTCTGGGGCATGTATTGACGAGTTTGGCAGAACAATTGAAATGTACAACATTTCTGTATTTTAACAAAGCGGTGATTCTCCACGGGGTAGGTTGTCTGTGTTTGTGTGTGGCTAAAGAACAAAAGAGAAAACGAGTCTTTACAGTGAGGCAGAATGCTGAGTTTGGCTTGATAAGCCGTGGATTGGTGACGACTACAGCTCCTGGCGGACAATGCAGCCTGACAGACTTGCCATAATCACACAAATCATTGCTGGGTGACTCCATTCTGCTTTGAGGGCTTTTAAAAAAAATGGTTATCACAATAAATTCCATTGCACCAAAATACATTCTGCTGTGGTTCTGCAAGGAGATCCACAGGGATAACATCACACGGCACATTACCGAGGAATTTTCTTTGTAATGTGTTTTATGATGACCCTGATGGAGGCCATAAGCTGAAATGTGCTGCCGGTATGACGATAAAGTTGTTCTTGTGTTGCGGGAGTTTTGACCTCTCCGGGAAATAAAAAAAGCAGTCAGGAATGGTCTTAAGAGGGTCTTTGCAAGAAGTAAGTGTCATCGACTCCAGCGCCACACAGATGAAAAAAAAGTAGTAGCGAATAAAATGTGTGTTTCTGTTCAAAAAGATTCTCAGAGCAGCAGAATGGTGAGTCTGGCACAATCATGTTGTAAGCGCTGAGGAAATGCACATAATGCAATTTCAGAATTAACAGCACATCAACAGAAAATTAAAACGGGGGCAGATAAGGAAAGAAGAAGAAGAAAAAAAAAAAGACCAAAATGTGACTCACATTTTTCTATTTGAAAGCCACTTATCTAATATAAGCTGGTTTTCAAATGAAGGTCCGGGCCACTTCATTCAACTGTCACACAGATTTTAAGCTACATTTTAAAATGCTGCACAGGCTGATTGTAACCGTGTTGCTTTTCTACCGGCTGAGCTGACGTGAATAAAAAAAAAAAAGCTCTCGTAGCAGACTGGTGAATCTCTCAAAGACGGTTTGACGTGATTTGGAACCCGTTTCTCGCCGTTCATTCGTGTCAGCTAATGTTGGCCGTGTTTCATCTGAGGACAAATAGAAAGAAAGAAAAGCGGAATACAAAAATAAAGAAAAAACACACACACACACACACTCCCACCACTGCAGTGGCTCGGCCAGGTGTTCTGGTGAACACAGCTGGCGGCATCTGTGAGTGGGAAGCTGGAGAGAGGAAATGAAAAGCAGCCAGGAGCCGTCTTAACGGGACCTCTGTGGCATCAGCATGTCCGCTGGGCCTGCCACAGTCGTATATGCACAATTACAGTAAAAAAAAAAAGAGAGAAAAAAGTCTCCTATAAATACAACTGGAACCCTTCCCTTCCACTTACGTGACACGCCGGCAGAGAACAAGTAAGGCAGAATTCTTTGATGTGTCATCGCACTTCAGATAAGAAAGAGTTCAGGGGAAAGAATCCAATTTAACGGCCACCTTTCGTAAGAGCACTACAAACTTCAGGCATAATTCAGCGGGGAACAAGAGAGGGGGGAACAACTTCATTTCACCCTCTGCCTCTCTCCCTCTCACCTATTGTTTGAACTGAGAGCCTTCTATCTGTGTCTGTCTCTCAAGCAAACACCCATGGTCGCTTCTTCCTCTCTCAGGGAGAAAAAAGGATACGTTTCTGCAATCTTGGATTTCAAAGGCATCCGGGCCCAAGAGGGGTTTGCCAAAATGTCAGTGTCAGTGATTCAAGAGGAACAGAGAGAGCGAGAGAGAGAAAGAGAGGACACTGACGCATGTTTGCTTCCACCTTTCCTCCTGTGTGTGTGTCTCTAGTGTGGGAGGTTGGCTTTCTTCGCTGCAGCACCCAAAACAACACTAAGTCCGCTTCAAATCCCCCCGAGAAGCAGCCTGAGCCGGGATAACTGTCGAAGCCTGTGACATGCACCCCGTACCACCAAGATGAAACCACTGGAACCGCAGATAAATCCTGCAGTGGTGATGATCACCAAGAGAGTCACGTTTTTTTTTTTTACCATTATGCTCGCCAGGAGGCCCTTAGTCAGGATGTAGCTTTATCGAATCTTTTATTCTCATACCCTCGCAACAAAGGATAACTTCAGCAGCCTAATATGCTGAGACACGGGGCTGTGACACTGCGAGACACCGTTTAATAAAGTAGTCCGTGAGGAAAACCACATGAGCAGGCAGTCGCCAGTATGACCTTGTTATCTTAACCAGTTATTATGGTAATGTACCGCAGGAGTTAGTGCAACCACAAAGGAGCTCAGCAAAATATAACATGAATCTTTACAAATACGACTGAGTAAAGATGATAAAATTCAAATACGTTTTTACCTCAGAGTAAGTTGTTGAGATGAAAGGCTTCAGCCAGGGACTTTTTAAAAAACCTGACCGCTAATATATTTGCCGGAGGAACCCAGTCGTGAAGCCGTCATTAACATCCCTGCCATCCCATTTTTCCACAATGAAGCTCATGACTGAATGCAAGTCAGTGGGCTTTAATAGAGACGAATCGTCGTCCCCAGGACAGTTGAATGCGTCACGTTTGTGTTCTTTGCGTGCCCGTAAAGCGATACAGCAATCCACATAGGTAGCTTATAATTTAACAGGCACATAAAAGAGGCCAGCGGATAGCCTCGGCGATTGTCATGTTTACTGCACATTGAATCAGAATTAATGTGACAATGACATTTTGATGTGGGGGGGCGGGGGGGTGTCCATGAAGCACTTTAAAAAAAAATAAAAAAATGGAAAAAAGGAAAGCACTTGTTACCTTTGCGAGCGATCCGAATGCAGTTTATTCTGGTCTCCTGTGAGTAGAAAGGAAAGAAAAAAAGGCGGAGTTAATTATTTTGGTTCGGTACCACGAAGACACAATGATTAGCAGCAAAGACCACACAGTTCAAGTTGATTCATTAAGAGTCAGTCTGCTCCAAATGCACAGCCTCGTCTCAAACCTGCAACACCGTGTGTGGCAAAGTCACCCAGACCTTTGTTATGGGGAGGAGGAACTAATTGAAATTTCCAAGTGGAAGACATCTGCTTGTAATATGAGAGACCTCTGCTTCCCTCCGCCATTCGAGGTCCCCTCACATGGGTCCACTGATCGGCTCCACCCCAAACCTCCCACCCAAAAAACAGCCACCTCTATCCCAGAGATGGAGGGGGCATGTTACCAAATTAAGATTTAAGGAAGTTAAATCAGCCTTTATAGGCAATTATGCTAATCTGGGCTCCGAGATTGGAGTCAAAAACCTTTCACCTAAAACGGTTGCCAAATTAGCTTTTTTAATTGGAAATCTGTTACAAGTGGATTCTCATCTCCTCTCATGTCTTACAGTGACAGATAAGTCATATTTACTCCCACCCGGGGGTTATTAAAGCAGCAGCAGCAGCAGGTAGTGTGTCATGTGTCGTCCTGTCCTCTATCAAGGTGGGCTTTGGGGTTTTTTTAACGGACACCAGAGCTTGTCAAAGAATTTGAATGCAACTGAGCTGAGCATCTTGTTAAGAGGAGGGATACCCAGGATATTGAATCTCCATCCGAGGAGTGGATTTCAAAAGCATTTTATCAAATTAGATTTCAGTGTTTTGGCTCTGCTTATCAATTCTGAATCTTTTCTAATCCCTGACAAAATCAAATGAGGTTTAGTTTACAGTGTTCTCAGTAAATAATGTTGTGAATAACAAAAACCAGTTGAGATGTGGAAATGTTTTGTTGTCAGTATACATTAACACTACATATTTGAGAGTTAGCCTGGTTATTGTTCACCATCTGGAGATGGTATGAAATGCATATTAAATGTGTCAGCATTGAGATACAGTATTATCACCCTAAAATTGTGATAATCTGTTTCCCATTTCCTAACCTTTGAGCTTGTTTTTGGTCTCCACCAGCTCCTCTAGTGAACATCTATCTCTTTATCTGACACATGCTCTATTGTGTTCACTGCTATTTACTGTGGAGTAGGTACAGCACAGTGTGTTTACCTGAGCTTTTTCACAGGAAAAGAAACCTGCCTACTGCTGGATAGTGTTGATAAGAGCAAGGAAACAAGAGCAAAGGTTAAAGATGCTAAAACTCTTTGTAGAGAGTTGCATAATACTCCTCTGTGGGTTTGTCAGTTTACCTTTCACTGTACCTTGAGTACATACACTGACTTGTACAAATATATACAGAATTAGCGATAATTAGCTATACCCAGCTATATTTGCCATTTAATATAGTGAAAGTGGTGGGCAGCACTGTCTAAATCATGTCTTTGCTACAGAGGACAGATAAAAGATGTAATAGATCTGTAAGCTTATGAATCTGAGTATTGTAAATCTGAAGCTGGATCAAACACAGATCAGAACCCAATACCATGTCAGTTCATCCAGTGAGTAAAAAGTGGGATAAGTGACAGTTAATCCCAGATGATAACTCATGATGAACGCAACAGAGGGTTGAAAATTAAATATTACATGCTGGTATTTTCATTTGTTTGAGCAACAGATAGCAGATATCTAGATAATGAGTCCTTGAGACTTGATTGGGAAGAAGATATACATGGAAAAGTGCGCGTTGAATCATGCTTTTGTGTTTCAAAACAAACTGGCGGCACCAATAATGCATCTTTCAAGCCCCACTAAAGACGCATCTGCCAAAGCAATACCGGTTCAATTCAATGGCAGCCCATATACATCTAATTTATCCCGGGTAATTGTCAAAATAATATTTTTCTATCTCCTCGAGCGGCCCTTCTCTCCCGAAACGGAACCATAGTCTAGAACACATAGTGGTCTATGACGGGGGGATAGCGCGTCGCTGGTGTCAGGGAAATTGGACTGGACTGACTTAGACCAGAGGCCGCCGTTGGGCCCACTTAGCAGCACCCAGAGGAAACTGGATGCATCGGCTGAAGAATCAGATACTGATATCCAGATGAGACGCTGCAGCCAGGCAGGCGCACATAAGCTCCATATGGGCCTAATGATTTAAAAAGCATTTACTTTCACTGCTTCTGTGCACACGGGCCAGCGACGTTCTTATTCACGCTTCAGTCACTTTTCCAATTGCTCAAGTAGTTCAGGTTGTTTTCCAGCCTGGGAGGCAGTGTTTGATTCGCCCCGTCAGGTGGAAAAAGTTTTTAAAGTGCTTGAATATGAGGGAATCTGACAACTGGTTAAAAAAATGAGCGAGAACATATTGTAATTATCTCCTCAAAGCTGTTAAGATTCATTCACCAAATTGCTTCAGTGGTGTTTTAGTGGGGTTTTCATTGAACATTTATGAAATATTTACAAGTCCAAGATTTACCAGAAAAACAATCAACCCAAAGTCATCCTAAAAAAATGCATACATTACATCATTTTGTAAACAAATAAAGCCTCGCTCAAGCCGAGGCCAACTTCCTCTCTCATGGCGCCGCCTTCAGCACACTGCGTCTGACTTCCTCGACACAAATCTAAATTGACTCTCAAGGTTGCTGGGACATAAAAGCGGTGTGTGTGTGTGTGTGTGTGTGTGTGTGTGTGTGTGTGTGTGTGTGTGTGTGTGTGTGTGTGTGTGTCTGAGCTCTGGAAACAAAAAAGTCTAGTCAGGCATCTTAATAGCTCTCACCCCTCTGAAGTTGCTGGTGGCCTGAAAGTAGATGAGGTAGTTTTTGGTGGGATCTAAAGGGCTGTTCCAGTAGCCGTTGTAGGTGTGGTTGTCGCCCACAGTGAAGGGCGTGGCCTCGGGCAGACTGCTGGGCGTCAGCTCGGCTGTGTAGTAGTGCGGCGTCCCTTTGGCCTGCGCCTCGCTGTGAGAGTTCGGCGTGGGGAAACAGTCGACGGTGCCCAGCTCCCGCCTCCTCCTCCGACGGGAGCCATCTTCCTCCACCACCACCACCTGGTAGGCACTGCGGGAGGAAAGGGCGGAGCTTAGTAGAGCGAGCCAGTCTGTAAACTGGGATAAATGTTCATAACATTTAGAGCAATTAGTTTATCTGGTTTCCTTTTGGTTTGGCTTACCTGGCGGTTGATGTACAACCTGTCTGATTAAGCAGTGTCACCACATTTCCAGATCTCAGAAATTAACTTGGTACAATATTTCAATTAATGACAAGAATTAAAGCCAAAACTATGACGCTAAGTTCCAAGTCACAAAAATGTCCGTTTAAAGATTTGTGTTGAATCTTAAAACGGACATTCTTCTGAGGGGGAAATAAAGAGCTAAATTGCTAAATTATGGTTTATATTGATGGGAGCCACGGCAATTATTACTATAATTATTTTGAAGAAGAAATATAGAGTTGAAAGGAAAAACAAAAAAACATAATCACAGTTGGTCTTGTAGTCTAATGCTTCTATTTGATGCAAAACACCAAAGCAAATTGCAAAAGCTTTTGCCAAAATGGAGAATAACAGTAAAAAACAAAAAAAAAAGGATTAATTATTTATGTGAATTAGATTACACTGTATATCTAACTTTGTGTGTTCTTTGCATAGCTGCTTATCTGTGCTACTTCCCACTAGGCGGGTGTGTTGTTGGGGAACCGAGGGAGTGCAGTGTCGAACTTTGGTGCAATTTGGACCAACGACACGTTCAATATTTAAAAACTTTGAACAAACACGCCTCCAGCGCTCTGTGCAGCAGCGTGGGTGCGGAGCTTCAGAGCTCTGCAGTCCAGCAAGTCGTCTGCAGTTCACTTTTGCTGCTATATAGCCTGATAACGCTATACATGTACATCCTGGATGACTTCACAACCAAGATGTTCTTCACTTCTCTGGACTTCGACTGTGTTTGAAATCACATATTAAATCAGTATGTATGAAAACTGCCTATTAAACGAACAATGAAGCTGATTGAACCAGCAGACTGTTCACACTCTGGGTTCACTGAAGTATGCGGAGGTGACGTCTGGGTTTTTAAAACATTTTTTTTTACACAGGGCTTAAAACTTTGTGAAGTAAAACTAATAACTTTTCGTAAAACTATTAATACCGCACAGAAAATGATTCCAAGTGCTGAGTGAAAGAGAGGCATTATCATCACAACGTCCATAATATTACTTAATGCCTGTTCAAGGTGGAGCTTTTCATTTATAATGCTGGATAGTTCAATGAATAATAATTCTCGATATTTTAATTATTATACGTTTTGTGAGTAAAATCTGAATCTGCTCTATAACCAGATTCTCATTCAGGTCAAGAGAGCACTACTCTGTTTTCCTCTGAAGGAGAAGTACACATTAAGTAGTCTACTCAACAGTCGCATACTTTTTAAGTGCTTATGGGGCCTTTTAAAAGTTATTTCCAGGTACCATGAATAACATAATTCAATATTTCCGAGAAAGCGGCAACAAATACACCACCGGCCAAGCATTCGAAACATGCCTGTTTTATCCAAATACACTAAATGCATATGTATTGGCATGTTACTTTGTATATGTTCTGTCATACGTGCTACCATGAAACCAAACATTAAAGACTACAACATCAATATAATATATTGAAAGAAATGCAATACAGGGCTGCCACACAACGTGCCACACACTTCCATTTGCATCGTTATGTTTGACGAAGATGAATTCAGTCTGCGACAAAGGATTTGAGTTCCTTTTTCAGCTTTTCCCTCAAAGCCCAGTGCTTCCATTTCTCTCCCGCCCCGATTCCTCATTACAGCGGCACAGCTGTCAACCGGTCAACACGTGATTGGTTTGACATGTGGTGTCATTCCAAAAACTGTCTGACATGGTGAGTCAGGTTTCAGGATTGAGAGAGCGATAATTATGTCATTTCTTTCTTTCTGGAGGGCGGATGTTTCAATAATAGCTCAAGCTGCACAAAGAGAGACAGCTCAACCTTTTGAGGAATAGATCCCTGGTAATCAATTTGAGAGAATTCAAACACTCTGCAGAAATTCTTCGTAGAAAAACCCCACTCTGCTTCCTCGTACATTGTCCTTAAAATGCCATCTGCTATGCCGCAAGAGAACTGTTTTCTGGTGCTATGAGAGAGCTCATTTTGACTGGAGGTATAAATATCACAGCGCTGACTGGATGCTGCCGTGGGCGTGAACACAGCGTATAGGTTGTACCTGACTGGAGCACCTCTCGCCAGCGCAGGGCGCAGCAGCACCGTGATGGTGCTCTCCGACTCACTCAGCGGAGAGGGGATGTCTTCATAGTCGAACACCGGGGCTGCGAAAAGGAAATAGAAGTAGGGGAGACCACATAGAAGAGTGAAGGGGCGAAAGAGTTAAAATACTGTGGGAGAAAAAGAGAAGCAGTTCATGTTTGCATTCGCCGAGAAAGATCAAATACGTCTGGTTCAGATTGAAGAGATTTAAGCTTAAAAGACAAGTAGATGCTCTTCTTCTTCTTGGATGTTTTGAGTGATCCTTCCATCACGACATGAATAATAGTGCGCTATCTTTATTCATTATCCGCACACGTCCCCTGCGTACTGTAGTGCGCGGAGGCCTCCCACACACCGCCATTGACTTATGATGACTAGAAACAGCGGCCGACTACAGAGAAAACAAGAGGCCCTTATAATATAATTAGGACGGATCTCAAAGCTGCACAACCGCAGCAAAGCTCTGGGGACGATGAGGTTGAGTGTTCCCATCTCTGTTTACTACGGGGAGTGAATTAACTGGAGTATGCAGTGAAGCAAATGGCTATCCGGGTACAACAGATAAGCGAAAGCTAAAGAAAATAAATAAAAAAAGGCTCCAGAATGCAATTGGAAATGTTTCTGCTACCGAGGCAGGGCATTAATGCTTGCTGTAAAAAAAAAAAAAAAAAAAGAAAAAAGTCTGCTTATGTAACCTGTCATCGGGAAAAAACACACACTCACGCTCGCACAAAACAGCCGAGGTCTGCATTATACATGGCGGTGGCGGTGGCGAGGAGCGTTTGAGCCGGCGCATGTTCGGTGGTTTGAATCCAGGCATGAATTATGAAAAGGCTACACATTACACCTTTTTTCATGTTCGCTTCGAGTGGCGCAGGAGCCGGCCTCCCACTGGGGAGAGCTGGTGATACCGTTGGATTGCACACCTTGGCGGCCGCGAGCCCACACGGGCCACCTCCTCGACGAGATGGAGCAGGCCCAGGAAATAAGGAGGGACTGATAACAGGTGGCATTGTTGACATCAAAGATTTAGGATTAATCTTACTTGTAAAATTCCTGGTGTTCAGATCCATTCTTGAAATAATTTCTATCACATTTTAATCGTTTTTTTCTCTCTTTCTTCTCTTGAATAACCTTACTCCTTGTTTTGAATCAGCAATATCATCCTTCACAACAACCCACTACGACCATCTCTATTGCACCCGTGTGCCTCTCGAGTAGTTGGAGGCTGGGATTTGAAGCTCCATGAGGCTCCCTACAAAAACAGCTGCACGGCATAGGAAATGAAACATTAAAAAGTGCACAATTTAATGAGCTAAGTTTGTGCGCAAAGCCCCTCCCCTCTCTGCCTGGCTGTGGCCTTAGTAAGGTTAACGACACGGAGCTATGATGTGCTGCGACTACTCTTTCCTGCTCCTGTTAAACATCGGCCGAGACCGCAATCGTTAAGCCCCACGGGATTTGAACCCGTCGTGATGGACAGTGGTACCGACACAGCACGGGGGAGTGGGGGGGGGGTCAGGACTACAATAGCTTCAGTGTAGCACAACCGAATCAATTCTCCGCACAGATACAACCCCTGCATGCAGATCGCGTTACAGCCATTAGAATCGAATGTGTCAGCCGTAATCATAACAATCAAAGCACGGCCACGGCTGGAGCTTTCAGAGCAAAAGAATGTCAAACCATTTCGGCCTCTGAGACACAAAAGTCAAAAGCCACATGGCTTTTAGAGATTCTTCAGACGAATATGAACAGAGGTTGATTTAAACACAAAAAAAGGCTCTGAAAAGCATCAACGTGTTCGAGTGATATTCTGGATGGATTTCAGGTGAAAATCCACACACTTCGACTTAGCAGCAGTCATTTTCTTTTGGGAAAACATCACAATAGCATGTTTGTCTCATCTGAGTAAACAAAATTAACGAAACAGCTCACAGATACCTATTTGCAGACGAGAGTGTTTCACACTCCCCGCGGACACATTTTTTTCAGACCAATCTCAAGATCCATACCGCAACCTTTTCACTACCAAACACAGATTCTCTCATTTCATTTCGCAGTGAAGATGGCTGAACAAAGCTGTTATCACCCAAACCTTTCGAGCTTAACACGTGTAGTTCACTATAATACAGGTCTGCTGTCATCATCAAACAAAAGCACATCAGAAATCTGTTTGGCTGAGGGGGAAATGAAGATAATTGGTATAATTTAAAAGTATACGTGTAATTTAATCAAAAGCTCTTCAAAAGAGGGGAATTACAAGTCATTACGTAGCCTTTTTCGCTTTTGTGCGAAAGAGCTAAAAACGTACTTTTTGTTTGGAAAATTGTTTTTTTTTTCCTCAAAGTGGCGCTCTAATGATTACTGAATTCGGCATTATCAGCAAGCATTATAAGCATGGAAGTGCAGTGTGTCATTATTGAGTATTACCATTCAAGACCATTTCACCTTACTCCAACCCCGACCTGATGAAACATCAACCCACACACACACATACACGCATAACTAAACATTGCTACATTCAACAAAAGCATGACAGGTCTCACCGGAGATGTTGGTCGTGATCTCGGTGAGCGCCGTCTGGCCAAAGCCCTTGGTGGTCCGGGCTCGGACTGACACCAGGTAGGTGGTTCCGGGATGCAGGCCGGAGAACATGTGGTAGGTCTCGTTCTTCATCTTGGACACTGTGCGACGAGGACCCGGCACGTTAATGCCCGGGTCTGACGACTCGATACTCTGGTAGCTGATCTGGAAACGGGGAAAAGATGACGCCGGGTTTAAACAAACATTTACGGCCGTGAGGAAATGTGCCTCCTCAAAAATATTTTCAGTTCATTGCGAAACTAATTAGACGAGCCGCCGCAGTCGAGGTAATGAATGTGAAACACTGATGACCTCATGATGCTACTGGGAGAAAATGTATTTATTGATGTACCGACCGACTGACCTTTGCCGTAATTATAGCTCTCAAAAGAAAGACCCATCACAAACTCTTTAGTCTGTGGAAATGAACAAACTTTCAAAGTAAGATTTTTGGCTTCCACTGTAGGATGTTCAAATTAGTGCTCAAATTAGATCATAGTAAGTGTTCCCTAATTTAAACCATTGTTAAGTCTGAACAAATCCTACTGCAAAAGCCTGTAGACCATCCGTAATATGCTTCGCACAGCCGGTAGCTTATTACTCACACTACCTGATAGACTGAATTTAGATGGCATTTTATTTAAAAGGCTCGCTCACAAGAAACGCCTCTCAATTAATCTTAAAACGTCGTCTCACAGCGCCGAGCTAATACATCTTATGCTGCAGTTAGCCTCTGATAATCAGACTTGGGTAGATTCTGTGTCATGTCCTCGTTCTACAGCACTGCCGGCCTGATTTAACATATATTCCAGGATTAGTTGATAAATTAAAGCTCGGGGGAAAAAACAAGTACTAAAAAATGACAAATATGAATGAAGACCGGCATGATGTTATTGCTTTTTTGTTGCAATTTGACGAACGTGTTTAAGTCTGTAAATCAAGATTCATAAAACTGAGTAAATCAGCCAGGCTGCTTGTAAAATTGCCCATTCGTCATTCTTGGCTGCACTTCAGCGTGCTGGTTCACTTTGCAGAGCGACCTTCGAGCGAGAAAGTTCCTCGGTTTGAACCCGACTCGGCTGTCTGGGGTCTTTTCTTTGTTAATTTCGACCTTTTTCTGTCTTCTGCTACAATTCACTCCTACAGTCCAGAGAAATGTACCGCCGGTCAGCGGAAACTGGAAACCACAAGTGAATGAGAGCGAATGTGTTTGTCTATCTATGCTTGTTCGGCCTGTGATACACGAGCAACCTACCTATGTGTCTCTCCCATTTACCCAATGCATGCTGGGATAGGCGTCAGCCCCCAATTTTTTTTTGTTAAATAGATTTGTTATTGATGAACCTATAGAGGTTCTACAGGACATGACTTAGATGATTGCGCTTCAATGTTTTAACTATTCCTTTCAAAATAACTTAACTGTTATTTTTTCTCCCTCTCCCTCATAGTTTCCCAAGCCTTCGTGCAATGTTGACAAATTCAACCTGAAAGTATGCATGTATATTAATCAGAGTCAGACCGCAGTGTCAGCATGGCTGATATAGACCCATTTTAGCTTGTAACAGATACATCATATTGGGGTATACATGATGCTGAGGCAAATTTTGACCAAAAGGATAGACCTTTAGTTTTTGGTTTCTTTTAATATACAGTATACAGTCTTAAATCTTTGATTGGACATACACAGTATGTGCCTATGGCTTCATATGGTCATACAATTCGAGCCATAGCACAAAAAAAGGCTGGACACGCCCTTATCCGAATGTAGTGATGATAACACTCAAATTGAGCTTTTGTCATTGTTCTTTGTTCTGTCATTGTTATATATTTTAACACAAATAAACAGCTGTGCCTGTAGAGTGGTGCAGGAATGAGTCCTCACAGTCCGGGGTTGGCCAACAAAATGACCTCATCCCTGCACCACGCTATGAAATGTATAAGAATGTGATTTGCTTCCACAATGAGACAACTATATACAATAATGTCTTGGTAATTGAGCTGCAATTGCATACAAAATGGTGACCGTTGGATGCAAATGTGTCAGATCATACACAGGCAGACAGCAGTAATGGTGGGAGGGAGCTGACAGTTAGAGAACTGTAAATTAACGTCACAGTTAATATCTGCACAGTTGGTCCATTGGCTGTTCTGGGTGAATCAACATGGTCTGCACCTAAAGTAAAAATGTGTGCACATTTTGTGAGGTGAAAATCCGGAAGTTATTTTTGTCTGAGTAATACAAAACATCCTTAACCCTCTGGGGTCTGAGGTCATTTTCTTGATTTTACATAATTTCTTAAATTCACCTTTTTAAAGACACTTGCATATGATACATACTCATGTGTTGTATATCAAAATTTGCAGAACAGTCTCAGCGCTCTATATAACCATTGCCAAAGGCACAAGTGTAAATAGATAATATGACTCTGAAACTGAAGCTTGATTTATGAAATTCTTCATATCTCTTGTGAAAACATAACTTTACTCATGTGGATGAACTGTTTTGGTGCTTGAAATTAGTTTACCAAAGGTCGTAGGTTCACAAAAGCAGTGGAATATATGAATAAAATGGAAGATACATGTAAATAAATGTCTAATACCAAATTTTGTATTATGGTTTTTTGAGTAGTAGTGTTGTGTGTAACTATTTTCACCAAAATGAGAGAGGGACTGAGATAAAATGGGACTGAGAAATGACTTCATACTACAGATCAAGCTTCATGGGGTTTCCAGAGCGAAATGTTGGTGGTGATTTGTAGCTCATAGTGTATTTTGAAGTGGCTCAGCTTTACTGACTGGATGGTCAATAGTAGGAGCAGATGCTAGTATCACAGCTGCTCAGCGCAGTAATATTTGGAGGTTGGCGATGAGGGCAGCTCATCTGTATGCAGAGCAATGTTATGGCACCACTCAATTCCTTGGCGAGTTCCTCGGCTTCCAGGCTTCTTCTGCGTGTGAATGGAAACCAGTTTCTCGCCCCATCAGGCGGCCATGTGTTAAGCTAGAGTGGGTCTTCACATCTACTTACAGAAAATGCTCCAAAGCCCATACTACAAAGGTCTATGGTTGATATGGGGCCATCAATAATTAATTAGAAACATTTAAAATTGCCCCCTTGTGGAGGCATCTCTTAGGCAAATAAGTAATTAGAGTGGTTGTCCCCCCATGTAATTACAGCCTGAAGTCTGTGCCTCAGCTTCATTACCATATGAACATGTACAGTAAATCCCATGAACTGTGAAAAGTGGGTCCTCCACACTCTAGTGGCTCAGGCTCATGTGTGCTACCAGCGTTTGGGCAAGTACCAGAAAAAACAAGCCTGGGGGAAATCAAGGAGGGGGAGCAGTCTTTAAAGTGAACCGAGGACACTTTCCCTTCATTTCAGTCATCGTCGTAACGAAGGAGGGTGAATAAAACAGATGTTGTCGTGGGGAAAAACAACACCCTCCACCTGAAGAGGATTAATGCGTGATGACTAACACCAGGTGTCCTACCAGTGTTCCCTCTAAGCTGTGCAGGCCAGTTGAAGTGGCCGCGCAATAGATTTTTCAGACCGCGCACACGATTTTTTTCCCAGGGGTTAAAAATCTTTTTTGCTCCAGTGTTTCTGAGATAGGAGTGAGCCATCTTCCCAATAATAAGATCTTTGATGTGACGTGTTGAGTCAGCCGGCGCTGTTTAGGCTCCTCTTGGCGGGCCCTGCTCCAGCAGCTATAGGCTACCATGGCTAAAAGAAAGGCAGAGCAGGCGCCCCAGAAAAAGGTCTGCCTAACGTTCAAACATGAGTGGCTAGATGAAATAGTCCAAACTGACACAGGTAGGATGAAACTTTCAGACATATTTAAATATGAAGAATATGAAGTTATTAAATTGTTTATATAGGCTACCTTTAGGAAAAATGACACCATGTCAATTTAATAGGCCTATAATTATTGTTAAGCACTGCATTAGCATTTTTCTTTCAATGCAGTTCCACTTAAATGTTGTACCTGCTGAGAAATGACTAAACACCTTTGATACTTTTATTTTTTTTATATATATATCATTATCAGTCATAACCAGTGAACCAGTCATAACCTCCCCTTATTGAAGTTCAACAAATATCCTTTAAGTTCAACTAAACTGACTGGTAAAACACCATCATTAAAATGTTCCAAAAAGTCCAGCCATTATAAAGGATATTGAATAAATATCAACCTTGTATACATATTGATGCATTTGCTGTCATCTCTTTGAATCCCCTATGGCTAACGCAGGCTTGTGGTCATTTTCGGCAGATCGCGTGGTTGCGAATTGCTCACAGTGCTGAAATGTGCGCTCAGGAAAAAAAAATGTTGCTCAGTGCTGAAAAAAATTAGAGGGAACATTGTGTCCTACCTCGTACTGCGTGATGAGACCGTTGGGCTCTACGGGCTCCTCCCACTTGAGGAAGATCATGTCGTCGAGCGGGGTGAAGGTCAAGGACTCTGAAGCGATACCGCCAGGAACTACAGCAGAAGAGGGGAGGAAAAAAAACAACCTTCTCTGAAACCAAGACTCCGATCGGGTCCTCAAGTTAATGGACTCCTGCGCAGGAATAGTACCAGGGGGTAAAAACATTTTTGACACAGCGAAAAGGCAGGTGGCCAAGGAGGGATGGAGGAGGGCGAAAAAGAGGGAATAGGGAGACGGAGCAGAAGGGAGGTGATGAAAGGGAACGGTGGACCGGCTTGCTTTCAAGCCCTCAGGATGAATTGAGATTCTGGCTTCTACTGTCTGATAACAGAGCACCGTGTCTTGGAGCATGACAGTCAATTTTTCTTCCTTAGCACCTCACTGACAGAAAGACGGCAAAGTAATCCAACCTGTGAACTGGCTGAGTACCTCTCTGCATGTTTTGGCTTAATGAGATGCGTTTCCCTAAAGCAGAACCTACTTTTTTTTTGGTGGCAAACGCTGGACGGTTTACTAAATTCGGGGGAACAAATTATCATTCACAGTGGACAGCTGGCTCTGGTGCCCCTGTGGCAGCACTTGGTGAAAAGATCCCTCCGGCATTAATGAGAATTAAGAGAGCTCTCACGCTGAGAGAGTAGTCTTAACTAATATGTTACTAAGCCTGATAGTTTTGTGCAGGAAAGTGAAAACACACAGTTTCTCATCTGAAGGGTTTCCAAAAATAAACCCGGCTGCATCTATTTTGAGTGAGTCACATTTCCATTTTAAAGTGTAGGAATTCAGGAAGACACAGGAAATGAAAAAATGAAAGCTGCAGCAATGTACCCCCCTGAATAAAGTGAGACGGCTGAATGAAGTGAGACTGCCTCAGTCTGAAGAACTACCACTGCACAACGTTTCCTTCTTTTTCAAACTCTCCTGGGGACAAATTAGCTTCACGCTACTTTACATCCATACAAAACAAACTAATTGTCTATTGCTGGAACATCAGTGTATGTTTTAATTCCAATTGTAATTCCAATAATTGTCAATTTGTGTTCCTTAAAACAGGTAGTGGAGAGGTCTCAGTGCTGTGACTGAATTATGCAATGCTCCTCTCCTGCAGCATCAGACTTCTTTGACCTGTCTGTTTCCCTCAGAAGCCGAAGCCGTGGTAGGCAAAGCACGGCACAAAGAAAATCCTGCGGTATCCATGAAGCCGTCACAGCCGACTCTCGCTTCCTAGAAGCAGCAGAGAGCCGGCATAAGCAAACTGCTTCGCCAGTGTTTGATTGTTGAGCCCGTGTGAAACAGGCAGGAGGGAGCTGTCACTGGCTGCGGCTCAATTACTGTAGATGTGAGGGTGATGGCGGCTCTCCTTGTGAGATGGGGATTGGGGATTGTCAAACTGTCAGACTGGCATTCAGCGGCTCAAAAGCAAAACATTCCATTGGTGCCGACACACAAAATATCAAGATGGGACAATCACTGCTGTTTTTTTTGGAGACGTGTTTTTTTTACATGTCACTTCCTAACCAGCCAAATCGAATGAGTAAAAAAAATATATACCAAGCTACATTCTGTATGTCATTCAATTTATGTTAATTATTGTAATCCTTCCTGCGATAAGGTAATGTGTAGGTGTACATAATTAACATAAAAGTATTTTCTTCTTCTTATATCCTCCATTGCTTATTATTTTCAAGTGTAGCTGTAAAATTGAAAGAAAAACAATATTCCATTTTAAAGCCGATGCTACAAATGCATTTTGATGATGAAATAAATATATAAAAAGGCTGCCAATTTCATATCATAGCCGTCCTTTCCACTCACTCTCTCCGGCGGGTCAAGAATCTTTCTGAGTGGCATTCAATTACATTGAAAAGTCTTGCTTATTCTACATAACAATGTGCGTTTGACCTTCTATACTTCTACTCTGTGGGAATTTGCATTATAATGTGCCTAATCTGCTGATGTACACAGGAAAAAATATTAATACAAAGATAAGCAAAATCATTTTTACCATTTTGCTACCGGCCACAGCTCTGGCTGATTAATGTTCCACTGGTTTCCATTTAAAAGGCTGATCTTTCCATTTAGCTATGCTGATCCAGCTTATTTTGTGAGTCAATATTTGTCTTTTTTTTCTCCCCGCTGGTAAAAAGCATGGATTTGTGGAAGCAATGTACAACAGTTATCTGAGCATGAGGGAGCAAGCAAAGAAAGCTAGAAATTCAAGAATTTCTGCAGCCAGAGTTGAGAAACTATGACAATAAAGAGCCTCAGTGCATACACAAAAGCGTCCTTGTAAAAAAACAAAACACAAACTTGCATCTTTTGTCCCGTCTACTGCTCACTGGGTGAAATAAAACCGCCCACTCACTGTCTTCCTCCGTCTGGAAGGTGACCTCTCTGCTCTCCTTCTTGCCTTCGGGGTTGGCCAGGGCCAGTCGGACGTGGACCGCGCGGAAGGGCGGCAGGTCTCTCAGGGTGAAGTGAGAGGTGTTACGATCCACGGACAGGCACTCTCGGACGGTTGCGTTGTTGCCGCCGCTGCCCCCTGTCGGCATGGAGTAGCGGTAGCACAGGGACAGAGAGTAGGTGTGACAGCGGGTGAGGTTGTAGCCCAGCGGCTCCCACTGAAGGGCCAGCTGCCGGGGCTGGATCTCTGCAGCCGTCAGACCCCGCAAGGCACGCATGGGCTCTGAGAGGGACAGGAAGCAGAAACCATGTCAATAAAGTGCAAACAGTGAACTCATATTTACCAGCTTCTGCAAAAGGGAACCACAGAAAACTAACGTTAAACACAGTGAAGAAGAAGCTCACTGACATGTTGTTTCTCAGTAAGTAAAGAAACAAACCCAAAGCTACTTTTGGACAAATCGGTTCAATATAAAAGTTGCCGGTCAAAAAAGCTATGCTGATGCATTTCAGATCTGCTGATGTGTATTCTACATTTCTCTTCATTTTACGGTATACACTGTGAAAAGAGTATAAGCAATATTAAAAGAAAAGAAGTTGAGCGACGGAGTTGCTGACCCACCAGACGGAGTAAGACGGTCTGTGAGATTGATATGCGGACTGGTGCAGTCTGCATTCATGCAAGTGTTGCACCATCCATCAATTTAACCTCCATCCTCCCTCAGATGGTCATGAGCTTTGACAGAAAGAACAAATTCACGGATTTGAGCGTTCCTTTTCTGGGTATACGTTGCCATCATCCTGGTGGGGGCGGGGGGGAGTGTGTGCATGTGAGCATGAGGCTTTCCAGATAGCCAGACGGTCAGTTTGAATAGAGCATGTTGAGCTGGTTCAGACTTCTAATCAGGATAACTCTTGATTCTTCCTTGTGGAGGTGTTCTGGGAAGGTCCAATTGGGAGGAGACCCAGGGGAGCGCAAGAGCCAGAGCACGCCGAAGGGATAACATACACCAATCCCGCCTGAGACCAGCTTCGGATCTGCCAAGAGGACGTGACTGGGGAGACAGATGTTTGGCTACTTTGCCGCCACTAGACGTTGACACAAAAATAAAATGGATGGATGGTAGCCTGTGATCAATTTATTTCAAGCAGCAGGGATGATTCTCTGTTGCAGCACAGCTTTGAGATTTGCGCTGACAAGACAAGCATATTTTTACCTCCGAAATGTTACCCGGTGCGGCTTAAAAGAGAAATACTGATGGGGGAAAGGGAGACAGCAACAGTTGCAGCCAACTTTACAAACTTACACTACGAGGTTACAGAAGGGTGAATCGACAAAAACGCATAAAACTGCCTGAGGAAGTGGCGCACAACAACAAAATTCTACATTTCCATCTCTCCGGACATGAAGAAGGTTCCGTTGGAGACCAGTGCGCCTTGGCAGAAAATCATTTGTGAAGCCTAATTACTACTGTCATGTGTGACAGCTGTGATTGCGGTTGTCCGTGTCCCTGTCATGCAAATTGTACAGTTTCGAGCACACAGGGGGGTTATTTCCTTCCTGAAGTCTGGCCTGGATCTTCAAGTGTGCTGCTGAGACACCCTGATAAACCAGGAGGAGGGCAGTGCCTTCGGTGTGGCACCAAGCTGGCAAGTGCAGAGCTGCAGACCCCTGGAGGCCGGAGATAAACTAAACATAGATCAGAAACTGTTGCGTGTATAAATGAAGCAATGGCACGGAGGAGGCATCAGCTCTGAGGGGGACGGACACAAGACAGAGGAGAGAACGTCCTTGCTGATGTGAAAGACGCTTGCTGAGTTCGGCTGATTTGTGTCTCCACAGCCGATACTGGCGCAGGCTTAAAGCCTTTACCAGGATATAGTATCAATCAATCATACAGTAACAATGTACATTTAAAAAATGATATCATATCCATCATGTCAAAGTGGCATGAGAAAATCTGGCTGGATGTCTTTTTTTTTTTTTTTTTTACAGAATCAGCCCTGTATACATTCTAATCCTGCTTTAACCAGGTCTGCCATCAGGGACCCACTGACTGGATGCTCACTTTCTGCTCAAGACACCATTACTCATCATTACAGCGGCACCGCAGCAGGCTCTGTCCTGTCCTCTTCACCAGCCGGTCCACCAGCAGTCCTACCCCAAACTGACATTCAGCTTGATTAGCCTAATCAGACGGATTAGCCAGAGGGTGCAGGCGGGAGAGAGAGTCCGGAGAAGAGATGAGCAAGGGAGGGAGAGGGGGGAAGATGAATGAGGGACAGTCCCTATGGGTCTGCACATTTCATCTCATGCTCCTCATCTCTTAACAGCTGCCCCAGTGAGCTGCCAGTGAGGCCTGTCCCTCCTGCCAGGAGCCATGTTGGAATTATGATGGACTATCAGTGCACACCCTGGTACTTACCATTGAAACCACATGGGCTTTGGACTGCTGACATGCATTTGTGAATGAGTTTCTGCAGGAATCACTTTCTTGAAATGTACCTCTAAATCCATTTGGTATGCCGTAGCTTCACAACAAATGGGAGTAGCAAAAAAGAAGAAAACAACTTGCAATAGTTATAAAGTCCTTATGGCAAAAGGTGTTTGTTGTGGACTGCTTGCATTTCATTAACAGCACCGAGCAGTACAGAATATTTGGCCTACAAGATAGATTCAACTTTTAAAATGTAGGAGTCAAATGCATATGCATTGAGCAGAGAGTCACGCCTTGCAAACACTCTAAATGGTGTCTTCAGCCTGCTTTGCTGTGATAAATAAAGCACTTGACTAACCAGCACTAAAACCGCAGTAAAACTGGCTGTCTGTTTTGTGTCTCTGTTGTATATCCTCATCGGCATTCATGGCATTGCACGTGGTTGTTTACATGAAGAGAGATGGACAGTCTAATAAGCATATTGAAGCATTGAGATGATTGAACTTCAAGAAAAACATGCCAATTTTCCATTGAGGCAATTTTCTAGAAAACTCAAATGTGGGCCATTAGAATCATTTGAAACATTCAGATATTAAATAAACATGTAATCAAGAGACAGGAAGCATTCATGCTGCATAACGCGAGTGGTCACAAAGCAGCATACTGTCCATTTCCAGATGAGATGAGCTAAGCATCATCGGCCCTTGACCAGTGTCTTCAAAATAAAAAAGCAAAGATCTTCACACCTTGAGTGTTGTTCACGTCACTCTGCACTACACATGTATTCTGACTAGGGATTCCTTATTGCGTAACTTGACTTACATTTTTCAGTCATGTGATGTTAAACAAATGGGACATCTACACTCATATTAAAGTACAACACGAACACTTTGGGCACACTATGAAATAGTCAGAAGATGCAAAGAATAGTCGACTTCATAACAAAATCTGAGTACCGTAAAAGTCGGGTTATACGCCGCTACTACCTTCGGTCATTGTCCCCATTTGCACCCCGCTGTAGCCAGCTGGCGCTCATGCTAGTTCTGCGCTAACTTCTGCTAGCTCTCCGCTAACTTCCGCTAGCTCCCCGACAACCACCAAAGGTAGGGACCAGCCCCGGCTCTACACCCGACTTGGGCAGAGGGGACTCGGACAGTAGCAGCAGCAGCGGCCAGTAGCAGTAGCAGCGGGGAGCTAGCAGCAGCGGGGAGCTAGCAGCAGGGGAGCTAGCAGCAGCGGGGAGCTAGCGCTGCTCCTAGCGTGCCACAGCGGGACACTGACCGGAGGTAGGAGCGGCTTGTAACCTGACTTTTACGGCAAATACATTTATTTGCAAATTATGATTCAAGGACCAAAAAAAAAAATGAAAAAAATGGATAACCCTGTTTGTAAGCTTGCTACCAACGAACACGAGCCCGCATCATCCGCTTCGCAACCGAGCTGGTCCACCTTCAACAATGGCCCATGGGGTTGCGGTCCTCTGCACCGGTTTGCATGAAATGTCAAGCCTCAAAGACTGTGCTAAAAGAAATGTCTCTTTGTGGCACATTAGGAAGACAAATTCCTGTTCCTGAGTGTTGTGTGTCACGGGGCCTTTGCTGTCTGCTGCCTCCCTCCGGGGACAAAGCTTCACATCTGAGCAGTGGAAGTTTGACAGTAGGTGGGCGAGAGGAAGACGCTGACGAGAGTGGATCAAAGAGTGTGGCAGGTGACAGGGGAGTCATGCCGTCTACTTGATGGAGCGGCAGTGCTTCCTTTTTCCACCCGGGTGAGCGGCACAGCGACTAAAAACACAGACGAGCGGTGGCGAGAGGATCCTCTGCCTGCATGACACAAGAACCTCAGCGCGAAACGGGCTCTTGAGCTAAATCTTCTTCCACCGCTGGGTTCGAGACCAGTCATTAACCCAGAGGCCGTTGGCACTTCAGATACGAATCTTCACACAGTATCTGTTGTTTTTTTTGTTTCATGCATCTCAAACAAATCCTTGTCGCGCATGTAAATGACTGTAGATAACAACGAGCGCACCTTTTGTTCTCAGTGGCTGCAGGCAAACTACAAGTTGTGACGCGATGTGTCAAAATAGTTTGATGGCGCTCCCAGCTGCCGCTCAGAACTCGGGTGGATCTCAGAGCATCCGAGCAGGAACAGACTCTGAAGACAGTGTTCGCTGCAGGAGCAACCAGATGGTCTTGTGTTTGTTGTTTTGTAGTGTTGCTTTGAGTCCTCGGTTTGCAACAAACTAAAGGCAGTTACATTTTCTATTTAGGGATGTTACATAATCAGCATTAAGCCCAATTATACGAGCATTAATACAGCATTGTACACTATTTTCTATGTAAAGATCTGGTGGCGTGATGTCTGCCTGAGCAGGGAACCTAGTTGCTCTCCCTCTGTGTGTGTTGTAATCCAAGTTCCTCTGTGCTTTGTGTGCATCGTCCGGCTGGCCTGCGCACGCCTTTCAGTGCATGTGAGCGTGACCCACTGTTCGCCATGTGGGGCTCTAGATAAGCTCTGTATTTGTTATTTATTTTAATAAACAACCAATCATGTTGTGCAGAACGGACATACATTCAAAACGTACACTAGTGCACAACGACGCAAAATCTCACTAGTCTAAACCAAGAAAGCCATATTTATTAATCCTTTAAACCTGGACAAAGACCGCCGCGCAAAAGCAGATCTGCTTCTTCCATTCTTAATATTCCAAATTAAAGCCCTAGACATATACGCGTAAATGTTTACTGGTAGCAAATCCACTAAGAGCATTTGGCTAAAAGGAAACGCAATAAAATAGCTTACAGCTTAGGTCATCCAGCAATTTGGCTCAGACAGAAGCTGCTATGGGTCAATAGGATCCCGCTAGTTGGTCCTTTAATTGAAAAAGTGCTAGTATGGGAACAAATTTGGTATAAATAGTTTTGATGCAAAACATGTGTTGTTTATTCGTCTCACCCCCGGTGCGTCGAGTGCTACATGTAGCATCTGTGTGAATGTGTAGTTGCCGTCAAGACGTTAACATGCCAAAGAGATTGCCATCTTAGTTTAGTGTGTTACAGTGTTATAGCATTTGATAACTAGCATTAAACATAAAGTAGAGCTAAAGAATGTTGTTTGTTTTTTGTATCATGTCGTAAAGACAAATACATTGAACTAATGAAGTTTTAAATGTAGGATTAGATGACACTTGAGGCAAACCATCCACAAATTCATGAATCCATCCATAGAGCCATGCGGCTTGAAAAAATGTTTTAAAAAAGGTGCAAAATGCAGAAAGCTAATAATGTTTCATTTTCTTATTTCTAGCCTGGAATAAACATGTTCAGGTAAACCAATATGCTTTGGGTGATAAAAGATGTTTCCCATGAACTGCCATTAGCAGTTCCTGTTTGCTTGCTCTGCCTCACCTGCACACTTGGTCCTGCTGGTCAGAGGGGGTCCAGGTGCTCCGGTCCCTCCCTCCCCGGGCCGGGTGAGCAGGACACTGATGCGGTACTCCGTGTCTGGCTCCAGATGCCAGATCTTATAGGTGAGTGAGCCCACGCCGTGAGTCTCCGTCCACGTGGACTGGCTGGCCCGGTACTGGATCTCCCGCCGAATGACCGGTCCGTCCCCCACGATGGAGTTGGTGTTGAGCTGGATGATCAGATAGGTGGGGCCCGCCCTCAGGAGCTGAGGGGGAGCAATCGGCGTGGGGGGAACTGCAATAAAGAATGCCTCGTCATTAGTACCACCCATCTGTACATATTACCACCTAATGTATAGTGTTTTTATATTTTATATTTTTCTCTTATTATAGTGTGTGTTTATTTCCTTAACGGTTGACTCAGAGAGAGCCCTGCACAAGAAGTCCAATGTGTCTGGACTATTGGTCTACGCACAAATGGCAAATAAAAAACCTTGAACCTTGATTATTCTGTATATATATTTATGTTAGACTGAAGTTTGTGACTGATATTACTTAGAAATAAAAATCCGCCCTTAAAAACACTGATGAAAAACAGTCAAATATTAGTATTTTCTGCAGAAAAGAGCAAAGTCATGCCAGCAAAGGAGAAGTCAAGGATTTCTGTCATTGATTTTTCTCTTTTTTTGTTTTATAGTTTCAATAACATTATTTCTGCTCTGTTAGAGCATTGAGTCATAAAAATCATTTAATCACATTAAGTATATAAGAGAAAGAGAGAGATAGATAGAGAGAGAGAGACAGAGATAGAGAGAGAGAGACCTCCTGAATGCTGTAGATTCTTAATTTTCATTCTAATGAAGCAGAATAAGAGCTTATTTGCATCAATAATTACATACCTAATTAGGTCCTCTCTGCCCATAAAAAACTGCCTTGATGGATAATATGACCCTTATCAACCCGATGAACATCACATTAATTAATCTCATGATGTGAGCAAAGCGAGGGTTGACTGATACACAGTGACTACACAGAGTATTTTATGGCATTATTTATGAGACTATGAAACAAGAAACATTGTCAGTGGTTTACTTAATGGAGTGGTTTAGTGTTTTTCAAATATGATTGATAGTTTATGGATTACAATACATCATTATTATATTCAGTTATTATATGACAGTCACTAATTCCATTAACATTTTGTAAGGTCGGTCAGTTGGAAAGAGGTTAGATACGAGTCCAGGGTTCATACACATTTTGACCAATGGATTTCCATGACTTTTCCATGACTTTAAACCAAATTTCCATGACCAAACATTTTGTGAAATCTCGGTATATACATAAAGAAGTGAGAAAATGTAAAACTTAAACTAACAATGAGAATTCCAAAGGATACATTATACCTTAAATGACACAAATGAATCAGAGACAATAGTTTGATTAAAAGAATAAACATTTATAGATAGAGCGTATGCCTGCTTATATTTTGAGCGTCTTTCTTTTAAAAGCATATTAATTATTTAAACCTCAGCGTAAATGATGACATGAACATAACAAATTTCAATGACTTTTCCAAAACTTTTCCAGGCCTGGAAATAACCATTTTAACAATACATGACTTTTCCAGGTTTTCCATGACCGTAACAACCCTGTGAATCTCATCTGTAAAAAAAAAAAAACTGCTTTAATTGGCCACATCTTGTTACCTCTGACGATGAGTTCTCCAAAGTTGGAGACGGCGGCGCCCCTGGGTGACAGGGTGATGCAGCGGTAGAGGTCCTGCTCCCCCCGCTGTGCCTCCACGTGGAAGGACGCCATCAGCCGCTTGTGGCTCAGCCTGGACAGCTGGGACGTGTCCAGCACCACGCTGTTCCTCCGCTGACAACCGCCGCAGACAGAGAGAGAGAGAGAAAGCAGCAGTGAGCAACCAAACCACCGCACATGTTTACCTGAAGTCTATTCAAGTGATTAAAAATGGGCAGCAGGCCGAGACAAAAACAAAAGAGGGTTGGAATTAACGACAAGCGAGGGCAAGATAATAAATGCTTGATAAATGTCAGGCGGTAACAACAGTGTTGACGGCGGTGAGGCCGCTGACACGGGCCTCCTGGGTTGCGGTTCCCAGCACGGGGGCTTGAGCTGACAGCTCCTCACCGCGGCCATGCTAATGTGTCAGCGCTTCGGGCACAACTGAGAATTGGCTCAACCAGCGGAACACGAGGCCAACGCTCGCAACGAGCCGTTCCAGGTGCGGGGCGACAATATATGCAGCTCCGCTTCGCAGAATAAGCAGATTATTATGTAAACTGTCGCCTGCTTCTTTTTTTAAGTCAGTGGGTTTGACATCTGCATGTTTTAATTGGTTTTAGGAGGATAGGGTGGGAAAAAACGCAGTGCGATGAGGAAATGTGAAATTGCATGTACAGTGGCTGGGTGCGACTGCCGAAAGCTACAGATTAGAACTCGTTTTAACTTTGGCATCAATATAATACGTCTCTTCTTTTCTTCAATTCATGTGTTTTTTTTATGTTTGCTACTTTTCATATCGAAGTGACCCTCTAGTGTACAGCGTTCACGCGAGAAAACAAACTATCCGACATTAAGATCCACCTGCAGGCTTTTAAAACAAACGAATGCTTCCATTAGCCAAGTCTGCAGCGCCTCCTGTCTGGCAGCGCGCCCGCATCACATTGCTCCGAAGAGTTTGGACTCGCAGATGTTTTAAAACGTACACAGCATCCGAGACAGCCGTCGGCAGGCCGGGCCAGAGGACGGCGGTGGAAATATGAGGCTAATTGTTTAAGAAGCATTATGCTAACTATGTGTTTGGACTCCCTGAGTGGAGGTGAGCGGCTTCAGACCGGTCCAGAGAGGACCTCTCCGAAAAACCAGGAGATCAAAGAGAAAGTCGCAATTAGCAGACTCGGTCCTGATGATCAAACGCAAAGCCCAAACAACAAATGGGGGAACAGGAGACGCTAATGGATTGTGATAAAGCTCTATTTTCTGCTCTTACCAGGTTTTTTCTTCTTCTTCTGCTAATGAGAAAAGTAGGGGGGAGCTGAAGAGAGAGTTGACTTAGGAAGAGAAGTTCACTGCAGCATACTGCCAAGTTACAAATGACAAGCCTTGTATTGTTTGTTTGCATTTCCGTGTGTGTGTGTGTGTGTGTGTGTGTGTGTGTGTGTGTCTCAGTCAACAAAGTCGCAAACTCTGAAACTGATACAAAAGAAATTGTCTCTTTCACATGCCGATGATCTTCAAAGGCTTCAATTCAGAGATGAGAGAGGGGTGTGTGAAATGAAATCGGGTGGAAACACAAGGGATGGATCACCAAGTATGCCGAGATCTCATTTGCAAAGCGCCTTCTCCCTGCTGCCGTCATTTCAAAAGCACTTAGATGTGCAGGCTTCAAGGCCAGAGGAGAAGAGTGGAGGCATTCAGGGATGGATTTTTGAAGACTAATATTAGCTCATATTCAAACTAGGAGAATTGAAACTATCTTCAGTTTGTGCATGAGAGAAATGACTTTAGGGGCTTTTTGGTAAACTAAATGCCACCACAATCAAAGAGCTACAAAAGCAAAGGTGCAAACTTAATAATCACCCAAACCCTCAAATGACTCATTTCCCTGCAACACAGACATCAAAAAGACAAACTCAAGAGTCACAAACTTGCTACATTATGTAAGATTACAAAATTACAGTATTATCACTGGTGTTATGCTGATGTTAACGATAATGGCTCCAAATCCCCTTCACAACTACCACTGTAAACAGTCCTTCTCAAGGTTCCAGGAGGTGACTTTTAATAATGTTACAGATTCAGTGTTGTACTTCCATTACGTTTGGGGACTTGTGGAGGACAGATTTTTAAAATAAAAGCAGAAATGTATGGAGCAAAAAGGTGCGATTTCATACATATATACGGTTGAGTTTCACAACAGCGTGCCCTTCTCCCATAATGTTGCACACGTGTCTTTTCTTTTAATCTAAACCCTCCACGCTTGGTAAAAGCCGGCAGCTTTCAAACTCGAAAAACCTTGTTATGCAGGCGTTCAATTAAAATGTTGTGGCCAAAATATGTCACTTCAATGACTTTTTCAGAGCTGCCAAAACTCCCTCGGAGCGTCTAGACAGGTTTCAATCAAAATGTGGCGCGACTGTGTCCACACAATTTCCAGAAAATCTGCAAAAGAAATGAACGCATGCATCCATTACCGGTGTGTGCAGAGGAGAAGTTGGTTCACTGAGTTAATGAGGGCCAAGCATGAAACCTTTTTGCAATACTTTTTTTATGTTTGGTTTCCACTTTTTAAATCTCTAATTGAAAATGCACTAAAAAAAAAAACAGCAGAATGGAACCAAGATTACAGAATACATAAAAAAAAATGACGATGAAGTGTGAAAAGGGGGAGTGTCCCGGTGTGTGTTGATAGAATGTAGATTGGCTCTTTGGGAGTCAGTCGGCAGCGTAACCCTCAGCTTGTCCATCATTTAGTTGTCTGTGCTCAGGTGTAGTTAACTAACCAAGAAAAATGGCGATGCAGAATTTAAATGACGGCAGCTGGGCGTAAACTCCACTGTATTGTCTTTTTTGCACGGCGCTTGAGGTGCCAGTAAAGCCTCTATATTCTCTTGACTGGTTTAGACTCTGCTCGTGTAAACAGCAGCCTGAATGAGACTTAAGCGGGCGTGCGGCCAGCAGCCGTGCATGCAAACTACTGGAAGCCGTCCTGGAGAACACCGTCAAGGCAGCCAAATACAAAGTATTCCTCTTCATCCTTTGTGTTGGCTCTTCTTCCTACAATCTACAATCCCATTCTATTATCCAGGTGCCGGGATGTATGGTTTGACCGTTTCAGCAATGATAATAAAAAAGAAATACAAAAAAAAAGACAAGACACCCACACACGTATATATCTTGTTCTCACCTCCAGGAGGAAGGGCTCAGCCTCCGAAACTTTGCCCGTGGCGACACACTGGAATGAGGCATTCTGCCCGGCATTCACCTCCACGTCACCCAGCCGAGAGAAATGAGGCACCTTGTCTGTGGAAGGAGGACACACACGCTGATGAAAGTGGCACTGGAGCCGGGCATCACTGTCTCAATATATTAAACACACGGGTGTGAATCGGGATGTATTTTGGAGGCTGTGCGATGACTACACGCCCGGGCCTGGATACAACCACACAGACAGGAATAAGTACACATAGCAGTCATGTATTATAAATATCCATAACCCCAAAAAATACTCTGTAGAATCATCTCACGGCCATTGGCAGAAGTTTCCACTTACATAAAGTAAAATACATATCATACGGCTGCATATGACACTAAATAACTCATCAAGTCAGACATTTTTGAAGATTACAGCCGCCCCGGCAAACGCAGACATTCTCCATTCAGTTTGACGGAGAAACAGTCGCCTGCGATCACAGAGACAATGTTATTCTGCAGCATCAAATCCTGTACTCATTTACACATTTATTAGGAATCTTCTGTATCTAGAATATGTATTACATTATTATTTAAAGCCCTATCAAGAACACAAGTATATCCCTATTCTGTCTTCCGCTGGCTCCTGAATTATTAGTCAATGAAATATGAAACGGCAAAAACTGAGATGCAAACGAAGGCAGATTTAACCAGGTGATTCACTGAACATGCTTATTAGAATAGATGTGCTTAATGAATGTATGTGTTGAAATGCATGTGTATTGTGATTATCAAATAGCATACCTTGCAGTTAGTTAGTAACAGCCGTCTCTACAAACAGTTTTACATTGTTTTACTGTAATGTGTGAAACACCAAACAACCGCGCAATAAATCCACTGTGTCGTCATTTAATAAAAGAGCAACATGTTTCCTTAGATGCATTTTTATTTTATTTTTCTCACTAAACAGTGTGTCTGTGTGTGTGTGTGTGTGTGTGTGTGTGTGTGTGTGTGTGTGTGTGTGTGTGTGTGTGCGTGTGTGCGGGATTTTAACAAACTGGGTGATGCATTTCCTTCCTCATAAAATATTGACAAATACAATGTTGCGGAACATATTTTCTAAATTGTTGACGTGTTTGTTAGCGAACGGTCTTTGTCTTTCTGCCTTTTTGTTCGCAAATTGCTACCTATTGGAGCGCTACCACTAGCAACTGTCAATCAGTGGAAGTAGTCCACACGAACGAACACACACACACATATACATATATATATATATATATATATATATATATATATATATATATATATATATATACACTCACCTAAAGGATTATTAGGAACAGATACTAATACTGTGTTTGACGCCCCTTTCGCCTTCAGAACTGCCTTAATTCTACGTGGCATTGATTCAACAAGGTGCTGAAATGTTGGCCCATATTGATAGGATAGCATCTTGCAGTTGATGGAGATTTCAGCACATCCAGGGCACGAAGCTCCCGTTCCACCACATCCCAAAGATGCTCTATTGGGTTGAGATCTGGTGACTGTGGGGGCCATTTTAGTACAGTGAACTCATTGTCATGTTCAAGAAACCAATTAGAAATGATTGGAGCTTTGTGACATGGTGCATTATCCTGCTGGAAGTAGCCATCAGAGGATGGGTACATGGTGGCCATAAAGGGATGGACATGGTCAGAAACAATGCTCAGGTAGGCCGTGGCATTTAAACGATGCCCAATTGGCACTAAGGGGCCTAAAGTGTGCCAAGAAAACATCCCCCACACCATTACACCACCAGCCTGCACAGTGGTAACAAGGCATGATGGATCCATGTTCTCATTCTGTTTACGCCAAATACTGACTCTACCATCTGAATGTCTCAACAGAAATCGAGACTCATCAGACCAGGCAACATTTTTCCAGTCTTCAACTGTCCAATTTTGGTGAGCTCTTGCAAATTGTAGCCTCTTTTTCCTATTTGTAGTGGATGAGTGGTACCCGATGGGGTCTTCGGCTGTTGTAGCCCATCCGCCTCAAGGTTGTGCGTGTTGTGGCTTCACAAATGCTTTGCTGCATACCTCAGTTGTAACGAGTGGTTATTCCAGTCGACGTTGCTCTTTTATCAACTCGAATCAGTCGGCCCATTCTCCTCTGACCTCTAGCATCAACAAGGCATTTTCGCCCACAAGACTGGATGTTTTTCCCTTTTCACACCATTCTTTGTAAACCCTAGAAATGGTTGTGCGTGAAAATCCCAGTAACTGAGCAGATTGTGAAATACTCAGACCGGCCCGTCTGGCACCAACAACCATGCCACGCTCAAAATTGCTTAAATCACCTTTCTTTCCCATTCTGACATTCAGTTTGGAGTTCAGGAGATTGTCTTGACCAGGACCACACCCCTAAATGCATTATAGCAACTGCCATGTGATTGGTTGATTAGATAATTGCATTAATGAGAAATTGAACAGGTGTTCCTAATAATCCTTTAGGTGAGTGTATATATATGTATGTATATATACACACACACACACACACACACACACACACACACACACACACACACACACACACACACACACAGTATGTGTCTGATTTGAGTTACTGCAATGCAGTAAACATTTCACCAGTGATACAAATTTCATTTTTTCAGCTCCCTGAAAAAGGTTATGCTTTAAAATGTGATAAATATATATATATATATATATATATATATATATATATATATATATATATATATATATATATATATTAATCAGATAACAGATTATTGCCTTGATAGTTTTACAGTTAGTAAGCATGCAACATGCCATCACCCCCAAAATTAATTTCAGCCATCATTAATTGTATTATTCACCTGTTGCTTTTCAACTGTGTGATTGTGTCAAAATGTGTTGGCTTGTGAGGGAGGATATGAATCCTCAGATGTTTGCTTGAGAAGAAGCGCTGCTGCTTTTTCATGACTCTGCACATATTTTGAATTCCCTAATGCCTTACTTGGCTCTATGTCAAGCTCCAAAATCCATTACTTTAACTAAAAAGTATTGTGGTCTTCACTGTATCTCACAATTATCTTTTGAATATTAGCATTTCTAGAAGCAAAAAATCAAAAAAAAAGTTGGCACATCATCAACACCCACGCACCTACATCCAAAATAGTTCTCTCACTCTTTTCACATGAGAAAGGTTGAACTGAAGCAAGTTTTGAGATTAAACTCAGAGTGTATATCAGAGTGTATATCAGAGTTTACAAGGCTTTTGGACTCCAGCTGACAGTAATTGTATTTTGTGCTAATTTAAAATAGAACTGAAGTTCTATATCAAAACAGTTCCTGTTTCTCAACACAATGAATGTATTTTTGGCAGAAACAACAAACTACCTTTATTTTAACGCTTTATGCACAGAACTGCAAAATGACTCCTAACATTACAGTTGTAGACAAATGCCTACGATTGCAATAAAGGTTGTTAACGCCAGTGTTTGAGGGTTCAAATCCCAACAAATGACCTCAGCCTGACTAACAATATATTGCTCCCACTAGCTGACAGCAACTGATGTTTTGCTGCCAAGAATAATGTTCCCGTTTCCTACACAACATGAACACGACGGTCAGCACCCGACTAGTTTTTCACCTAAAAACCAAGACCGTTAAACTTGCGCTATAACACCAAATAGTAGACGTCTGGCTTGCGTACCTTAGCAAGTACTGTGAAAATGTTTGATCTCGGTGACATCTTTTTAAAGTCATGTGCTATTTAATAAATTAAACAAGTGCATCTTACTTAACTTGAGTCATATAAACCTGCTGTTTTCATGTTGATGCTTATTGTCTGCCGCTTGACAGAAAACATGGTGTAGTGTGTAAAAAAAAAAACATTCAAAGTGCAGCTTCTCTTCAAAGAAACAACACGCTGAACACAGATTGAGGATGAAATAGATTCTCTAATGCGGCAGGTGAGAAGCTACAGTAACACAAATTCTTGTTTTCCTCACAATTACACGGAAGGATCATTTGCTACCCTATTTATTTATTTTTTAAGTCGCTGAACCTCCATCTCCTGAGCGGCGTTTAAACAATGAGAACTCGGTGGCCTTGTGAATGAAGCCCGTATGTTTTCACATGGAGAGTTGAACCTTTTTCTCAGGGTCCTTTCAGACATGAACGACGATGACGGGACACAATGCCGTGGTTTAATATGCTCCGGGCAAACTGTTTCTGCTGGACACCAACGCGACGGGCAAAATTAAATTCTGATGGAGAGGCCGGCGCTGTCCACACAACACCCACTTTCATCCTTGGTTTCCACAGTAACCAACAGGAACATCTGGCTGAGGATGGCACGATAGAAATTGCACCTCGCATTTGACCTATTACTCATTTTCCCTTTCCTCTCCGCGGCGTCTTTTCATGTCTTTTCTATCCCAGCAATAAGCATCGAGAGAGGGAAACACATTTTCCTCAGGTGCATTTCAAACAACACCATTTCCCGTGTATAAAGGTATGCTATACAAAACTCTAGCAGACTAGAATTAAAGCTGAAGTGAAGACAGAAAACTATAGCAAAGTATACACCCTGTCCTGAAGACAATTGCAGCGGTGTCAATCAGAGTATTCCTTGTGGAGAAAATAAGCGTGCATTCTCAAGTCATCTTTTAGACAAGTGTGCACAGACGCAATTATAGGAGAAGTCATTTGAGGATGAGGCAGTCGCATAAAAACTGAGAAAAGTGTAATTTAAAAATCAAAAAGCGCTGTAGTGCGGACGTGTGACCCGTCTAGCTTTAATTAATGCGGCTAAACACAAACGTGGGCAAGGTAATGCGATTCACAAGCGCTTTCTCGACTGTGTCTGAGACGTCGGTTCACCAGATTAGTAATGCCGCCTTATGTTCTCGATGCAGGAGAGATTTGTCCAGACTGAAACGCGTGTTTGGAATAAAAGGCGCGGGGACTCCAGAGGAAAACAACACAAATGTTGAATGAGTGGGAATTCGAACTGAACAGCAGTTGCCTTTGACTCGAATCTTTCCTGAAGGGGAATACCATTATTCTTGCCGCCTGTGGGGAAATTTCTGCCAGCTTACTAATGTTTACTTACATCTTTGTGTGATAGTGTGTGTTTTTTTAAGGGTCGTAACGGGCGACTGCTCCTGCGGCTTCACCAGATAGCACAAAAAGCATAGCGATTGCACACGTATGGCTGTTTCTGAACTTGGCTTCTGTTTGTGTACGAGGAGATGAGTGTGAATATCAATCGTGCTCCATGATTCATGGATGTATGTCGTACATTATATGAATCTGTTTCCTGGCAGGGACACTGAGCTAATGGGAATGGGTTGAAGCGGGTTGAAGCGCCACCATCTGGAGCTAAACCCAGAGCTAAAGGGCCAACGCTACCGAACTCAAAAACTCCATTTAAAATGACCATGGAAACGCATCCGGCTCCTTTGAGGACCGGGTGACAGAGGGCGAGGTATCAAACTTTGAGATGAGCTCGGGTAAACAAAATATATGAAAATGATTTGCGATGGTTTTAGAAAACGTTATTCCAGTTCATCTGCTGGTTTCCCAGTGAGGGTTCAGTGATTTTTCAGTGGACCCAGAAAAATATATCTGAATTTCATGAGCTGATGAATACCCAACATTATCATTCATTAAAATTTCCCTAACGATTTTGCGGCTGCAAAACAATATTACTGTTCTCACAGAAGGTCAGTGTAGATCTGAGCCAGATTTGATGATAATAACAGGATTGTTGGAAATAAGCTTCAATCAGTTCATGAATGAGGGCAATGTTTAAATGTGCATTAATTGTTTTGGGCCACATTAGGGCAGCAGAACAAGCTAAATACATAACATATAACAAATTAAAAAAGCTCTCATTTGAGCTCTGTTCGGGTGCCAACCTCTGAGAAGAAATATGTAGGTCTTGAGCCGCTGGAAGCTGCATAATGTTCACCAGACCACAAACTGCCTTCTTTTCACCTTTGCCTCTTAAATTGAAATAAACCAACATGATGCAATAAAACACTCACTGAAAAAAAAAAAAAGGAATTCAACAGAGAAACTAATAATAATAGTGACGATTATCTATACCGCATATGTGTGTGTCTAAAACCTTGCATTATACCCAATTTTGGTTAATGGCATTCCATATGTCATTATACCACAATTATTTTCACTGTTAAATGAGTTAATCTGTTATTTAATAAAATGCCCATAATGGCATTTTTAATTGAATCATGTTATTTTCTGTTCTGGCACCATGTTATGTCGTTTTGCTTCAACGCTTTAACGATGACTACTTCCATGCACACCAATTACATCAGATTTAGCTTTTGTCCACGGCATGCACAAGTGCTAACCATCTTAAAAACAGCACAGCGGTGAGAGAAAAGAGTCCATTTTAAACATCGACACAGAGCCTGTGTACTAAAGGACTGAAGTGTGGGGGTATAATGGTATAATGCTAGTCATAAACCGAACAGAACATAATGTAACACTACCGGAGCCCATAAAGCTTGGACCCGTTGATATCCCAGTGATGACAAAGGAAGAAAAAACCTCCCAGAGAAGATCAAAGTACAACCACCAACTGTCCTTTTCCTGTCCGTAACATCACATTAGCTCTAAAAGCGCCCGACTGTGAGCTTAGCGATCAGACGGAAAGGCCAGCCATTCTGCCCCGGACAAAAGAGAAGCCTCCTGCAGTGTTATTGTGACTGTGACACTCGGACAGGTAATGCCCCCCCTACCCCCTCCCTGTCAGCCGGATGGGCTCATCGTCTTCAATCACCTCCAGGAAACTGCTCCTGAGGTTTCCCGGCACGGGCTTTTCGTTGTTCAGCCGGTTTCCCGCGGGCTCAGTAAAGGTCAGCAGGTATGCTACGAGCGGGGCGGATCGGGTACTTACAACAAGGGTAATTGAGCAGCACAATGTCGTCCAAGGCGATGTAGCCCTGTCGCTCATCGGAAACGGTCGCTTCAAAGATGACCTGTGGAGACAATGGGTAAATTAAATGACTGCAGACCATTACATCTTGAGCGGCGGGTAGACTGACGATATAGGAAATTAGGGAGATGGGGTCCAAAGGCCTGTCAAGAACAGACATGCACAGAGTTTTTCATTAATTCCATCGTACATTTAAAAGAAAGTTCCATTTTAAAACTTGCTATTGCCATTAAAATGGTAATCTGGAAAGTTTGTAATATTTCTGGTCCAGTTTTCCTTTCTGGTATGTTATACCAATAACAGCTGTAATAGAATATATTTGCCAAAACACCTCAGAATAAAAAAACAAGACATCTTTAAAGCCACTATTTAATACAAAGCTACGGGGTCAAACAGGGAAGAAATGCCATAGAAGAGGCACAGATGCCAAAATCTGCACTAACACTGGCCTGAACTGACAGTTTGTGGTTTCAGTTGAGTGAATAAATTGAGTAAATCGCATCAGCAGGCGTCTAAATTTGCATGTTTGTTTCTGTAAAATTCCATATTAATAATAATATTATTAATACTAATAATACATTGTATTTTTATAGCGCTTTAAAAAGGTACTCAAGGCACTTTACTTGGTAAAAAATATGAGCTAGCCTCAGTTGGTGAGTATTGACCGTCCACTCCTTGCTAAAATAGCTTGAAGCATATTTTGAGTACTATTCGTTCATTATTTTGTTGACCTCGCCTCCAAGGTGCCCTTGAGCAGCAAGCCCTTAAGCTGCTGTCCATTAGCTGCCCTCTGTTCTCATATCAGGATGGGTTAAATAAACTGTGTGACGATAAAAGTGGATTGACAGATTTACATATACACTTACAGACTTGAAGACTGGAGGAGCGACAGGATACCATTATGAATTGAACCCCAGTGCACAAAGCTGTCACTCCCATTCAACACTCAGCGGTAAAGTGTAGAGCACGGCATGCCCATCTGTTCATTGTTCAACTACAACAAATGTGCAACAATACATATTGCAACGTACAAAAAAAAAAAAAAGACAACCGGAAATAAAGTATTTGTGGATCCTCGGAGGGAAGAAACAACCTGCTACTTTAGAATCACAGGTGATCCACTTATGAAGCGCTTTCAAAAGGGCAAAAGAAAAGTTTCAAATGCCAAAACATTTGTTTAGTCTTCAACTACGCCCCATCTCACCAAACCATATAGTGCAAAAAAAACATGAATAAATCCCTCTTGTGGCCCTTTTATCAATCCATACGGCAGCTGCAGGAGTCCTTAAACACAGCCTAAATATTCACTTTGTCATCTAAATGAGCCGGGAGCATGCAGAGCCTCAAAGTGAATCGGGAGGCCTCCCAGAGTGCAACAAAGTCATTCTGGGTTTCCGAGTAGTAATTACAGTCAGCAGAGCCTCAATCAAGACACTCTTCACTTATAACGGCTGCAGCGCGACAAACTCTGAACTTAAGGGTTGAGCGCATTAACAACTGGTTAGATGAAAGCTGTCCTACATTTCGTGTGCATGTGCGTGGCAGCTACTCTTTCGCCCACTCTTACTACATCTAGTTATCTATGCCAAAGCCCAGTGGAAGCCAGACTGTGACCGCGCACTCTGACGGGCAATAGATGGCCATGTTGACAATGCATCAGGCTTTAAGTGCCCAGGGCCAATCAATACCACGAAAGGCCTTGGCAGATGGATACACACTAAGGCTTTCTTCCAACTAATTTATTTTTTATTTTTCATTCCTATGTCGGGCCATTAGAGACGTCAGACCGATTAACTCTTCAATACATCACGCGTCGACGCACCTGCCACCATTGATTCACTCGGCTCCGCGCTCTGAGCGATCATTAGGCTCCTCTGCATCTGCCTTCACTTAAAGAAAAGTGCCCGAGTATGACGACAATGCCAGTCATTGCCGAACTCTGCATCCAATAGCTGCGCACATGCAGACATCGGATATTATGCAAATGGATACAGTGGGATCCCCTTCAACTTTGCACATACAAAGCAGGGCAGTGAAAATGAGATGACCCGCTGAGTGCATGAGGAGTGCAGCGAAGGCTCAATGCTCTGCAAAAACTTTCTTTATTCGATTGTGTTTTCTGTATTTCCAGTGTGATTGTGTATTTATGTGTTCTGTGTCCAGGTTGTTCATGCATTCCTGCATGTCTCACATGTATTTGCCATTGTTTTGTTTGTTTTCCTTTGCAGCTTTTTATTCTAAATGTTATGTCTGTGTTGTTGAATTCCTGAGAAGGTTTTTCCTCATTTGCTTGAGTTCTGTCTATTTGGTGTTTTGTTATGTTGCAGTGTGTTTGGCTGTCAGGGCCACCGTAGTGAGGAGATATAAAGTGATGCATGTGTGGAGAGGAAAACTCTGCAGGGAAAGATAGTGGGAGAAACGCCTTGCATAGAAGGAGGGGATTGAACGTATAGAGGGGAAGCTTAAGCCACACTGATATTGTTTGTCATGACGGTGCCCGATAGCATCTTTAATATTTGATAGCAAAGTTTCCCCCTTTTCCAGTACTCACAAGTAGGCATGGAGGAAAATCGATTTCTGCAAATAATATAAGAGATAGATGTGTCCAATTGAGAGTATCCAGTTGAAGGTGATATCATTCTCCAGCTTTTCTCAGCCTCTCTCAGGCTATTGTTGTGACAAAGATGCAAAAAAAGATGCAAAAAAAAAAAAGGGGGCCCTGTAACACCAACAATCTGTGAAGTGAGAATCGAGGTTTGGTTTACTGGAAGCAGCAGGGTGCCATCTACCATCTACCAGGGTGCATCTACCACGGTGCCATCTAACAGGTTGCCATTTAATTGGTTGCCATCTACCAGGGTGCCATCTACCAGGGTGTCATCTACCAGGGTGTCATCTACCAGGTTGCCATCTACCAGGGTGCCATCTACCAGGGTGCCATCTACCAGGGTGCCATCTACCAGGGTGTCATCTACCAGGGTGCCATCTACCAGGTTGCCATTTAATTGGTTGCCATCTACCAGGTTGCCATTTAATTGGTTGCCATCTACCAGGTTGCCATCTACCAGGGTGCCATCTACCAGGGTGCCATCTACCAGGGTGTCATCTACCAAGGTGTCATCTACCAAGGTGTCATCTACCAAGGTGTCATCTACCAGGGTGCCATCTACCAGGGTGCCATCTACCAGGGTGTCATCTACCAGGGTGCCATCTACCAGGGTGCCATCTACCAGGGTGTCATCTACCAGGGTGCCATTTACCAGGCTGCCATCTACCAGGGTGCCATCTACCAGGGTGTCATCTACCAGGGTGCCATCTACCAGGGTGCCATCTACCAGGGTGTCATCTACCAGGGTGCCATTTACCAGGCTGCCATCTACCAGGGTGCCATCTACCAGGCTGCCATCTACCAGGGTGCCATCTACCACATTGTCATCGACCAGGGTGTCATCTACCAGGGTGTCATCTACCAGGGTGCCATAGTTAGGGGCCAAAGGAAATGACACGAGAAAAACTAATTTAAATCCGGAAGAGAGTTCTGGCACAAGAACAGCAGCGTAGACAGTTGAGGAGACCATCGCAGCTGGACGGTCACATGTGATGTAAAAAGCATGCGAGCATGTTAAAATGAGCCTCCTGCAGCGCCGCGTTTGGCTCATAAAATCCAATGCCGCAGAATTGATAGTGTAGAGAAACAAAATCCATACCACAACCCAGGAGGCCTCTCAGTGAATACATAAAATCCGTGGTAGCAGTAAAAGGGATTCCATTAAAAATAAGATTTGAACAGTAATTAAATATGTTGAGCTTTTAGTTTTCACCATAGCGCTGCAGACATAATTCATGTATTTGCATTAATGATGAAGCTCTCGATTGATTTGTGGACGCCATTAATCTTCAAGACAATTTTTATTAAATTAACGACTTGCATGCGATCTTTTGACAAACAAAAACAGCGTGCAACAGCGTTCCCGTTAATTTCTCCGGCGAGCATGAGGCCAACACTATTGATCCGTATCGACGATGTGGCAGTGAAACATTGAAATACATGACGTGCAATTACACCTGCCACCTTGTCTCTGCCGGCGGAAGAAATAAAGTGAGGTGTACAAAAATGTGTGTGTGTGTGTGTGTGTGTGTGTGTGTGTGTGTGTGTGTGTGTGTGTGCGCTTTGCGTACCTACAAAGCGGGGACCCATCATTGTGGACTGGCAGGTCAACAGGGGACATTTTAGATGTTGTGTTTTAATCATGCTAAAATCATGTCGAAAACCTTTTTAGTGAAATTAGGTTGATTCTAACCGAGAGGGGAGCTGCAGGTACGTGAGTGTTTCACAACTCCCTCACACAGTTTCTTTCCCTCTTTTTCACACTAACATAATGTGAATAGCATTTCAGCCCCTGGCAGGCTTCCTATGTGGAGGAGTCTCCTTGAACAGGATTTTTTATTATTTTTTGTTTAAATAAAAAAAATAATTACTCTTTTACGACATGATTGACGGAAGACAACCGATCCCTTGTATGACACAAGAAATAAAAAAAGAAATGAATCATCCTCACAAGAGAAAAATGATGTAAATGCTTTAACGTCGTTCTGCCATCAATACCATTGTGTGGTTAAAAAAAAAAAAAGGATTTAAGAAAACAACGAAATATGAACACAGAGCTCGAGCTTGTGGGTAACGTTATTGGCCGGACTTTCTGCTGACGTGGCAATGTTTGTCACCCGGATCGTTGTGAATGTGTGAAGCTCAATGTCCAGTGCAGGAAACTTGCAACTTTGAAAAGTACAGATTGACACAATTCCACTATTCACTGTCGGATATCACCACACGTCCGGTATTTTAGACGGCATTAATGCACAATGACAGAAAAGTAATGAATATGTAAAGTGTGTATAACAAGAGAGCGATGGAGTGGGCAATGATTATGAAGTTTTGCCAACTATATTTATACACTAGCAGTTAATTAGGAGGTTCATTGAGTAGCTGCTATTGAGCCTCATCTGGACGATAAACAGAGCAGAAAAGAAAATCATTTTACAAAATGTGAAGAATTTCATTCAAGTGAGTCTGATGTTAATTAGATACAAAATTGCACTGAATTTTCCTGCGTGCATAGTTTCCTGTGAACCCCTCGTGGCTAGGTAGGCAATCTGAATGCAGGGCAGGAAAGGCCGCAAATAAAAAGTACATTTAAAAAAGGATGTAATTTCTGGATGTAAATACATAAAAATAAGTGCTCACCATAGATAGTACCAAAAATTGAGATTGATTCCATGAAAACAGAGGACCTGACCTACGGCCCTGCCTGGAGGTGCTTTGCCTTACGATGAAAGGTAATAGGTTTATCGAACCTTATATTAACAACACTGCTGCACTGCCTGCCTGAAAGAAGGTGATGGGTTAGTAGAAGAAGAAAAAACACAATAGCCAAGCAAAAGAGAGAGCGAGAGGGGAAAGATAAGAGAGAAGGGGACTTAATGGTGAGATGCACTGGGAATTAAGATGGTGGGATAAGGAGGACAAAACGGCCAGGGACCGAACCCTGGAGTAGAAAAAAAATAATCTCAAGGGAGAGGAGCCAGTGTTTCCAAAAGAGCACTCTCTTTAACACCTACTATACTTCCCAAAGCCGGGCTGACAGGCAGAGAGTGAACCAGTCGGATCAATGTTCTCTTCTGTCCTTCAATGCCATGGCTATCGAATGTCCAATTCCCCCCGCCCAAAAAAGAAGACAAAAGCCTGCTCACCAAAGTCAAGTAGTGTCTGATCCACGCGTGTTAGACGGCGAGGTCATGAACGCATCATGTCACAGATGACACATGCTGATCAAATCAGAGTGTCAGTCAGTAGCAGTTTAACCAGCGTTATACTGTCGGTGTCAGTGCTATTAAAATCTCTGAAGAAGAAATAATATTGGTGACATTAGTAGGATTCGAGCATTTTGAGGGTTTGAGCCAGGATATCTATCTCACTTGTGAGTTCTCCAACTTTATGGAAGTGCGTTAATAAATCGTTTGCGGTCCACTTTAATGGCGAAATGGACTAATTGGACAGTGTGCCAAAGCTTCTCTACGTCTCCCGCTGTTGCTCGGCCACGCAGTTCCAGCAGTAATGAATCAGGGCGAACCAGAAAATGTTCTAATTTATTGCACGAAAAAATCCGCCTTTAACAATGGCCATTTTAAAACCGAGAAACATTGGCATTGCATTTCGTGATCTCATATCAGTGAAAGCAAAATGCACAGGTTGATCACAGTCCAACATATCTCTGAGGCAGTCTGTTTTTCCTGAGGGTGTTGATGCTCGCTGATCACAAGATACTTTTTTTTCCTCCTATTTAATCTCAACCACCACTTCCAACAGCACACACACACACACTCTCTCTCTCTCTCGCCCTCCTCCGAGCTGGCTGTAGTCTCCTCTCTAGGTGGAGCTGCTCCTCTGCGGCCTGCAGGGGCTGATCTGTTGGCTGAGAGTGCTGGACAGTGATCGTTATCGATGGATGAGTGGAGCCCTGTGGGGCCTGCACTGAGCTTTGAGTAGTAGCAGCAGGAGCCGTTGAGGAGAGAGAGAGAGGGAGCTTTTCCCTGGGCAAAAGAGGAAGAGGGGGAACACACAAAAAAAAAAGAGGCACCGAGCCTCCTCACTCCCAGCTCACTCCCTGCACAGCAGATTGACATACTTTGTTCCTTCAGGCTTATGTTTAAGTCTCCTCACTCATCTGCACAGCTTTACGTGCTTCATTATGTGCTGCCGATCAGCCAGGTTTATAGGACAAATAAAGCAATCTGTTCTGTGTCTACACTCCTGGCGGGGAGAATTTAGAGAACAGCGACCGTCTCATCACTCAGGCAGCTTGGACATACATCACCAGAGTAGTAGATTACATTGCTTATGCACGCCTGTCCAAATGGTAAACACTGCGGCGCTAAGCAAATTCCCCGCCCGGGCCCGACTTGTCCGATTGTACACCTCAGCCTCGGCACCTCTGAGAGCGCCCGCCCCCTGCCTCCTCCTCCTCCTCCTCCTCCTCCTCGGTGCGCGGCAGACAAACTTCTAACGTCCACGCAGGAGAGAAGAAAATCATTACTTTAAATCAGTTTGGCTATTTGTGAGAGTCGCTCAGGACAGGAGAGCTGAGGATAGTGAAGCGCAAGCTGTCCTCATTGATCTGTGCAGCCCTCTAATCTCATTAACTGGCTCTTGATTTATTGAGATGGGGCCCAGAGTGCGCCAAGGTTATGGAAGCAAACACCGGGCCCGCTCCCCCGCACCGAGGGTCGCGCGGAATTGAGGTCAATTGACTGTTCGGCGGACCCACGCTCCCACAATCCCTTACACCAACCGTTGCCTTCTCATTAACGTCTGTTCTGTGGGGTGGTGGTGTTGGAGGCGGCGAGCTCGGTGGGAAGATAGAGAGCGTGAGGGAATAAATTATTGGCCGTAATGAGGTTGAGGCAGAGGCTGCATCCAGTCATCAGAATCTTACAAGCTACACAACGGCGCTAGTAATGCAGCAGCGTCAACACAGGCATCAAACGGAGCCATTGATTGCACTGCAGCGCGTAAGGTAAATTGACCAATAAATAAAAGATACTATGCAAACAGACGCCCACTGTAATTATACACCTATTGAGCCACTGTGATATACGACACAGACGCAATTAGCTAATTTTTTTGCATTTTGGTTTGAAGGACAGGGGGAGGATGATGAAGCTGCCGAGGCCGACGAGTAGCCGAGGTTCTGCGCTGAGACCACCGAGCGGCTCAGAGGAGCAGCTCGGGGTTTAGCGCCTCGCTAACTGACACCTCACGTTTATTAATAAAGGGGGCAGCGATCTTTTCAAGGGCTGACATCACAAACATAATATGTAATTTGTCCAATATCAATACACGTCAGGGAAATTCATAATTTGCTGACTAGACAAGAGTCCAGCGGGCGACTTTGTGATACTGGACTTGAGCACAGAGGTACTTCAAGCTTATGCTTAAGCATGTTAACAAGCTTAACAATGGCAATGCTTGCATGCTTTTACAAAGCAGTATAATGTTTCTCGTGAGTTATATTCCCCATCTTAGTTCAGCTGTATTTAGTTATGCTATACAGCTGGCTTCAGACTAAACTCATCACAGTGCATCCTCAATCATATCACACTGATGAAATTTAATATATCCTCACAATTTTGAAGAACCCACTCTTAATGTCTTATTTACGCCAGAGTTGCATATCAAATATGCTAATTTCATATTGATAAGAAATGGAGCGGGTGAGAAAATGCTTTGTAAGTGAAGCTGTGACCAGTATGTGTGATTATTGAAGTCGATAAAGCAATAAAGTGACTAATCCGTTATCAAAATGACAATCAGTTTTCTGTCAATTAACGTATTACTTAGCTATGATTTTACTTATATTGTCAGCACTGCTGATATGACGGTATTGGATTTTTGAAGGGCAACCCCCAGACATTAATGTTGCACTTCCATAAAGTCTCACAAGAGACAGATTAAAAAAAGATCGAAGCAGCAGAGATGTCCTGATTTTTAGTCCCTAGTATTGGCCAAGCTCCAAAGCCAATCATACTCTTCCCATAATTCAACTCTGTAGCATCTTTCCGTAGATCTTTCCTTAATCCCTACGTCTTTCAAACTTGATACCCCAAGTTAAATAAAACTTTAGAAAGAAAAGTTAGAAACTTCCCTCCAGAAGACAATTGTTTTCACAAGCTAAGCAGTAGCCTCCATGAAAAGAGAACCGATCTGTGTTGTGCTCCATTAACTGCAAGTGACAGTGCCCCGGTGTTTATGTCAAATTCATATATATTGGATAGAAGAAGAACAACATTGCGAGTTTAAAATGGCTCGGAGCTACAAATGTTCTTTCTCTTCCATGTAAGGAAAATGAATCTGAAATAATGTGAGCGTTTGACAGCTTTTTTTTTCTTCTTTTTTTTTTTAAAGATACAGTTAAACATTTTTGGACTCCGGACAAGATGTGGTGGGCATGCGTGGGTTTCTACGCCGTTTGTTTGGATCGGTAAATCTGGGATTACATACCGGGTTTAATTTCTTACAAAATTGCACATGAATGCAACAGCTGGAATGAGGCCAAGCATAGAGCAGCAATTACAGAAGAGAACAGTGTGTTCTCACTGCAGATCCTCATCACTCGCTAGAAGCTGAGAAAAAAAGGTTTTCAGAGCCTGTATATCTCCACCAACATGCCTGATTATATACACATTCATATACATTTTGACCAATGGATTTCCATGACTTTTCCATGACTTTAAACCAAATTTCCATGACCAAACATGTTGTGAAATCTCAGTGTATACATGAAAAAGTGATAAAATGTAGTATTTAACAATGCTACTCAAAGCATACAGTATACCTTAAATGACACAAATTAATGAGAGACAATTGTTTGATTAAAAGAATAAACATTTATATAGATGCCTGTATGTATGCCTGATTATATTTTGCGCGTTTTTCTTTTAAAAGCATATTAATTATTTCAAACTCGGCCTAAATGAACGACATGCACATATAAATATAACAAATTTCCATGACTTTTCCAAAACTTTTGGGATTTTATTTTTTTCAAGGACTTTTCCAGGCCTGGAAATAACCATTTAATTAATCACCATTTAATTAATCACTGCAATCACTGCAGGGCAATGGCGGCCTCCTATATGTGTTTGACTCTCACCTGGTATTCACTGGGCCAGAAAGTGCTCACGGCGAGCTCCACCTGGTGCCACTGGCGTCCCTGGGAGCCCGAGATATTCCACACGGCGCTGCCCTTGGGGCCCCCGTTGACCCGGATGTAGACCTGCAGGTCCCCGGGGCTGTGGCCGTCGCGGCTGTACAGGAAGTAGCTGAACTGGATGCAGTGGGTGTCGTTCTCGCTGAGGGGGAGCAGGAGCAGCTGAGCTCGCTGGCCGCCGAAATGCTGCGAGGAATTGACCATCATGAAGGACCCTGGAGGGGAAGACGGAAGATGAGGAGCATCAAATACTGCTCATTTTACATTTGAATCATTATTGGCAGTCGCTCAGCTCGCTGAGAGGAACTTGTATGACAGTTTAGTGCGAGTAAGACACAACGACCTTGCCAGGCAAATCGTATATACCGATACACACTTCACAAACAGCAGCGATTTCAGCATTTCCACCTGCCAGGTAAGCGCTGATTGACCTGAAGGATAAGAAAATAACAAGATCCAATGCTTCACCTTTAACACATCCCAGGATAGAAATGTCATGTTAGTTTTCAACCGCTGAACGTCTGCCTCTTTTTTTGTTTCGTTTTTACTCCGAAAATGAGCCTGAGAGCTGAGGTTGACAGGCTCAAGGTTGTTACCCAGAATATCTGTGTGATCCTCTCTGGCTATTTGTCTGTATTTGGTCAGTCTCTGCATCTTCCCGCTTCCACAAGGCTCCCATCAGTTTTGCCGCGCTGCCTTCAGATCTGCCGTGTTCAAAGCCGCGGCGCCGGGTGTCAGATCGGCCTTTCATTTTTTTGGACCGAGGTTCACAGAGTCACTGCTGGCTCTGTCATCCTGGCAGCACGGCAGAGATACCGAGAGAGGAGCACCGCGATGGACGGGAGGGGAAATAAAAGGGGGGGGGGCTTCGCCTTTGACTGCGGCCTTCATGGCAACTGGGAAGCTCAATATAAAGTGGGGGGAAAACTAACTTTGTATGCATATTCACCACTAAAAAACAACATGATCATTTGACTACAACCTGGAAAGCCTTCAGCCTAAAAGTCACACCATTAAAACAATTCTTCCTATATCATAAAATGTGAAATGTCTTCTTTGAATATAAAACAGGTCGAGATGTTATACAAATACTATAAAATTATCAAGACACTTTGTTGAACCCAGAATACAAATACCTGAAAATGTCTCCATTCAATATACTCTTTTTTTCCTCATTAAACAAATAGCTTTTTCTTATTCATTATGAGCCAGACATGGACTGTGCAAAAACTACGAATATATCTTTTTTTAGATGGTCACTCTCTCAAATCAAGTGGTCCTGCCATGACTTGGCCCAAAGAGACGTCAGACCAACCGCGCTTTTTAGGTTTGAGAGCAGAAGAATCGGACGCCTTAGGCAACGTCACACCAGGCGGGGAAAGGCACAAAAAAAGTTGGACATGCTCGTCATTCTAATAAGGCCTTATGAGACGCCCAGGTCCTCCAAAACGTCAAGGAAAATGTATGTCATGCAAAGTCTTCTATACCTTGGCACACTATAAATATAAATGTGTGTATATATATATATATATATATATATATATATATATATATATATATATATATATATATATATATATACGCACAATTCCCAGGTGCAGTGATTATTTGTGTTCTCGGTGCATCAGGCTGGTAGCGTGTAGTCTGGTCTCAACATGACGGGTTACTAATATGAACTCTAAACCGGTTGCAGTCAACTAACGATGAAAGAAACTGCTTTCCTGCAATGCCGGCAATGAAAAACTCAAGTTAAGATTCTTCCTTTCTCCAAGAGAATGTTTTAACATCATAGCCTCTGTGAATTGTTCATCACTGCTCATAAATATTAACAGTTTTTTATCTGCAGTTTTAATCGGCGCATGAAAGAATGTCGCTGTTTTCTCTTTAGACAAAGCAGGAAGTACTTCCGTATGCTCTTCTATGTGGCGGCTTGGGACATCGGGGTTTTTAGTCGGACTCATCACAGACATTTTATAATTTACTTTTTATTATTGTTTAAATTACCTTACCTTAACTCTAAACAGAAAGAGAAACACTCAAAAGGGAAACGGACGTTATCACAACAACAGAAATGCCAGAAATATTGAAAAAAGCTGATAAATGTTTTACGATGAGCTGAAGTGGCAAAAATGTGTGAATATATAAATAAAAAGACGAAAAGAGATGCGATAAAAGCTGCCGAGCACGTCTCTTTTACCATAGCTGCTATTAACAATGCCACAGGCGACAAGTGGATTAGAAGAGATCAATTAATTTATGAGAAAAACACAAATGCTGCAAAAAATGTCATTATGTATCTTTACTGGTGCACGATTTATTTACGATGTAATCTTGTCACGACCTCTCATACCCGCATAAATATGGATACACAATGAATCCGTTGGTTTGACAAAACTTCAGACATTCCCTTGTGCAGCATTTCAATGGAATAACTGGTGTTATCGTCATAAAACTTTGATTTAAAGCTCCAGAAACGCTGAAGGTTGAGTGGATAGAATATTCATGTGATCCCCTCTTTAACTTCTGTTTTTTTTTACGGCCTTAAGTGGTTTCCGCTTTCTTATCACCCATCCAGATCATCAAGTCGGAACTTCTGCCCTCAAAATGTCTCTCCGTCCAAACGTCATGAACAAACGTTGAAGATAAACACAAGGAGACAAAAGGACGGGCAGTAAGCCGTCTGTTTATTACCTTGGACTGGTTAAAGTGGCCTTGGGGATCACGCAGTTTTCCTCCCGGACTTCTAATCTTCCCATCATCATCATCATCATCATCATCATCATCATCACATTGACTCTTTGATGCCAGCAGGAGAGAGCGAGCGCGCTAATTGCACTTATAACCTTCACATTCGGTGCTGTGGCATCGTGGGTAGTGTAGTTGCCTTCATGCTGTAGTTGAGCAAGAGTGCAATCAGAGCCCTGCCTCCCGCCATTAATCACACTGGCACCAGTATTAAGCCATAATGGCAACCGAGGGAATGCTTAAACCAGAGAGATGGCTGTAATACTGGCGCAGTAACACACACACACACACACACACACACACACACACACACACACACACACACACACACACACACACACACACACACACACACACACACACACACACACACACACACACACACACACACACACTCTTTACAGGCCCAAAAGCAGACTCCAATCCAAGTCCCGCTGACCTTCCCTAGAGTAAGAGCTGGCTTCCTCTTTAACCTCCCCCATCATTCCTCCTCCTCAGTTCATTTCCTCTGCTTCCTTTTTCCGCTTCCACTTCTTTCATCTCCTAATCCCTCACGTCCACCAGCTCCGTTTCATCCAAATTCTCTTGAACGCAAACGTCCTTAATTAAACAAGCATAAATACACTAAGGTCCGCCATCTGTTTTTCTGCTGTCAAGTAAAGGAAAAATATCGCTGAGGATCTTTCATTAACAAGCGATGTGTGGACAGAAAATATTTACGGCTGTTATTTTTAGATTTGTGTTTCTTCTAAGTGCGGCTCGTTATTCAGGCAAAGTGTCATCAAGTGAGCTTCAAAGCCTCAACTGTGATGAAGTTCGGTCCATTTGGTTTTCAAGCCAGAGAGTCACCTGGAGTCTGGTTTAATCTTTGGCCTGGACTGTGTCTTGTTTGCTTGGACAGAGTGACAGCAGGGAAAAGAAAAGAAAAAGAGAAAATAATTCAGGTCAGGTCCACAGACAACCTGCACATAAAGAGCCTTAACATGCATGTCACAAAGCCCCTCTGACCGCCGGCCGCTGCCTCCCTCGGCTCCATCCTCCATCCTCCATCCTCGCTGCCCCCCAAAAGCACGGACGAGACGTCAAACTGCCAGAAATATCCTGCGATAACAGGCAGCTGCTGTCCTTTGAGATCTCGCTGTATTCTTGGACACAAGAATATTTGTCTCTCCCTCACCTGCTCACAGGCGAAGCCGGGCAGGCTCTGGCTTATCCCCTCCTCCTCCTCCTCCTCCACCATCATCACTGCTGCTGCTTTGATGTGCGAGCTCTCGGGGGGGGGCTGTGTGGCTAAATTGCTTTTTCTTCAGCTACGAGAGCTGGACCCCCTCATTGTTGGAGGGCACGTCTCCAACTGTTCTTATGACAGGATTGCACAGGGAAAAATGAGAGGGGACAGAGGAAACACATTCTGTAGCCTCAGCTATAGCGATGCTTTTCTCATTATATTCAAATATCTTTAAGCAACTGTGGTAAACCAAATATAGACGTAACCTCTCCAGTACCTCTGTTACTGTTTGATTCAGCTGAAGCCACCTGGTGGTTGTTAGAGTGAAGGACAAGCCAGTGAGCCGCAGATTTAAGAAAGGCACGATGAAGCGGCGTCTATAGCTTGAGTCAAGCCTGCTCACAATTGATCAGTCGATCACCACGCGACGCATGCCGGTGAGATTTATCTGTGATGCCACGCTGACATCAGCGAGGATAACCGTGTGAGGCTGCAGGTTTAAGATCCAGGTACTGCAAGACCTCTTTGCATCATAGGAAACTCTGAGAGATCAGAAGTGTGTGTGACTAACGATATTCTATACAGTCTTCACGTTCTGTATATTTGAAAAGACTCAGAGTTCGGTCGTCTTACTTTTAAGATCTCTGGAAACAGGAGGAGGGAGAAATAAATGTTGTCAGCCCAGAGAAGCTGAAATCAATTCTGCCACTAACAATTATTTTCTCGATTAATCAATGAAGCATTTAGTCAAAGAAATGTCAAAAAAAACTGTGAAAATGCCCATTTCAATATTCTAGAGCACAAGGTGACCTCACTGATTGTCTTGAACATAAACATATTCAACTTCCTATCATGGAAGTCCAACAGAAGCAGCCAGACGAGAACCAACAAATGTTTGCGATACTTTCTGGAAAAAAACGACTCATCGATTTCACAACGAAATCATTGCAGCTCTAATTCATTCCAAATATTGCAGATCAAAATAACAAACCTTTACATATATCGGGTTATTTTAAGTATTGGCACTTTAGTTTTTTTCATATAATTGTGAGGATCGTTGACTCTCAAGCGGGAATGAGTTTGAAGAGGACAACGTCTTCATATTGAATTTCTTTAAAAGCAATCTGAGAAACATGAAGGTTCCAGAATAAACAGTCATGATCCCCGCACTATGTTGAGAAACAGTTCAACTCGGTTGCACAGCACAAATACACTCAGTGCTCCTCAGCCGTAGACCATGACGCTCTACGTGCCGCTCTATAGCATCGCTTCTGGAAGTGTCAATGTATGCTCGCTACATGCACAGCATGCTTTCAAAATAAACGTCCATCTAAACAGGAAGACGGGACTCTCGACTGGTCACGTGACCAACGGCTGACGTCAGAGAGCGCTGACGTATTTGACTCACTGGGTGAGAGAACGGGTAACTGTGGTGCAGCTAGCGAACGCCTATACAGTCCAATGCAACAGTCCTTTGATAAAGCCTAACTTCATGAAGGTAATGATTATTTTGTCCATCTTTTTCAAAATCAACAAAAGAGAACACCCCTCTGTTTAATGAGTCATGGCTCGTGTCATCAGGAAGTCACAGAAAACGGGGGAGACTGAATCAAAACGGTCAAGTTTTGAGCCAGAAAACCCAAACAAGACGCTGAAAATACAGAACTGTGGAGCCGGGTGATCTTTTTCTGTGGGTGTCCCACTCCAAGTGACACCTACCATATTATACACAGTCATTTGAACAATAGTTGACATAAATATATTGATAAGTGCAGCTTTGAGCACGTCTCCCTGATGATCCTTATGTACCCTTACTCGGGGCTTTGCTTGAAATTGAACTGAAAGTGCATAAGTCATGATTATACATTTTCTTGTTTTGACAAAGCCTCGAGCGCGAAGAGAAGAGATGAGAAATCAGACGCTGAAGGTTAGCGCACTCGCGGAAATTGGTCCAAACAGGCTCAGCGTCTCCTCTCCTTTTAGCTTGATGGAGTAAGTCAACATGATTGATGCCATAATTAGAAACTTGATAGAAATTCATGAAGATATTACAGGCTCTGATAACCTTACTCCACACCCTTCAGGACACACACAGAGACACATACAGTACTGTGCACACACACACACACGGGTTTGGTGTGGAAAATAAAATAAAAAAATAAATACAGACAAATTCTCCATGAATCCATAAAAGCTGATAAGGCCCCATCTATTTCTCCCATGACCCTGCCAAGGGCGAGGGAACATGCATTAAGAGATTAGGGGACGGCCTCAGCTCCCTGAATTCACATCAGAATGTGGGGTGGGAACCTGAGTCATAGGTCTGCCCGCTTTTTATCACACTTACACTGAGAAAAAAAAAACGCAGGGAAAGTGGAAAGGAAGGGCGGGCAAGTGGAGCACGACTAGAGCGAGAGATAGTGAGGGCTTTTATCTTTATGTTTGTCGACGTCGCTTTTCGTTGGCTTTCCCTCCGCCGCCATCAATAACGCTATGTATAACTCAGGCGGCCCTATTCTGCACAATGACAACGCCATCTTTCCTTGGAAAAGGCCAAGCAAAACCTTGTGAATTTTAATCAAGTTTTTATCTAACATTTTCTAACTCCCGCCGCCGCTTTCGCCGCCGCCGCCTTCACCGGCACTCTCCGTGAATAACGGTTAACCGTCTGCTTTCTGGCGACGGGTGAGAGCGAGCCAGACGGTTTTCCTCGACCACCCTTCCTCCAGGGCATCTAGCAGAAAGGTCATTTAAGATTTTCAATTTGGCCTGAGAATTTGGTCTTTCAGATCGTCATTTGCTTTTCATCTCTTATTACTTCTTCTTTTTTTTTCTGATATTGCAACCCGGGAGCCATGGTGACCTCAGATGATATTGCATGTACAAGTGGAGTGAAGTACAGCGAGCGTAGATGATTGGGAGGGCACAGATTGGTCTCGCTGTTTGCTCTTCTCTGTATTTCTGGCTGCAGTGTGTGATCTGTTCAGCTGGCAGGAACGCTGGGGCTGGGGCTAGTTTGCTGGAGCCAAAAGGCAATGCAGATTTTGCCATTTACAAAGTGACACAGTGCTTACACCGTGCGAATGGGAAATCTGCAAACCAACAGCAGCTGGTCATGAATGCGACACTGACAGAGCCTTAAACGTGGCGCAAACAACACAAGTCTGACTGCGGCTGACAACGACGAGCTAATGAATTCCGCAAGAGGCCCGGCAGACGACAGCGGAGACATAACCCAGTTTTTTAAAATGGCGCTTCCGAGATGCAGCGTCTAGCACCGCACACTGTGTGGGATGTGCCCGACGGCGTCTGTGAAGAAGCAGCATCGCAGGCAGCGGAAACACCCGAGCTACTGTTCGATCTGGTCTGGATCGATGACTCTATTTTGAAAAATTCCCAAGGCACGCCTGTTTTTGTCAATTTTCCGTACAGGATCGCAAGTAAGGGTGCACGTTATGTGCATGATGATGCAATCGTTTGTTTTTTATTTAAATGACTGGAAAAGCTCAGTAAATCATATTTAAGTAGTTTTTTTATGAGTTCATAGAAATGTAACTGTTTGTGTTGAATGTGATAATGGCTCTAATTGATCGTAGGCTCCTAAATTGAATTTATATCAAAATTGTATTATTGTGGACATGTGATATGAGCAGATATCGTGCCATTATCCAAAGAATCAATATCATAAGGAATTGTAGACCTGGTTTGTTCCCATACCATGAACCCCCAAATATTAGCACATACAATTGTACAACTGTATGTATTAGTCGATTCTGTGCAGTGGCGCCAGACTAAAAAAAACTTTTGCAAAACTTAAAATGGCATTTTTACATTCAAGTGACACCGCCGCCGTTATTATGACGGGAGAGAAGCCGCCAGTCAGGAGATATTATTATAGACTGTCAACAAAATATTCCTCAACCTGACCAAGTCGTTGTTGTGCCTAAACCCAACCATGAACAGTTCAAGAGTTTTTGAAGGCGCAGACAAATAACTTCAACTTCTCCATCGAGGCTTCAGATCAGTAGTTTTATTGTGCATATTAGGTGTAGAGATTTGGGAAACATGGATTCCAGGAAGAATAAAGGTGAATGGGGCGAGGTGTGTAAGCCGACAGCTTTCCAAAAAACACACAGAAATGTTCTTGAACATTAAAGCGTGAATATTCTGGAACACAAAAGACTCTAATGTTTGGGTGAATCAATGGTGAATTATTTGAAAAATTCTGAAAAACTGTTACGTATTGATACGCAAAGCTACAAAACTAATAAAGTGATGTTGGCCTTCAAGAAGCATCGACTGAAGTCTGAGGATAGAAAACAGAATCGGTCGAGTCTTGGGTTATATAAGCTTCTGAGCTATAAAAACCTGCACTCCGTTTCACCAGTTCTTCCGATCAGCCATTTGAAACTGAACGGCCAGTGATGGAAAAAAACACCGCCATCATCACATGTGCTTCTAAATCTGGTTAGTATACCTCTTACACATGGGGATGCTTCTATTTGAGTGGCCATTGTTAAAGTGGAAAGAGGGGACGGGGGTAGCACTTAGCTAATGGCTCATAGAAAAGGTATTGCAACAGCCAGAAAAAATAGGTGTGGCGCGCTAGAATCGCCCAAAAAACAAAGCTTTGTAGTCTTTGATGCAGAAAAGGTTTCATAGACACATAAGTAGGTATGCAAAGACACGTCCACGTAGATCAAAGACACATGGACACGCATTTAGTGCATTTTGTTGCTGCCAGGCTCGATTATTGTCCCTAAAAACACAATCATTGCTTTGTTTCAGCAGTAGAAGAAAAATAGCAGAGAAATTTGATTGTGTGCCCGTGGCAGATGAGAAAAGTTTAGCTCGGGCCAACTTTCCCTCACTGGCTCACTGACCGCCCTCACTTCCGCAAAGTCTCCCTCGAAGCAACGCTTGCTTAGCAATAAAAGATAGACTTCTCGCTGTTGCTCTCAGCGTGGATTCAGGCCTTCCCAAAAATAAATCTAATCCCGATCCTAACCTCAACCCCTAAACACCGTCAGTCAGAGTCCGGGCCGGCTGACAGACAGATGCGGATGGAAGCGGACGCGGGATGCGGGGGGAATCTTCTCAGTGGCAGAAATCAATAATGCATTAGTAGCCGCCCAGCGACAACGTGTGGGCCGACTATCTCCCCTCGTACCACTACCAGCTCCCCGCCCCGCTGCTGCATCTTGATATATACCACCCGCCCTCAGCCTCTTCATCTAACTCCTGTGATCTACTGTTTGTTTCATCTCACCATCCCGGAGGCCTTTTGGGGAGCTGGTGCTCTCTCTCTCTCTTCTCTGCTCTTCGTGCCAGTATTCCTCGCTCTGTCTGCCCTATTTCTTCTAGGTTTCTCTGGTCATTTAGTAAACAGAGCATGTCCTTTCCCAGGCCCCGCTGCTTTCCTCGGCTCATCCAGGACAAACAGGTACAAGAGGAGGGAGCCTCGTTTCCCCAAAGGAACTTTAGGAATACGAGTACATGATACTGAAAAAGGCTTTCGAATAAATGCAATCATGTGTAAAATAATATTGTTTTTAAGCAATAAACGGTACTTTCCACCGTTGTGTAGGAGTTTGTATTATGTACGTATGAGTGGTTAGACTTGATATTTCCCTTATTTTGAACTTTATTGCGTAACTCCAAAAAGGTATACGCGTTACTATGCGACTTCATATGAATGGTATAAATATACAAAATATTTTCCCCTCCAAACCTATTTTTTGATGTTATTTTCTTTGTTTTCAGTCCGCGCAAATGATGCCGAGATTTTCCATCTTACTTATTCATTGACTTGTTTACGAGGCATTTCATTAACATTGTAATACACAGATTGTCGAGTGATTTGCGTGCCATTTACCAACAATGATGGACGCAGCAAACGCACCGTCTCACTAACAACCGCACTGTCCACGAATGAAGAAGCAAACGACAGCTAAATGTGAGAAAAATCCATTAACTGGAAGTCCCATCTATTTGTTATTTTCCCGTTTACTAACAGCTGCAAAAAGAAACAGCTCGAGCGGCCGTAATGAAACAAGCATGAAATCAAGTCTTACAAAGAGGTGATGGGAACAGGAGACTTACAACATCCTGTAAGTGCGAGCCGCGTCCCACAATGCAACATGAGAACAGGTGCTCAGGTGGAGTAACCTGAGGTAGGAGGAGGAAGAGGATAATCAATAAAACTGTTCCGAGTCCCCGACTGCCTTGGCAAAGACAAACCAAGTCCCCTTCCCTAAACCCATGTCCGATCAAGATAAGCCCGTTTCTTGGATGTATTTGCCCTTCAATGATAAGGATCATGAGAAGTGGGTGGGAAGTTTTGAGGCCAATAGCCTAAAATCAGATTTTCATCAGTTGCTGCAGTGCAGAGCTGCAGCATCTGTGTGGTGGAGGAGGGAGAGAGGGAGTATTGGCTCTGCCAGGCTGGATCAAGGCCCAGTGCAGGTCCCAGTCCCACCTACACCCCCCCCCCCCCCCCCACATCCAAGAGCTGCCGCGATAAGGTTACAGTCCTACTGCGCGCCAGTGGCGGATGTGGAAAAAGCAGTGTGCATCTGGAGGAGAGAGGCGACCATCTGGTCCAGATCACCTTCAAGCTGCAAAGACCAGCACTTCCTCTCCTTCCACCCGTCCCTTCTTTGACCCCCGCCACGAAGCCCGACCCCGGGAACACATCGCCAGCCGGGGTCAGCGTGGGCGGGAGAGTGCTGAGACGCTGGATGTGGAATCTGTTACTGCAGCAGCAATGTGAGGATGACAGCAGCACTTAGGGTTTGATGCATGGGTCTGGATTTGAGCACAGATACTCATATTTCCCACTTGACGCTGCTAACCGTGTGCAAAAAAACAACAATCTGAAATTAAATATAAAAGATATAATGAATTCATGAATGAGATGAATAAAATACATAGCATGTGAGCAATCCAATAAACTCCAACTCTTTCTCACAAAAACTATTTTCTTTCCAAAAAGTCTTCATCATTTTTAGAGATTTGCTTTTCATATTTTCAACTTTTAATGGTTTGGAGCTTAATAAATGAAGAGCACAAAACCCTACTTTTGTTAATAAATGATAAAAACAGTAATAATTAGTTCTACAATGAGCACAGCCTTACAAAGGTAGTATATATTGCCAATATGAATCCTGTTATCTCTGTAAGCCATCTTCAGATCTTTCTTTTCAAAGACAAGAATCATTTTTTGAATTTCAAAAAAACTAGCCCTCAGTCTGCGAGTAGACATGTTCGGGGGTTTCAGTCTGGCGGTAGGGGGCACACTCATACTGGCCTGCAACATTCACGGAGGCCCTTTCAAAATAACAATGAGCATGAATGTGTCCCTAATCTCAAGCAAAAACACATGGCACCCTGTTGGATTAAAGAAGCAGGGCGGTTTAAATTTTAAATGTGCCGTTGAAAGGCGGACCGTTAACTGACAGGGGCGCCTTTCAAATCCCTTTTGGGACCGCGGCAACGGACTAACGGCTTAACGTGCCCCACACACACACAAAACACTGTGATTTATTCAAAATCACCCACGCTTCAACCCAATTGGCCGCGAGGAGACACAAAACCAGCCAATAGCCGAGGCTGCGTGATTCAAGCGGGCCAAACAAAACGCAGCCACTGCTTGGAGTTCATTTACTTTCACGGATGCACTCCCACAGTGTTGCTCATTCAAAAGTCATCGCTCGGGCCCGACACAATTGAACGGCGTTTGTAATCCTCGGGATCTTAATTCATATCCTGTGCGGCTGCAGTTTTAATGGTACAGCTTCCAGCAAATAAAGCCTTGGAAATTGAAATCAATAGTAATAAATCAGCATAATAAGCATCTCGGTTGAAGTCGGAGAGGGAAAGCGCGCTGTTGTCGAATCTATCATTTGACATTTATGAGCGGGAACTCTTAATCCTGGGGATTCGCTAACAGTGCGAGCGGAGTCCTCCGACTGATTACAAATCACGGCAGGAGAGCACACGGATGTCCATAAAGGGGCCGCGGAAGATGACCCCCGCACCCGGCAGCGGCCCCGGGGTTGTAATTACAAGCAATCGCAGAGATGAAAAAAAATCCAGATGAATCCCCGACAGGAAAATACCCACACAAAGCTGCGGCAATTACATTTGTTTTTTTTCTTTTCTTTCCCCTCGCAAAAGAGGAGAGCGTGTTCGCACAGCAAGGTCACACGCTGCATTGTGAAATGTGCTGGGGGAGCGAATGAGTGACTGCGGACAAAGAGAACGTGTTTGGACAATGATGCATGATCGGGCACAGACGAGGCGGCGGAGGCTTCCCGGGTCGGCCCACTCGTTCAGTTTTATTACACAGAGCAGGGGTGCCGGATTTAGGGCGAGGGGGTATAGCACAACAAATAAAAACAGAGAGGGAGAGAGAGACGCAGGTTTTCAGGCGTAACAGTTGGTGTAATTTGTCATCTTCCCTCCTTTACTGGCTCTCTGTGCAGAGCGCTGCAAATGAACTTAGCGGCAACAGCCCCCCAAGCGTGGTCCCAAAATGCCAGGAGAACAATAGCAGCGGCCGTGGCAGTGGCTGTTGCAGTTGTGGCAAGGCAGCAAGTGGCTGGAATGAAGAGGGGAAGGAGGGGGAATGTGGCTCTGTGTGTGTGTGTGTGTGTGTGTGTGTGTGTGTGTGTGTGTGTGTGTATGTGTGGAGGGGTTCAAAGAGGGAGTCCAGCTTTGTCCGCCGGCTGTTGCCCTCCTGTGAGGGGAGGGTGGCATGGAGACAAAAGGTCCCAACAGACGGAGAACGAGGTAACCAACGGCACACTAAATCCTCTACACACATTTGATGACACCCCCACACTCCCCCCACAACACACAGACACATTTTACACAATCTCATGACAGCGCCCAAGCGGTGCACAAGGAGAAGGAGGGGAGCCCACTGGAACTGGGTCAAAAATCCAATTAATCCATGACAGGAGAGAAGGGGTTTGGAAGACACTCAGAGAGACGGTGCAGGAAAACCACAAGAGATGGGAAACAATACACCACTGCCCCTTGACCTGTGTGTGCGTGTGTGTGTGTGTGTCAGAGAGAGAGAGAGGGAGAGATAGTGCGGTTATGTGGCGAGCGCATTCATGTTGGATCAAGGCCAGCAGGCCGTGTTTGTTATTTCAGAACCAAGTGCAAGTCCTGTAACTAATGTACTTGCCCTTTGAAGTTCTTGGAAATAATTATACATAAAAAGCAGCCCTGACTTTTATGTTTTACTTCACTGATTGATTGAGGAGGAGGAAACTATTTCAACGCTTTCTAACGATCTTCTCTAATCCTTCCACAGCTTTACACAAATCCCACCTCCAATGCATAAGTGTGCGTGTGTGGGGTGTGTGAGAGGTTTGGGGGCTCTTCCCACTGAGTGAAAGTGGGGAAAGTGCATGCTTGGGTCCCCCCGGAGATCCGGAGATGTTAATGTGGGGCGAATGGACTGCGGCAGTGGGGCGACAGCAGGGATGTCAGCAGGGCTGCGGAGCAGTCACTACGGGTGATGGGTGTCAGCCGGGAAGATAAATAATGTAATGTCTACGGGATGTAATAGCATCCGTATGATTGGAGCCGGTGACACTCCTGGGGAACACTCCATTCTAATGGAAACAAATTCACAGCCATCAGCCGCTGCTCCCAGAGATAGCAGCCCAGCGGAGATGGCAATGAAGGAGGAGGGAGGAAAGAAAACTAAAAGCAGCACGCCAGCATTTAGTCGGTCGCTCTGCCCTTTCAAATCCTCCCTGAATGAGATGAGAAAGAAGAAAAAACTTCATACTGTATGGCTTGAAACTTTCCAATCCCCGTTGCCACAGCAGGTGTCGCCCATTAGCTGTCAGCGTGTTAATATCTGCAGCTTTTCATTCAGTATGGATTTACCCTTAAAACCTTTGGCCGGTCCAAGTTAAAAAACATGATGACTTAAGCGGGCCGGCGGTGGCATTATTTTGTCAGCTGTCACAAAGGAGCTTCTCTCCCATCACTCCCCGGGACGTCCATCAGTCAAACCCATCAGGTTTGGCCGGTCCCACTGAGTGATGTCCGGTGGTTTGTGGAGCTTTTGATAATTGGCAATTCTGTCTGAGACGTTGAAACGGTCTCGTTACCATGCAGGGACGTCACTGGACATGTCTGTTTGCCGCTCATGAAGGTGGGCAGTCACGCAGCTCGCATAGTTTTGAAAGCGAACCCTGAGTTGTTGCGTTAACAGCCACTGTCGACTCCATCATCGGCAAAGTTTAAAAAGTCAACTTGATGAGCAAATTTGTGCCCGCCGAGCAGGACTGTTCTCTCACGAGACTCCTAGCAAGTGCATGTGCCGGGTGTTATGCGTGTGGGTTTTGAAACTAATTAAACGTCAAAGCATTTGACCAGTAAAAAAAAAAATGTGTGAACTGAATGGTGAGCTCTGGTAAAGTGTGAACTTGCACAACACTGTCTACTACTGTTTAGAACTATTTAAAAACAAGAGAAATGCTGGTTTGTGGGCGTTATTGTGGGGTAAAGTTAGAGGTGCTAATGCTTATTATCTAAACGTGAAAATAACTTTAAATAGAGGATATTTGTTAATGCCAAATTAGCAGAAGTAGTAAATAAAAAGAACTACTCAGACTGGTCCAATGTGAAAATGTTAGAATGGATCAGTGAAGCTCGCCAGTGGGGTCACGAGAATGATTTTGGTGACAATGTTGTCGTCACTTATCTGACACATTAATCTAAAGATGGAGAGAGAATGAAAGAGCAAGAACAACGCGTCAGAGGGTGAAGCCGCTGGTGGCACTCATTTCATTTCTGGGGTCGTCTCTGCCTTTAATCAAGGCTCAGAGGCACCCGCGGGTGCACATGGCCTCAGGAATGTGCTCCTGTAGTCTGCAGAAGGGTGATCAATCAGAGCCGGTGGCCACCACGGAGATGCTCCGATGTAACTAACACACACACACATAGAGACACACACACACACCAAAAGCGACAGTGATGAATTAGGAAACGCTCAGACAGTTTAGGAGTCGCTGACTCTCCTCGTCTGCATAATAAACTTGCATGATCTCATCTCACTTTGTCCCCGCCCCTTTTCTCCTCTACATCTTCAGTTTTCTCTTCTTTCAACCCGTTTCGACCCCCAGATGTACCGAAACGCTTACAGGTGTCTCAGGGGAGCTCGGGTTTGAATTATGCAGTCGTCTTACTTATAACCTGAAAAAATGTTTATTTTGGTGAGTATGGCAACATTTAAAGCATCTCAATTTGAGGTGACAGGACACTATTTTCTCACTCTGCATCCAAAAGCAATAAATAGAGTTAATAGAGTGAAAAAAAATTGTCATGCCGGTACTACTCTTGCGATGGAACCTCCCTTTGTCCCCTATAAAGTGGAAAAGGCTCCGCTGTTCCCCGAGGAACCGGGGCACCTTGAAAATAATGAGATCCTGTTGGTGCGAAGACACTCTCTCATAGCATCCCACTCGAGTTGTGTTGACGCCCGACAAGGTCTAAAAACAAGCACAACACCCCTCAACAGCAGAACGAGTAGGAGGGGAAAAGAAAGATTTAATACATAACGCAGAAACTGTGAGACACAAAACTATTGCATGAAGCCAAGTGATGAGATAACTTACTTGGAAAGTGGTGCACGCTGAATAGTCTTCCCAACGAGTGAGAAACTAAAAGAGGTGTCTGATTCCTCTGACATTTCCTTGAGTGCAACCAGGTTGATCATGTTGGTTTGTAGTGATGTGGTTGGATAATTGTTACTGGAGGTTGATTGTCACGACACATTTGGCACAGATACCCATGGGGCCAAGAGAAAGTACCATAATGACTCTAATTGTAAATGTAATAACGTTGGTGTCCCCTTAAGTGATGATCTGGTGAGGTCATTGAGAAGGGACCCAAGTCAAAATCCAGTTTTAAATACGTTATATATTTCAGTGGATATCAGGCTTACATGGTGCCTGTTCCGAAATGCATTTTCATTTAATCAAAGTTCATTTTCCATGACTTCATTGATTAACATGGTTGCATTCTTTAAAGAAGTACTTCCAGGTGGGCAACTACAATCTAGACCAGTGGTTTTCAAATGGCGTTATGTGCACCCCTGGGGGTACGTGAAAGCACTCAAGGGGTGTATGTGAGATTTGTAAAAAAATATATTTAAAATTAGCATCCATTCAAAAATCCTTTAAAAATAGTTATTTATAAGTATTCAATTAAATATAAGTGTACGTTTATAAACTGAATTGTTTTAATCAGACACTGATGGCACAGCGCTGTGTATTACATATTTTGTTCAACCAAAAATGATTTTGAGCTGGTTAGGGGGTCCTTATTGTGAAATATTTCACAGGGAGTTCATCACTGAAAAAAGGTTGAGAACCACTGATCTAGACAATAAGTCTTCATTCTTGCATTTTAAAGTCTGCTGTGTCTTTACCTCCTTCATGTATTTGTATTACAGAGGTTTAATATAATGAAGCAGCATCTTGTTTATTGATTTCCTCACGTTGAAACGTATCCATCCACTTGCTGCTTACACGTAGTATTTCTGTCTTTCTTTGTATTTATGGCAGTGTGCACTGAAGGAGGGCGGGACATGAGCTCGGTGCATTATAGACTCTATTAACACACCCATGTTTCTGCTCTCTGAACAATGACAAAGCTCGAAATCCAGAGATGAAAAACTGCTGCCACAGCTGAGCCGTGATGGAAATCAAAAGACGACAGATTTCAATCTTCCAGAGACTGAAGATTTTGAGACCAAGGTAGATCAATTTAAGATTCGGAGGATTGCCTTGGTTTTATAGTTGCTTTTTACTATTCCTGCTGCTTGAAATACATACAGAATATGAACACACAGACACTCACACAAAAATGTTTTTCCAATTACAGAAAATGACTTGTGGGATTAACACGGCGAAAAGAGAACATGCTTGAAACCTCGCTGTTCTGCAAAGGTGGGGGTATGTTTGCATGTTTGTATGTCCTTCATATGGATGATGCTAATGCTACAAAATACCTGACATCAACATGTATCGTATATTATAGCTGGGTGTCTCTAGATTTGTATTAATAGCAGTGCCGATGCGACGCCTGACCTCGTGCCAATACATATTTAGATACTAATAACCATAACAAAAGACGCTAAAGCAATAGCAAAGACAGAAAATGGCCATCTAATAATCCTGTACAATACACACGACCACCTGACGATTACCTACTCCAAAAAAAATAACTGTAACAGACTGCTCTTCTCTTTTTTTAGGGTGTGTTTTTGGACATTTTCTTTCTTGGTGCAGGAGAGGAATGATTACCCCGAGACCCCCCACCCCTTTTGGTTCTAGCGGACAGGTGGGAGAAACAAAATCAGAGCTGTGGAGATGCACCAGGAGGCAGTGGGGATCACATATTATGTTTTGAGATTAAAATACTTTGACACCTCTGGGTGACCTCTTGTTCAGGTGGAACTTTTTTTCCTTATCCGACATAGTTTTATATCTCTTTTTTTTGTAGAACAAAAGAAAATGAGGACCTGAACAAATTAAATTCTAATTCATTACAGCTCCTTTAGAGATAGGGCTTATGCTGCGTTCAAAGACCACTTGAAGGCACACAAAAAAAAACGAATTCAATGTGCAGTGCAGAGAGAAAGTTTCCTGACTTTTAATTACTTTATCGCTTTCATTTTCTCTGTCTTTACCGTATTTTAGTGTGAACCGGAGAAAAGGAAGGGAGATAGAGCAAGAGCTTGGGCGATAGAGAGAGAGAGGGGGTGGAGGCGATGTATTGTTGAGACGTGGACTTCGTTCAATCTCTGTCAGGTCTTCTCGGCCGGGCTTTGAAGTGCCCGGGTCTGCAGTCCCAGGACGAGGGTGGTTACGGCCCGTGGAAAACCGGATTACTCAATCCTCTCTTGTCCAATTAATTATCCGCCTGTTTGGGGGATATAAACTCTCCTTATCTCCCCGTGCCATCGCTCTGGCAGACTTTACTCTTGCTGATGGTTGGGGAGTTTCAAATTGAACTCTGGAGAAAAGTGAAAACTCCTCCACCAACTCCAATTTGGTCTAATCAGGAAGGATTGTTCCACATCCAATTAAAACTGTACGGAATAAACTGACCTACTCAGATTCGTCTAAACTTAATAAAAAACACAAATGCAATTGCTTTTTGTGGGGAGTTTTAGGGACTTGACCATTTCTAGAATTTGGTGAAATGAGGTGCCAGACCAATGTTTTGCTGTTTTATCAATTAGGAGAAGCAACATCTCTTTGAGGTGTTGCTTCTCCTCATCGAGCATCGAAAGTGCGGGAAAGCAAAAGTCTATGCTTATCTTGGCCGAGGGCAATTCTCAAGGTCACAACCTTGTATTCGTTGTTTCACTCTGGCATCAAGTAAAAAGTGCACAGCAACAACTATAAAACAACTGAGCCTCCAGCTCTGGCCAAAACATTGCACCAGTGTGGGCGGCCCAATCAAAGTCTTGCATTCTCCTCTGTGGGAATTGAAGCCCCCGGTTAAAGATAGCAGCCTGGAACAGCACATCCTGAAGTCTGGATTAGCCCTGCCAAGTGTAGATTCCCTCGCTTTCTCCCTCTCTCTTCCTCCGACGGCTACTCCAGGAGAGCATGTCAGTTCATCTCAGCATAAAGATGCGCCTGGGGAAAGCCAAGACAACCCCCATCCGCCTCTGAAGCGCAGCATAGGAACCACGACGTACCCATGGGTGCACCTCCCAGCGTTGCTCCGAGTGGTGGGCTGCCTCTCAGTTGCTTGACTTTAACAGATACTGTGGGAACTGTGTTGTAATTCAAAGACAAGCAGGCAAACAAGTGCAAAGACAGAAACCAGAAGTAATTGTGAACTTGTCACGAGAAGGCATGCAAGAAAAGGCTTGTCAATGTTGGTACGGTGAAAAAAGTCTAAAGAATATTCTTTGTTAGTCAAAGAGCGTACAGTGTTTTTGATCTGAAAGGGATTTTAGTTACATGAGGTGCCCTATGTTGTCTTATAAAAGCCGGTATTCAAATATTGGCCTTGATCATATCTTTGAGCATATTTGCCAATCTACTTCCACAATCTACTTTTCTTTATCAGTCTTCTAGTTTCAGTCTCTAATTAATTCCATTTGCTATCTTAAGATTTTAAAGCGTTGTTGAGTTACAATCAATAAAATGTAACATCTCCTGCAGACGTTTGTTATTTGCACCCTCTTTGTGTCGAGTTATATTCACTACAACAATTCCAAATTTGAAAAAAAATTAAAGCGAAAATGCAAGTTTAATACTTCAGTTATAATAAAGAAAACAAGAGCAAGTCTCCACCAAAGTATATTCAAGTCAAGTAACCATTTCAGTTGATTTCATCAGTTTATCACCACCATCTGCCCCTCTAAACGTTTTGCCCATCTAGAGGCATTATGTTATACACTTAATTGTAGTATGTCCACTGTACAGTTAATCATTCAATTAGAAAAGTATGTGTTGCTGTTTTTCTAATTCACAAGGAAGCACCCAGCAAGGTCTACTGTACATCAAACGGATGCTGTCCCATGTGCAACATACGTGAGGGAAGTGTGATCCAAAAGCTACAAAATGGAGATGACGGGAGATATTATCGGGATTGAGACGTTGAGATGAGATATTTCTTCTGAAAAAGAGGAACCAATTAGTCCGCATGACATGTCTCTGTTGTTGCAAAGTTGGCATAAGTGCTGTGAAAATTAGAAATGACAGCTAGTTAAACATGAAGGGAGTGTTAAGAGCTCATAGTAGTGACATCAAAATAAAACTGTGCAGGTGAGAAAACAGGAAAGCAGTTTGTGTAAGTCGCTACTATTTGAGAATGTACAGTAAGCTCACTATAGGGAAAGGTCACCAGTCGGGCAGAGAAAAGCTAACACTTTAGCGGTACTTCAACAGGTTTAAAAGGAAGACAGATGATGGCTTTCCATCCCCAGACAGAGCTTTCACATTTGTATTTCTGTTTGACATCATCATCTTCACCGCCAGCCTTATTCCGCCACATTGCCTCAGCTTTCTCAAACGGCAAGCAGAGTGTAGAGGATATTTAGTGGCGGCATTTCACATTTTAATCCAACAGACTTTCAATTTCACCGTGGTTGAGATGAGCAAGAAAGAGCGAGTGAGAACGAAAGAAAAAGAGAGATAGCGACAAGCACTCATCAGTGGGCAAGAAGAAGAAGAAGAAGAAGAAGAAGAAGAAGAAGAAGCCAATTACCCATGTGGCCAACCCGACTGTGGGAAAGCGCTGCGCCGGGGCTGCCTGTTCTGAGTCCGATAACCCTCCCGTGTCATTCCTCTGTGTCAACCGGAATTTTATCTGCCACACAGAGGGAGAAGACAGCTGCCGCAGAGGCAACAACAACAACAACAAGAACCAGCAGCCGAAGGGATGCGCGAGCCACAGACAGAGAATTAGGAGAGTCAGGCAACCACAGGGGCAACTGATACGCAGCACATGAAAGAAGTTGAGTAGTGGGAAATACTAACACACAGAAAAAGGTTTAATCGCACACAGGGGAGAGGAGAATGACGTCAGTCATTAAAAAGTAGGGCGAGACCAATTTATTGGTTTGGTTATGAATCTACCAATACTGCTTTTTTTTTTTTCTTCTTCTTTTTGTTTACGTAATCCATTTCTGACGTGACATAAAAGGCCTGCGCTGAAGATTCTTAGTCCGAAAGAGATAAAAAAATGATCTGCTTACGGCAGCTTAAATCAGAAAGAATCAGCATATAACTTCAAAAACCTGCAGCCTGACGTCCAGAGTGAAATAGCACAATATAGCGTGTCCTCTTTTGATGTATTTTTGGAAAAAGTGTTCAAACTAATTACAGTTTTCTGTCTGTTTGCTACTTCAGACAAAAAGGCAAGAGAGGAGAGCGAAGATCATTTCTCCGCTGAACAATATAAACAGCTCCAAAGTAATTAAACTCCTGACGTGTTGAGTAGGTACGTCCATAAATCATTCCCACATTTTGGTGGCGGCAGATGAAACACCGGACTACCCTCACTCAACACTTCACTCAGAAGCACTTCATTGGCCGATCAAAGACATGCAAGAATGCACACAAGGAAGAAGAGCTAGTGCACCTTAAAGCATTGTAACATGTCAATGTTGCTGTGGTTTTGAATGGTCTATTTCAAAATGTACACTTACTAAATGTATACAAGTGTACTTGTTTGGAATTGTGTCTGAAATAAAAATGTAACAATGGCTAGTAGCTTCCTTCTTTATGCATTTTAGCTTAAATTCCACACCTTAAAAAGGCCATTTTAATATCAAATAGAATCAGATTTATGTAAGAAAGATGGAAAACCAGTCGGGACGATGTGGTCTTGAAGTATTTATTGTGTCATTTTTCAGGAGGCTAATTCCCAAAAGTATACAACCATAATTTGAAATTTAATTAAATGACTAAGAACTGTATAAGGGGCCGAAATTGATAGATGAATTAACAGTGAAAGACGATTCATTCCGTTTCCTTTAGCTTTTGTTAAAATTGCCCCCTGCACATTACGGTATGGCACTAATGATCCAGTCTACTGCATGAGAAAAACATATTCAAGACCTTGGTGGGCTTTTTGATACCCTTTATGCTGCTTTGAGAGGCTAATGTTTTATATGGTGCGTCTCCGTGCCTGAAAGCCTCGAGATGGCTTTGACAGACCTCATTCACCTAGGCAGCATGAACCAGGGCTTTTTCTGGAGCAGCTCACTGGGGTAGCTAAGACCAAAAGGACTGAAGAGCAGGACAAAACAAAAGTTCATCGTACAGCTGAGCATTTCCATGGAGACGGTATGAATAGGGAAAAAGATATCAAGTGTTTGAGAAGAGGGTCGGAGAAAGAAAAGAAATAAAACACGCTAGCCAGGACGGGGAAAGTGGCAAAGCGGGGGCTCAGGGACTCGCAGTCAAATATTTGAGACATGTTGAGGAAGCTCTCTGATGTAAGAAATACAAAATTTAAATAGTGGAATAGCACTGAGTGATGTGAGAGGAACGACGTGGTGAAAAGGAAGGCATGCTGCATTGTCGACAGGCCGGAGGCAGCTGGTCGTCGAGTCAGCTGAGTCAGGTTTAAGGACAGTTGTTCATGAGTATCATTACCACACACACACACACACACACACACACACACACACACACACACACACACACACACACACACACACACACACACACACACACACACACACACACACACACACACACAGCTGCTTCACCATCGTGTCACCAATGTTACCAAAAAGCCAGTGGCGGGCCGTGGATTTTCTAACTGGGCCTTCAGTGCATCAGCTGTTCGCGACTTTTACTCTGCCTTAAATGCCATTGTGAAAGTATTTGTTTTGTCTTTCTAAATTCAGTTAAAAACACCCTGTAATATGAACAGTGGGCGACTAAACATAAGCAGTTAAGCAAAAAAAAACTAAAATAGAAACTGACAGCGGATGTAGGCCAAAAATACAACCACTAATGCATCGAGGGGTTGCCTTGTCATCAAATTACTTGTAGCAGCTTCAGTCATGTTCAGATTCAAAGTAGTCAGCTCTCGTCTTTATTCTTTCTGATCTCAGCATGAAAAGTAACTCTCTCAGTTTTGGTAGTTGTAAAATGTTTGTGTTGAGTCTTGGGATCGCGGGTCAGAAATCCTGTGGTCTCAGCAGGTGCTAGTTAAAAGAGTTTAGGTGTCGACAAAGTTCTTTGAAGGATTTTGACTTTGTTCCGAGTTCAGTCAAACTCCGGATTTCCTGTGTATTCTCCTTTTGCTCGGTGCGGAGCTCCGGAGGTTTTGATCTGGCTGGAAAATATCACTTATTGTGCATTATTTAAACGGTCATTAGTCTCACAAGCCTATTCCTTTCTGGGTATGGCTCTAGGCTTTCATTATTACATCAGTTATCAGCCCATTATATGCAAATGGCTCACCCTAACTCTGAAGTCTATAATATATAATACATCAATTACACCGACAGTGAGACAACGGGGGGGATATGGAAATATTTCCTAAAGATAGCCTGTCAGCACCTGAGGGAAGGGGCTGAGGAAAGGAGACAAAAAAAACATAGAATAAGAGAAAGAGATATTAGAAACAATGGGCAGGAAAAAAGAGCATCAAGAGAAGCGTTGGGATAATAAGGAGGAACGGGGGTCAGTGTGACAGTGGACAGGTGTTGGCAGCCATTAAATCCAAAAGACACTAGAAAAGTGCTCCCAGTAGAGTGCAGATCTCCGCTAGGTGTGTCTGCAACGTCCAGTGCTCGAACGTTTGATTGAATGAATACAAATCAGGTCTATCCAACCCATAGACTGTATATCACTGGACTGCCGGTTTGAAGCCTCAAGTCCGGCGTTTTGGCCGTCGCCATCTTGGATTACAGCGGTCGCCATCTCGGCTTTTTTTTGCATCCAGTGAACAGAAGTTAACCCAGCTAATGTGTGTTTTACTGTCTTTGTAAGTAGTGTATGTCAAATGATTTCAATAATTCAGGTATGTGTCAGTATATTCATTTGTAGTAAGGATATAAATATGCATGTAAGTAAGCAGCTTAACGTGAATAAGACCTCAATCAGAATACAAGCTTTTGGCCACAACGGTGCTGTAAAGTTAGCATGGGAAGAGGAAGACACTCATCCTTATAGTCGTCAGCCAAACCTGTTGACTTGTGCCACATAGAGATCCAGTTACACTTTGTTATACTTTACTCCACAGCAGTGTTACCACAAATACACCTGGAGTGATGCATAAAGGGACAACGTATCCACAATCGAGCCTTGCTCCCAGATTCCTGCTCAAGTCACATACATTTGCATATACATCCATTTTAAAATGTCCTTACACGGTACTACTGTTTAAAATATATGTGTGGCTTTCTTGGATGTTTACATGTTTAAACTAGTGACAGGAACTGCACTACTCAGCATTGTTAAGTGTTTGTGGGCGTACAGCCCACACAGTGTGTGAACCGATGTGCAAGGAGAGAGATAAACTAGACAGAGGAAGAAGTAAACAGCCTTATAATCAGTGGTTGTAAGAGAGGCCGTTTTGGAGCAGTGGGGATACCAGTTCGTAGGAAGAGTAACATGCTGTTAATTCCAGGTATTAAAAGCTCAAGCAAATATTGAAGGACATAGGTAAAGCTAATAAATAATGCAAATCTACTCTAAATGCCTTTTATAAACTGGAGAGAGCTTAGGCAGGGCGCTGGGATTGACCCCCTTGTTAGCAGAAGACTGAAGAGACACATTTGGCACAAAAACTGAAGCAAAACAAGGTTTCTGAGGGCAAAAGGAGTGGGTGTTAGGAATCATTATCATTCACGCAGGCAGCCAGTTTGGACTTTGAACTTGTGAACTGCTAGTTCATAATATAGGCATAATGTAATTATGCTAGTTCAACGTAAATTATATTCTTGATTGAGAGTTGAACTTTAAATGTATGCTACATCAGAAGAAAAAACGACAGCACATGCTTCTGTCTAGCCTGCGGCCTAGTTAGCTCGCTAGCAAATACAAAACGCTATTGAATGTAAGCGCTAACCACTGGCTAGCTAGCTCGCGGCCGCTGCGCTGAACTTCTCTGATTTAGCAGTTACAGCTGATAACGCCGTCCCAAGCGACGGTGTGGTCATGGGGGCGTAGCATCCACCCTCTTCTTCCCCCCCTCAGGTCGACACTGTTAGCTCCGTCTGCACTTTAGCCGTAATGTGTGCTGTTAGCCGCTGTTAGCACTGTTAGCTTTGAGCCGCCAGCTCTCGGTCAACATGTTAAAAAGTCATTCAAGGCAACAAAAAACAAAATGCACGCGATATAGGATTTTGTACCTTTAATGCTCATTTTGACATATAATATTGTTGAATACACCAACACATCGGCAAGCTCTTATTATTAAAAATGACATGCACAAAAAACTTTTCTTTGACAACCTCTCTAAAATAAATCTGCCCCCCGTCACCCTTCACGCTTCAATGCACACCAAAAAGGTTGTAAACATGACACCGTGGACCATCTTAACAGGGTGAGTCAGCCTCTCGCTCTAATTGTGTGACCAGCTTCACACTGTCTCCTATTTGCAGGCCTGTCATTAGGCCTGTTAATCATAGAGGGACGGTCACATTATTGTCATACCTGCTGCTGTGACAGCAATCCCCTGTAGATGTGAGGACAAAATAGGCACCTTTATTCAAAATGTCAATTCATGCTTGTGATTGAACACTACATGATGTATGAAAAAGACAAAAAAAGAAAAGCTAGTTAGGAGTTGTCAAACTCTAGACAGAACTCTTAAAACTGTTCTGGCATTAGCGTGTCGTTCCCTCGGTTTATATTTAGAAAAGGTAGCACAATGAGGGAAAAGTATTGTATTCTGCTAATAATTCCCTTGTCAAAACGCACACATAATGACGTTTTCCACCCACATTCTAATCTATTTCAAGGATGACATGTGCTTTTGAAAAATCTTGCCTGTTGAATCAACTGATTACTGTGGTCAGCAGCAGTTCTCCAGAGACAATAGTGAATCAGTTGGAGCCCGCCTAATCACATATCTGCCTAGCTGGATAATCAGCCAATCAACATGCGCTGTCAACATCATCTCTATCATCAGCGCCATACAGATCTTGTTGATTCACGAAAAAAGAAGATGACAGTCAATGCACACAATGTGTGGCGTTCAGGGTTGAGCCTTAAAGGTACAGTGTGTAGGATTTGGCGACCTCTAGCGGCGAGGTTGCGTATTGCAACCAACTGAAACTTCTCCCATGCGCCGAACGTGTATGGGAGCTACGGTGGCTGATGCAAAAAAAGGGTAGTATCTAGAACCAGTGTTTGATTTGTCCTTTCGGGGCTACTGTAGAATCGTGGCGGCCTGCTCTGTATAGAGGACCCACTCAGAATGAGCCCTTTATATTCACATTCAAAAAGTAAGGAACACAATTATCACACAATGAATCAAAGGTGATTATACGCCAGGGAAAATAAACAACATGAAAATGTGAAATACTTGGGTAAGAACGGAAGCAGTGGATCTGTTCCTCGCTGCCTTTTTAAAGAGTGAAAGGAAAAATAAAGTGTATAAAGCTAATCCTGTCAGCACAACGTGATTGATGGATGCAAAATCTTAGACAAATCAAGCTTGTTAAAAAAAGTATGTCGTTTTTTCGCTGCATAATATTCACGATCTGTGTGAAAGTATTCATGACAAAAACAACAATTCAACCTGTGAACCGAGCGCATGAAAAGAAATGCCCCCAGGGTTGTAAGGGCCTGAAATGAACACACTGCCGGTTTCTTTTTTAGATCCTTTTGTTAGTAACAAGTTTCTCCGACAGCAAAGTGCAATTTCTGTTTACCTGAGCCTTTATCGTTTAAGCAGGAGAAAGCAACAGTTCGACATGGAAAATATTGCCACTCGGCCCACAACACATTGGCTTTTATCTCTCCTTCAGTTTATATGTCTTCCACCTGAGGTCTATTTTTGGTATTTAGAGGGCTCAGTCAGTCTTGCCCAAGGCACACACATGGTTTATGTCCTCTCCTTAACTTTTACCTGAGTCTGATAAAAGAAAGTGAATTAGAACCTCAGGGGAACCAATGAGGGCAATGACAAGTGACACTATTTCAAGAGGAAAATGGTATTGCACTGAATAGTCAGCAACTTTGAAGAAAAATGCGCATCCTGCCACTGTGTGTGACGCCAATTAATGGCAGCCGAAACCTGATGCAACCAGCAGTTCATTAAATAAAAATCTGCTATTCTATGCAGAATGAGATATTTTTCCAAAGAAGCAGAAACATATTTGTTTGGACTCAAAAAAGAAGGAAAACAAATATTTATTGTAGTCACTGTTAAATATTGTGTTGAATTCAAAACACAGAAGATTCATTCATGATTCATTATTTATAAGAGGAGCTATTGTCAGCTCTATTATGCATTTAGAAAAATGATCAAAACCACTGTTTTTTTTCTGGGGAGGACAGTCTCACAGATGCTGACGTCCATGTTCTATATAAGATATACCGACATATCTGATTGGTATTAATGAATAGGTCCTTGAGCAGTGCACAGACCTTACTGTACCTCTCCAAAGCTGAAGAATTCAAATAAGTCATGTGATCAAGAGAAACTGCTCTCTGTTAATGTTCCATTTAAATGCAAAGAGTCATTCTGCCTCCTCTAGTTAGCTTTCCGACTCTGAGCCTTGGATCATCAAAGCCAGCAGTGTTCGGGTAAAAAAAATAAAAAAGGCGAAAGGGATGCGGGTGGAGGCAAGAAACCATAAACGGATGGAAGGTCTGCGCAGCAAATGAGCATCATGTTCAAACCCCCAAGAGGGAGGTTTGAAGGGAGAAGAGCCTCAGATGGCTTCTTAGCTTCACTGAACTTTGCAGAGTTCTGTGCATGCTAGACCAGCGCCGCAATAGCATCCACATAGCTCCAAGGGGATTTATGCTGCACCAAAAACTGCCATTAATGATGACTTTCTTTCATGAGCAACATGATATTTGCATTCTGTCTCTGGTGGCAGGGTTGAGGGTTTGAAGAAATCTAACAGCAGACATCTTCTCTTTGAATGGGTGACGGTGCTGCTGTTGCGTTCTTTTTAAAATGTGAATAGGTTTACTCTCCTCGACACTAGAAGTAGCTGCAACACACAAACATCCCCTTTTTCATATTTGTTCTGACGCCGGATCGGCATGTTGCTATTAAGCCATTTGCAATAATACCACACATCGACAATTAATGTTCTGCCCTTTAAAAAGATTCTTCCTGATAATTGCCCTAATTTTCCCGATTGCCGTCTCTTACGCGCTTCATGTGGATCAGTGGAGCGCGACTCGCTTTGGCTTCCAGGCCTACGCTTTCTCAGGCTGGAAACGATTGTCCCAACCAAACGAGGTAATTAGGCATCCTGGTATTAACCACAGACCAGCTATTGACTCCGTCTGCTAGATTAAACTGTGATTAACTTAACTGAGAACCAATTATTGTTCCCTCAACTAAACAGGTGTCATGAAAAGATATTTGCAAATGTTTGAGCTATTCCATTTCTCAAACAAACGTTGTGAGGATAACGACTTAAACACAGTCCATTCTTTGAGCTGTCCTCTCTGGGTTAGATTTAATGTAATTTTAACTCCAATGAAATCTTCTTCAAGGGCCTCTGAATCAGCTTTGCCTGATCAAGCACAGCAGAAACCTGGTCAATGATACTATTAAAAGAGCACCCTGTCCATCATGCACAGCAAGCATGTCATGCTTGCCCACATAGCTCCAGACACTGAGCCTCCAATTCAATATCCTGCATCACAATGCCGACAAGCAGGCCGAGCGATTCAGAAGAAATACTGTCGTGGACAAAAAAACTGCAAAGCTGAAGGGCGTAACATGTTCCCCTTTAGCTGCAATGTTTCATGTCATTGGTATTCTGCTGGCTAGTGGGCACAAATCAATACTATTGAGCTGCTGCTGCCCAATAAACTAAGTTGTTGTCTCAATTGCAGTCTCTTTAGCGTCTCTGAAAGAATTTAAAGCCCTTAGAAAAGTTCAAGGTAAACCCTATATTTTCCAATGTAGATGTTGCCTCCGAGGTTCTGTTGTAAAACTCTGGCGTTGTATATTCTCCCTGAGCTACTGGATGTACAGGTCAGGCTTCATAGAAGTGTGAACACATAAAGCTGACTCAGGTAAAGTCATATTTCCACTCATCTACACTTCCCTGCACTACATATTGGTGCAGTGTTAAATAAAGAAAAATAAATAATATGGAAGCTTACCAAGCAGGTTATATTTCACCACTTGTCTCATTAGACAATTATGAACGCAGTACCAATGAGAATCTATGTTCCAATCCCATACTTACTATTTTAAAGAAGGGACAAATATTGATGTTGGTGTATATGCTGCATTGTTTTTGGGTCGATCTCATTCAGAAGTTAAAATATTTCCTTTTGCATCTCTCATGTTCATATTAGCACGAGTCTTTTGCATAAAAGAAAGAGCAAAAGCCTGTGTGGTGTCTCAATTAACGCCGGAAAAAGCAGATAGTAATGTAACACTTTGTTGCTGGAGTGCTTCAGTGAGTGCTTTGCCGCTCGTATCAATTGGTGGGACTAATTTAAGGTTGTTCAGAGATCCTTTATTTAAATAAAAGTAGCAATACCACACAAATACTCCAAAAGAAGTAAAAGTCCTGTATTGAAAATGTTTTTGAGTCAAAGTACAGAAGTATTATTATTTGTGATTGGTGATTTTGGGCTAAACTAAATAAATTTAATCATCATAGTGTACCTAAAGTATCAAAAGTAAAAACATTCAATGCAGGAAAATATCTCCTGTGTGATATAGTATTATATATTGTTAATATCATGATTATTACTGTTATCACTGATGCATTAATGTATTTTAATGTTGGTTGAGTTGGAGTTAATCTTATATATATATATATATATATATATATATATATATATATATATATATGCGCTATTGGGTAATCTTGGAAAGTAACAAGTAACTATAGCCATATAATACATTAAAAGGTTGCCATATGATTGATTAGAAAAGCTTTGTTTCTGTTAATTCAAAATTCAACTTGGGGTTTGAACTGAAATGTTTCTGCATAATCAGTGGTCATATTGTCTCTAAAGTCCAGCACAAATGCTTTCAACCCACAGTGTATATACTATAATTTTGCAGAATCCATGGAATAAATTGTGCGCATTTTGCACTGAATAACCGACCATTGACTACACAAGGGTTAGAATTAACACATAGAAGAATAATATCATATTATTAGAGTGAATCATATGCTGAAGGTCGGTGATGCCAGAAACGTGTGTGGGAGGAGATAATGTCAGTGAAGCAGATTTATGTATGACCCCAATAAGCCGGCTCACAACAGGTTCATCCGATGATGAGATCCCACACTGCAATAAATCACATCTTCATCTCTTATCCAGCAGCATCCGAGAGGAACATCCAAGTCATCCGAGCATGTGCTCATCTTGTCTGAAATTAACCTTCTCTAAATGGATGAAAAGAAGATGAAAAGCCGCCTTTGTGGCACTGCCGGCCCTGGAGGAACACAAGGAAGTGTAATCAGCAATGACCCATGCTAGACTCCACCAATCCCAGGGAGTTCCTTCGTATACCCAGCCTGCCTCGGGGGAGCTGTGCCCGGAACAGCGGAAAAAGCACTTGATGACTGCGAATGGATTATGAAATCCCGGACGTCTTCCTGCTCATTCCACGAATTACCACAATTTGCCCCAAACAGCAACCTCAAAAAGCAGCACAGCATTCACACTTGGAGGTTTTCCCCAATCGGATGTAGGCTTGAAAAGCATTTCCCTAGAAAAAAAAAAAAACTGCTCTAAATAAACATGTATGTAAGATATAAGTGCAGATTGGAAGCAGACCACCTGTGTAGATGCATGACAAACTTAAATAGAAAAGCAGCGAGGGGCTGAATGTGGGAAAACAAGCTGTCAGAGGGTTGATGATTGGAACTGGGTCCAAGGTAATAAGATTGTTTGGCATAAATCACTGAAGAAACCTGGTGAGCATGCAGCCGTGGGCTGTAAGTCCATTTCAACACCCATTAACATACAACCAGAGTAGAAATAAAACATGTTCACACTTTGCCCAAGACGCACGAGAGAGAGAGACTGCTGTGAGTACTGGTGAGAAGGACGAGGTTTCACAAGGCGTCAGCAATGTGTCATCTTTCTTTTTTAACCGCGTGATTTAGTATTTCTTGCGTCATCTCGCAAACTTCCTAGTAGTAGTAGTAGTTAGAGGCTGTTGAAATGGGAGGAAACAAACACAGGACTTTCACCCGGGAGGACACTATTCGTGTCTTGTGTGAAACCAAACAGCGTAATAATGTCTGTGAAGGACAGTGGTGTACTATTGTTCGGAAGCTAGGTTTCTATGGTTGTTGCGTTACGCTGTTACATTGTTACGCTGTTATGCTGTTGCACTGTTACGTTGTTGCGCTGTTACATTGTTACGCTGTTACATTGTTACGCTGTTGCGCTGTAACATTGTTGCGCTGTTGAGTTGTTACGCTGTTACGTTGTTGCATTCTCTTGTTAAGTTATGTTATAACAGTGATAAAGGCTACCATTTATCGCCACGTCTTTAATGTTAAACATTCACGGGTCGGCAATAGAACTACGGTGTCGGCCTCAATTATGTTTTGGCCAAGACACCACCAAGTTAGGGTGAGGAAAAACATTTTGATTGGGCTGAAATTAAGTAAAAAATGTACGGTTGCAAGTGCTGTTTGTTTGACCCATTTACCGCTCCTTCCCCCAAATGTATTTTAAATTTCTCGCTGATGCGTTTAAGTACTACAGTATGTAGTAGGTACAGAACAGACTACATGGTGGACCAAATGACATGTAAAAGGACATCCAGAGAGGAGAGCGGCTTGGCTGTTTAGTGCTGAGCAGGTGGTCCATTTAAACATCTCCATTGTTAAAGGGTTACATGACAATAGAGATGATAAGCTTAAGTTGTATTCATTGATTTTTTTTCTGGGCAACTAATCGCTAGACCCAAACAATTTCATAAAAGAGGCTAAACCCCTTTGTAGAACTGAGGGGAACTGCAGAGTTGGGTCATAATTCTTTGTGGGATCATCACTATGAGAAACATTTTTAGAGCCTCTGAAACCACTGGATCCGTTATCCATGTAAAATATTGTTGGATGCAGCTGATGTGATATTACAATGAGAGACAGAACGTCTCCGTCCTCCAAGTAATTTAACGTTCTGCTAGCTCTTTGCACCAAAGGGCATCCTGAGTGATTCTTTCACAGGAAAACAGCTAACAATAAAGGTGCGAAAGCAGCCAAAGTACAGGAATCACTTGGGTGGCGATTGCTAACGCTACACTTGAAAGGAAGATAGTAAACGCAGTCTAATTGAAGAACCAGTGTCAGCTTTGTTGTGCATATAGCAAGAAAAATCCTCAAAAAACTGTATATTTATTTAGTCCTCATAAATTACAATAAAACTGCATTGTGATTTATAAAAATAAAAGTAAAAGTTATGTTTGCTAAACCTAGCTGAGGAGTTTTGTAGCGTTTTTTGTTTTGTTGTGTTTGTTTACTTTGCATTTAAAACTGACTTTCCAGTTAAGAAAATGTGTCTCTCTTAAAATGTAAGTGACAATGCAGTTTATTTTTTATTTTTAGTTTATGGGAACGCAATTTTGCAAGATCCAGTGTGGATTTGCTCGGCACAAGGTGATGAAGTTCGAGGCCTCCCTGAGGCAACACCTCCAACAGTCACCATGACTCTTTTTAAGCTGCATGGCAAAAAAAGAAGTGTTTTTTTCCTGTTTAGCAGCAGTCAAAAGTTTACTGCTTGAATATCAAAAGTAAGTCAGGAGGCAAAATCAGATATCAAATGTCTCTCTTGAGATGCATCTGAGATACATTGATGCCAGGTGAGGAAGAGGATGTCTGCAAACCGTATCAGCTGAGTCAGGACTTTATCCGGATATAACTTAATACAAGTTTCTAAATATGAAACCGGTCCAGTCTTTGTCACTTCACTTGTGATGTGTGTGAAGTTCTCCCTTTATCTTCTTGTTCTCTATTAAATCAAACTTTGGGCACAGCCACATATCAAAGTTTGTATTTCGTAAACTGTGATTCTGCTTTAATTAAAATGACTATTTGCATACTTGGAAATGAATTCACATTTTCTTTAATTAAATACAGTATGTGTCTGTGAAGTGACCAGTGTTGGGAATAATCCAAATTAAAAAAAGATAAGCGCTGCACTCTCCATTGAAAATTACCCAACTTAAAGAGTTCAGCCAACGTCGTCGGGCTTTTGAAATTGTATGAAAAACAGCGAACTTTTTTGAAAGCATCTTTCACAGCCTTGGCAGCGCTTATGCACGACTGTCCCTTGTTTCCTTTGGACCCTCCGCATTCAAAAACCACACAATTATCCTGCCTTGATTGCTCTGAAGTGAATTCAGACTTGATGTTTGGACTCGCTGGTAACTGAAAGAATTATGCACAAACAGTCCCATTCAGTTTGCAGCGAATTTGCTTTCATTAAATGTGTCATTACTTTTTTCCTGAACATTCGCAGAGCTCCAATAATGAACCATCTGAAAAACAGCTCGGCACATAAAAGCTGCGGCAAGCCTCTTTATAGTAGACCGGTGCGTTATTCTGTGTTGTGTTTTTGTGCCAAACTGCATTGTTTATATCTCTATTTCTAGACGTGGGGCTTCGCTGGTTGTTTGTTTTTACTAGATATGCATTATATTCTAGCAGGAGCGTGACTTATATGAATAAATACACACAGCGGGTTTCCATCAAATGCATTGTCTTCAAGCAACAACACATGGGAGTCTCTGGAGAGTTTTGGGACGTCTGTAAATATGCTGATCACGTTGCTTTAGAAACTTCCTCACGTTAATGACAGATGATTACAGGAAATTGCTGCATGACGTTTTACAGTCTCTAAAACTGGATCTTATGCCTTAAGAGGTGGTGCGTTCAGGTTCAAGTTAGAAACAAACCTCGTAGAAGATCTGGGGTCGGGTGCGGCCAGTTGTAGGTCCTGATCAGCTGCCAGTCAAAGTCGTCGTCTTGCCCCTGCCGGTACTCGCACAAGCCGGGGTCCGAGTCCTCATCAAAGGTGCAGCCGGCTACAGCGAGGGAAGAAGAGGAGGAACAGATTAAAACACGAAACATGTCGCTCTACTAAACTTTCGTAGCTACCAGGAGAAAGCGGACGAAGGAATGCATCACAGAGAAACACCAAAGAAATGATTGCTCAGTTACATCACCACAGGATCTCTGGTAATGTGTTAATACATCAACTCTTGTGAGAATCTTTGAAGCTATAAACTAAATTACAGCTAATGGTTGACACCAGGCGGTCAGCACTGACTGCCCATCTCATCCGTTCCCCTCAAAATCCACTGCCATTTGGGGCAATTAGCCCTGTGGTGTGAAAATGACAAAACAGCCACAGGTCACCCAAATAGCCAGGAATAATGGGTCGCTGTGCCACAGCGGCAAAAAGGGGGGTCTTCAGCTGATGGAGGACAACAACGGCCCGGCTCTTAGCCTGTGAAGGTGACCCAACCCTGTCTGGCCGGCGACGGCTGCATTCGCTATTCTGCCATTATCACACAAAAACACAGGCTTTTAAAGCCAGCGGTTCGGTTGTCGAGCCGGGGGACAAAAAAGGTGTGTTCTTGTTGATCAGAAAACACAGGCGCACTTCAGGAAATAAAATAAAAAAAGAATAGTCTGGAGCGGTTTGTGGTCATGCATGTGCGCCTTCATCCATCCGTAGAGCGATGGTTCCCATTGATTCGTGTGGTTTGGACACAAGATGCCTTTTGAAGCCTTTGCTAACGATTATTTTCCTCTCTGATTGATCTGTTGGTGCTTTTAATTTCTAAGTCCCAGAGTCCCTTTCAAATAGCTTGTGTCGTCCAAAGTACAATATATTTATTTTACAATGATTGAAAGCCAGAGCCAGAGACTGTTTGCTTGCGAAATAATGACTATAATCAAAGCTGTCGGTTAGCTTTCTATTAACCCCTATTATGGTGACTATGTAGATAATTACAACTTTTCTCTTTCTTTTCACAGCAGATCTTTTGACATGTCACGCACAGCCGTACCCGATCACACCACTAATTGCTTCATTGCGATCATTGCGGGACTAGAGCGTCATTAATGTTGTTAATTCCCCAGCTGCAACTTTCCTGTGAATTTCATTCATTTGCGAACGAAAAAGAAACACGAGCGCTCTGACGCTGCGAGGATATCGAGAATCAGATCCGCGCGATTTATTCAAAACGTGTCAAATACAAGATGTGGGGAGTTAAAACGGGGCGGTCATTCATCGGAAGATGCTCATCGATAAAAACATGCAACTCTTCGGCTTCAAAAGGGACATAAATAGCTTGGGAGCCACTGGCAGATGTTTCTCAGTGGACATCAATTCAGCAGTAAAAGCTTTTAGGGAATCCCCTGGTTCAGGTTAACTGGAAAATTACAACCTAAACTATCCTCTGCTGACTTCCTCGTTCAACTTTGACCTTCTGCACTTGGCCTAGTTTTGTGCTTCAGTAATTAAAATAGCAGTTGGTCGGGCCGCTTTCAAGACCTCAACACCTACATCCGTGTGTGCAATGACGTCACGATGAAGAAAAGCCACAAAGCAACATGTAATCAATCCAAAGTTGTAATAAATCGTATTGGAAGTTTTACTGGGCTTGCAGCTCGATCTAACGCCCCGAGCCCGCCGCGGTCCCAGGACACCGTCCACTAACAGATCGCATTAAGGCTTGGCAGCAGCGTTGCTAGTGTTCCAAGAAATCTGACTCTGTGCCAGTTTCCGCTTGATAGTATCCCGTTTGAACCCCAATGTCGTTTTTTGTTTGGAAGCCTCATCTGTTTTCTTTAATAGCATACAAGTTTTGAGTCAGAAGAAATATTCTATGTTGCAGTAAACTGCCATGATGTACCTTCCGTTTTCGCCCTTTCCTGCTGACGAACACATATCACCACCCCGCCGCCGCGGCACCTCTTCCCCTCCGCCCCGCAGCCAAAGCGAGTGTTTCCGGGTGTGTAAGCAGATCAGAGTTTTAATTGCCTCCTGTGTGAGGGACCGCTTGTTTTTGCTGGGCCGGGCCCAGTTATCTGAGGATGAGACGGGCCGAGTGGTGGAGCGGACCCCATGGTGAAGGCCCGCCTTTCAGTCAGAGCCCTCCAGCTCCAGGAAGAAATGTCACCATCAGACACGTTCCACTGATTCCCCTCATTAGGACTCATCCTTCCCAGCCTCCTTTGCTTTTCGGCGTGCACGTTCCTCTCAGCGCCCAAAATGAGCTTCCCTGGCAGCAGGAGGGCAGACCCATGTAATTAGAAAAGCCACGTGCGTTTCGGCTGAAGCTGTACTGATGTCTGAGTGTGTGTGTGTGTGTGTGTGTGTGTGTGATGTTGTTTGCTGTTTTTAAATGTGTGCTTAAAAAAAGAAAGGAAATCATAATGAATCTGTCAATGCCGCACAGGCTGAAGCCGTAACAACTGGATATGAATTATTTGTGTTCATCACAGCGACGGGGACTCTGTCCAACTGGGGAATAAGATTGCTCAAATTTCCACATAATAATAAAGTTGAACGTGAGAGAAAGGGGCTTTGAGAATGCTAATTGCTTATCAGAGGCGATAACGCGCCGCCGTTCGGCGCGGTCCCCGCAGCAATAACACCTTGAGACGTGGACGACGGGGCCCCGAGATAACTTTAGTGAGCCGCTGTCACGGCTGACAAGTTTCTCAGGAAGAGAACAAAGAAGGCGAAATAAATAAATGTGCAGCAACGAGGGGCCCTCCTCTCTGAAAGGAAGGAGAGGTAATTTGCCGAACAAGACCCAAGCTTGTCGTTTGATGCCATGCCTGCCTGGGTCTTTATTCTACCTGGCAAAGAAAGAAGTATTAGTCGTCTTATAACCCAGTGAAACCAACCATTACTATCCGTGTGAAGTTTCATAGGTTCACGTCAAAGTCAATTTATTCCTCCAATCGGAAATGCGTTGCCGTGTTTCATCAGATTCCACACATGTAGGCAGTACATTTTATTCTTGTACCAAATTTTTGTACGAAACCGCTGATCAGAGAAATCCTCTGTGTGGTGTTGAAGGATTTTACTCAACAGCCAAGCAAAGCCTGCATGAAGCGGCTAAAAATCTCATTAATACGGCTTTCAGTGACGGTCTAAATACTGTATCTGAGGCTTCGCATGGTCTACCCGAACTCTGAGGGGAAAGCCCAATATTAGTCATTTCTTCGACTTTCATTTTCAACTTAACCCATAGTTAAACATTCTTTCGTTCTAAAGAACTGAAAATGAGTCACATATGTACTTTTTAATTTAGGTTTTTAAAGCTCAGTAATTTCCCTTTAACAGCTGAACGCTGTAGTTTTTAAAGAACACTTTATTCAAGAAGAAATAAATAATGCATTTGTTCGGGACTATTTTCAGCAGCAGATTATTACACATTGTATTTGGGGCAGCAGGAGGGTGTATGTGGGATTAATTAAAAAAACAAAAAAACAATGTG